>NC_055995.1:3870166-4182854 GCF_018446385.1 Zingiber officinale | reverse complement strand
GGAGGATTGGCAGGGGAAACTCCACTGATCGAAGTCGAAGACGAGTGGGAGAGTGCTCTTCTCTGCAAGATAACTCGGCCACGCCTCATTATTTCCATATTGCTCAGAGGAAGTGGCTGAACCTCCGAAGCGTGGGTTAAAACTTCAGCTGCATAAGATAAAGGGTGAAATTAGTTGCCATAAAGGAAATAAAGTGTCCATGAAGTGATAATAGAACGGAAAGAAAGGCTTACCTAGGGAACGAGGCGTCTCAAGAGTCAGATAACTTAGGCGAAAATAGGACAACAATTCCTCCTCAAATAGTAGACGTGTTAAGTTCATCTGCCAGCCGGCCAAGCGAGATGAGGCTTCTATGTAAGAAGAGTCAAGATGAAATTCCCCTAGTTTGGGAGATGGAGGAAGTAGCTGTTGCCATCGCAAGGGCCACTCCACCTCGTGAGGAAAGCTGATGAAGAAAAATCTGCTCCTCCAGCTCGGGTCGGAAGGTGGTGGGGATGAGAAAAAAGTAGTTCGGAGACGGGGCTGAAAATGGAATGTGCCCTCTTCCTGGTGCCGGAGGGTGAAGAAGCAATGGAATAAGTGAGCGGACCAGGATAGTTCACACACATCACATAGTACTATGAAGCCACAGAGGATCCTTATAGAGTTGGGTGTCAGTTGTCCCAGGGGAATCCGGAAGTAGCGGCATATGTCGGAAAAGAAAGGGTGGAGAGGAAGACGAAGGTCAACCACAAATTGCTCTTTAAAGAAGGTGCAATAGCCATCAGGCGGATTGAAGAATTGGTGTATTCCAGTGGGGATAACCGCATGTACGCTGTCCTCAACTCCATAGGTGTAGCGCAGGTCATCTCGATCCAATTCATCGAAAGTGGATGAACTAGGGTAGTACACCGCCGCCAAAGAAGGAAGAAAAGAGGGGGACGCCATGAGAAAAGAAATGAAAGGGAGGGAAAAAAGATCGAGCGCGGAGCAAAGGTTCGGAAAGGATTCTGGACTCCAGTAGAAGGAAGCGGAAGACGGGCCAAACCTAGAGGCGAAGCTTGAGGAGATTATTTATAGCCGCTAGGCTGTTGGTTGCTACTCGGAAAACCTAGAGGTTCCACTGTACAAAAATTTTGTACAAAGGTCTAAACCTTTTCCTAGCTACCATATGTTCTTTTAAATTAAATTTTGGATCGCCTGCGGAACTTAACACGTTTGATCCAAAACTTAATCTATTTGTTCTTTTAGGTGTTGACTTGGATCTCCTGCGGAACTTAACACGTTTGATCCAAATCACCTAAGTTATTAATTCCATTAAATATTAATTTCCAAAATTGGTTCCCAGTACTGATGTGGCGAGGCACATGGCCTTCTTGGATACGGGAGCAACCACCACCGACTAGACAAAACCTTTTAAGGAAAGCTAATATTTAATTTCCTAAAATAACTTTAGGTCAACCGAAAAAAACAATCAAATCACAAGGAAAAGAAAAACAAAAGAACACTATATCGAAAACAAATTCGAAACACTAGAATCGTATGCCTCTTGTATTTAGTATTATTTCCAAAAATAACTAGTATGATGCGGAAAGAAAAATTACTAGTTATACCTTTTAGAAAGACCTCTTGATCTTCTACCGTATTCCTCTTCTAACCTCGGACGTTGTGTGGGCAACGATCTTTCAAGATGAGAACCACCTACGCACCTTCTTTCTTCTCCCTTCAAGTTTCGGCCAAGCACAAGAACTTCCAAAGGATGAAGAATTTTCCACCAACCAAGCTCCAAGGGATGCATGCTTTCTCTCCTTCTTCTCCTTCCTTGATCCGGCCACATCCTCCAAGCTCCAAGAGATGATAAATTTCGGCCACAACAAGAGGAGAGAAGAGAAAGGGAAGGGACGGCCACCATACCAAGGAAAAGAGGGAGAAAAATAGAATAGTTGTTTTTTTTATGAAGGCTCCTCTACCTTTTCTTTTATAATCCTTGGTCTTGGCAAATAAGGAAAATTTAATAAAAACTTCCTTAATTCTTTTACCAATGAAAAGGAAAATTTATTTAATTAAAAATAATTTTCTCTTTTCAATTTACAATGGTTGGTCACTTAATAAAATCTCCAAGCAAATAAAATTTTAAACACAAATTAAAACTTCCTTATTTGCTTTCGAAAATTTATAAAAAATTTCTCCAATAATTTTATCCCTTCATGATTGGTTTATAAAAAGGAAATTTAATAAATTAAAATCTTTCTTTTAAACATGTGGATAAAAAGAAAGTTATCTCTAAAAATTAAAATCTCTTTTAATCTACAAATAAGGAAAGATATCAAATCTTTTCTTAATCTTTTGTAGAAACTTATAAAAGAGAATATTTAATTTTTAAAGTTTCTTTTAAATCATGAACATGGTTAAAAAGGAAAGTTTTCTTAAAATTTAAAATCCACCTTTTAATCAACAAATAAGGAAAGATTTCAAATTTTAAACTCTCTTTTAAACATGTAGATGATTTACAAATAAAAAAAGTTTTTATCAAAAATTAAAACCATCCTTTTAATCTACAAATAAGGAAAGAGATTAATCTCTTCTCTGAATCTTTTGTAGAAAGTTATAAAAGGAAATTTTTAATTTTTAAACTCTCTTTTAAAAACCTTGATATCCACATAAGAAATAATTTTAATAAAAATCCCTTTTAATATTCTAGTGGCCGGCCACCTAAGCTTGGGACCCAAGCTTTAGCCGGCCACCTACATGGCTCATCCACTTGGTCTTGGCCGGCCCTAGCTTGGGTTCCAAGCTAGCTTGGCCGGCCCCATTGGATGGGTAAGAAGGTGGGTATGCTGTGGGTATAAATCTCTATATACTAGAGACTACGATAGGGACCGAGAGAAGGAATTAGTTTTGGTCTCCCGATAAAATTAAGCATCCCGTGCTCGCCCCGAACACACAACTTAATTTTATCAATAATAATTCATTCAACTAGAGAACTATTATTGAACTATCGCACCAATCCCAAATTACATTTTGGGATCCTTCTTATTATGAGTGTGTTAGTCTCCCTGTGTTTAAGATGTCGAATGTCCACTAATTAAGTGAGTTACTGACAACTCATTTAATTAATATCTTAGTCCAAGAGTAGTACCACTCAACCTTATCGTCATGTCGGACTAAGTCCACCTGCAGGGTTTAACATGGCAATCTTTATGAGCTCCTCTTGGGGATATTCTCAACCTAGATTACTAGGACACAGTTTCCTTCTATAATCAACAACACACACTATAAGTGATATCATTTCCCAACTTATCGGGCTTATTGATTTATCGAACTAAATCTCACCTATTGATAAATTAAAGAAATAAATATCAAATATATGTGCTTGTTATTATATTAGGATTAAGAGCACACACTTCCATAATAACTGAGGTATTTGTTCCTTTATAAAGTCAGTATAAAAGAAACGACCTCTAATGGTCTTTCTCAATACACTCTAAGTGTACTAGTGTAATTATATAGTTAAGATAAACTAACACCTAATTACACTACGACCTTCCAATAGTTTGTTCTTTTCCATCTTGGTCGTGAGCTACTGTTTATAATTTATATGGTACTGATAGCATGATCTTCTGTGTGTGACACCACACACCATGTTATCTACAATATAATTTAATTGAACAACTACATTTATCATAAATGTAGACATTTGACCAATGTGATTCTTATTTCTAGATAAATGTTTTATACCAAAAGCTAGGCTTTTAGTATACATTCTAACAATCTCCCACTTATACTAAAAGACTAAGCTGTCATATCTGCTGCCATACATCTGATTCCCATGCCTTTCAAAAAGCTCTTGCCTTAAGGATCTTAGGTTATCATCTGATGCAATCTAGGCGGCAACAACTTCTCCTCGTTATACAATTTCTCATATTGAGTAGTACTTGCGCTCTATTGTGTTTACTTGCCTTATAGACTCATGGTTTCTTCGAGTTTGCTACTGCACCATTATTATTACAATAAATTGTAATAATCTTTGGACAAACTAGAAATCATATCTAAGTCTATCTTGAGGTTATTAAGTCATTCATCTTTTATGGCTACCTCAGAGGCTTGCCATATACTCAGCTTCTATGGTGGAGTCCAGAAAAACACCTATGCTTATCACTTTTCCATAGTTATGACTTTTCCTCCTAAAGTAAACACAAAACCCCGAGGTCGACTTATTATTGTCCCTATCCGATTGGAAGTCAAAATCCGTGCAACCTACAGGAACCAAATTAACTGCCTTATAAGCTAGCATATAATCTCTAGTGCCTCTAAGGTACTTTTAATATATACTTTATCCAATGTCCTTGTTTAGGGTTACTTTGATATGCTAACTATGCCCTTGGCAAACAGATTTCTTCGCGCATAGCATACATTAGGTTGTCTAGCTGCCTAAAGAACTGCCTACATGTCCTCAATCTCCTTTGATGTCATCAGAGACATCTCTTTAGATAAAGACACTCCATGCTTAAAAGGTAAGAAACCTTTCTAGGAGTTTTTGCATGTTAAAAACGAGCAAGGATTTTTCCGATGTATTAAGCTTAGGATAAGTAAAATATATATATATATATATATATATATATATATATATTTTTTTTTTTTTTTCTTGCGATCCCTTATTACTTTGATCTCAAAAATATATACATTCTCCCAAGTCCTTTATATCGAATTATTTGGACAACCATACCCTTACTTCTGACAACATTTTGATATTGTTTCCAACTACCAAAAATGTTATCTACGTATAGTACAAGAAATACCACCACGTTTCCATCACACCTTTTGTATACACAAGACTTATCCGTTTACTCAATAAATCCATAGGTCTGGATTACTTTGATAAATTGGATGTTCCAAGACCTTAAAGCTTTGCCTCAGTCCATAAACTGATTGAGCTTGCACACAAGATGCTCTTAGCCCTTTACAATGAACCCTTCTGGTTGCTTTATATGGATGCTTTCTTCAAGACTTCCATTAAGGAATGCTGTCTTGACATCCACTTGCCAAATAGATAAAAGAATCCGGATAGACTTAAGCATGATTACCAGTGAAAAAGTTTCCTTTTTCATCTAGCCTTGCTTTTGAAAGTTTCTACCTTCCTATCTATCTCTCTTTTCCTATTATAGACCTTTTTACACCCAAAGGCTTTTACACCATTTGGTGTTTCTACAAGCTTCCAGATTTTATTAGAATACATATATTCTAATTCTGTTATTCATTACTCTTTGCCAAGATGTTGCATCTTTATCTTGGAGTGCTTCGTCATATGTCCGGAGATCAGGTTCATGTCCTCCAGGGATCGAGTCCAAGAACTCTCCCAAAACATGAATCCTTTTAGGTTGCCTAACAACCCTCCCACTACGACAAGACACTTTATGCAATTGTGTATCATTTGTGATACGTGTTATAGTTTCCTTGTGGTATCTCATCTTGTACAGTTGGTACTAGATTAGACATGTCTTTTATTATTTCCTTAAGAACAAATTTTCTTATGGGCACATGGTTTATTACATAGTCCTTTTCTAAAAATCGGTCATTGATGCTAACAATGACCTTCTGATTTTTAAGACTATAAACCTACTTTCATTTCTCTAGGATAACCCACAAACAAGTGAATTCCTGTCCAACTTATCATTGTCTCTCTTCTGCATATGTGCTGGACTACTCGAATCCGAATATGCTTCGAAATAGGCTTACGCCTATTCAGCAATTCTATATGAGTAGAGAGTTCTGTCTTTGAAGGTTCTATATTCACTTCCGTTTCCAGAGTATATCCTTAAAATGATTTTGGTAATATTTTAAATAACTCATCAATCTACTTATTTCCATAAGAGTTCTATACCTTCCTTTATCTACACCATTCTGTTGGGGTGTACCAGATGCAGTTAGTTGGGATTGAATCCCTACTTCTGATAAGTAACTCCTAAATTATCCCAAGAGGTACTTGCCACTACGATATTACCATAGTGACTTGATACTTTTACTTTAACGTTTCTCCGTATCAGCCTTGTACTCTTTGAACTAATCAAAGCACTTAGTCTTGCGGCACATTAAGTAAATGTATTTGTATTTTGAATAGTTGTCTATAAAATAGATGAAATATTTGATACTACCTCTTGACTGGATAGTCATAGGATCACACAAATCAGAATGAACCAATTCAATATATCTTTGGCTCCATACCCCTTAGACTTAAAAGCTTCTTGATTATTTTTCCTTCCAAATAAGACTCGCAGGTTGGAAAGATTTCCACTACTAATGAACCCAAAAGTTCATCAGCTACCAATGAATCCTACTCAAGTTAATATAACCTAGCCTTAGATGCCAAAGATGTAATTGGTTCATTTTCGAAGGTTGCTTTCTCTTAAAGTTAGAAGATGTGTTACTAATTTCCATTTGTTGCATCGTGGGAGTTATTGGATTATAATTTGTCAACCAACATACCAGAATAGATAACTTCCCTCTTTTTCTTAATAATAACTTTGTTATTAAAAGAGACAGAATATCAAGTTATTTGAATAGTTTAGAAACTGAAAACTAGTTCTTTCTAAGCTTGGTGCGTAAAGACAATTACTCAAAAATCCATGTTTTATTCTTATCAAAAGATAAACATCTCCCACTGCAACAGCTACCATTTTTACAGTAGTGCCCATGTGGACGGTGTTTTAATTTTCATTTAGTTGTCGGGTTTCCTGGAACCCTGCAATGAATTGCGGACATGATTAATGACATCTGTATCTACACTCCAGGTTCTGGTAGATAACACCACTAAACATGTTTCAACTAATGAATTAAATACACCTATATTGTTCTTAATTCTAAGAAGACAGTCTACCTTAATGTCCAAGTCCTATTTCCAATCATTACAATTGGGACTACTAAGTCTTTTCTATAGTATGACTACTAAGGGATTGACAAACATTTTAAATCCTAAGAATCATAAAAATATTTGGTCAAGATCAATTCTTTAAAATCCCCATGAATTTTGTATGCCACGATAGTGTGGACGTATACAAAATCAAAGAGGAGATTTTATCCATTAATTTTATTATTTCGTCAACTTTACTTTATGACGAATAAAATTAATAGTTGATCTGTCTTTGATCAAATATTTGGTCAAAACTTTTTGAATTTAAAATAACATTGATTCCTTAAACAATATTATTTAAATTCACCAACACCTCAAACACCGTAAATTTTGCATGCCACGATAGTGTGGACGTATACAAAATTTAAACATTTGTAAGAGGAGGGTTTTACCCATTAATTATCTTGTCAATAAATCTTTATGACAAAATAAAATCACCTCAAACACCGTTGAATTTTGTATGCCACGATAGTGTGGAACGATACAAAATCAAACATTAGTAAGAGGAGTTTTTAATTTTATTATCTTGTCAACCTATTTATTTGACAAATTAATAGTTGATTTTTTTCGGTCACACAAATAATAGCAGTGACTCCGATGGGGAGGATACTATTAGACGTGCCTAAGTGTATACCATTACTTGACACTAAGTCCATTAATAAGATTGTGCCCCTTCCGATGAGGAAGATCACACACTCTTAATTAATTTCATATAGTCATCCAAAATGGAAGTTTAAGCTAGTGATCCGCAAACAAGCTCATCCGATATGGAGGAAGGCACTCAGAGCCAACGCGCAAGCTTGTTGCATCACTTATAAGCCAGTAATGGAGACCGTGGAATTTATTTAAAAAATAAATCCCTCTCCCACTTAGTTATTTAAAGTGAGGAATTTTGACTATGCTAGCCTACTTAGCATGCATACTAACAAGCACACACAACACAACATAAAAAGCAATAAATAGATAAACTAATTTTCAACTATTATGGCTTTTTATCTATTGCTGTCCTCCGTGTGTCGCCAACCCTAGCTGTTGCCATCTTTGGCCATCGCCACCGGGTCTAGTTGTCGCATCCATCTTGCTCCTTGTTCCGCTGCGCCTCTGGTCCTTAAAAGGTTCCACGCCTTGCAAGATTCGATCCGCGACATAAATAGAATTTTATATTTTTTGATCCTATATTCCTCGAAGGAATGTACATGTAAACTAGATCGAACATAAAATAAAATTTACATCCATCGATCCTATATTCCATAAAAGGAATGTACATGTAACTAGATCAAAAAATAAAATCCAAATAAAGTTAAATACAGCTCCTGCTGTATTTTATAATACAATCATGCACACACAATAAAATGCCCTTGACATGTCCAAGGGTCCAATCACACACATAATAACTATAAGCCATAATAGTTGGATCCTGCATCCACAAAGTTAGCACATCCTACTATTAACCTGCCTAAATTATGTATGACATGTGCATAATTAAACTAATACCAAATACACAGAGGCAAAACCCTAGCTCTGATACTAATTGTTGGTTGCTATTCGGAAAACCTAGAGGTTCCACTGTACAATAATTTTGTACAAAGGTCTGAACCTTTTCCTAGCTACCATGTGTTCTTTTAAATTAAATTTTGGATCGCCTGCGGAACTTAACACGTTTGATCCAAAACTTAATCTATTTGTTCTTTTAGGTTTTGACTTGGATCTCCTGCGGAACTTAACACGTTTGATCCAAATCACCTAAGTTATTAATTCCATTAAATATTAATTTCCAAAATTGGTTCCCAGTACTGACGTGGCGAGGCACATGACCTTCTTGGATATGGGAGTAACCACCACCGACTAGACAAAACCTTTTAAGGAAAGCTAATATTTAATTTCCTAAAATAACTTTAGGTCAACCGAAAAAAACAATCAAATCACAAGGAAAAGAAAAACAAAAGAACACTATATCGAAAATAAATTCGAAACACTAGAATCGTATGCCTCTTGTATTTAGTATTATTTCCAAAAATAACTAGTATGATGCGGAAAGAAAAATTACTAGTTATACCTTTTAGAAAGACCTCTTGATCTTCTACCGTATTCCTCTTCTAACCTCAGACGTTGTGTGGACAACGATCTTCCAAGATGAGAACCACCTAGGCACCTTCTTCCTTCTCCCTTCAAGTTTCGGCCAAGCACAAGAACTTCCAAAGGATGAAGAATTTTCCACCAACCAAGCTCCAAGGGATGCATGCTTTCTCTCCTTCTTCTCCTTCCTTGATCCGGCCACATCCTCCAAGCTCCAAGAGATGATAGATTTCGGCCACAACAAGAGGAGAGAAGAGAAAGGAAAGGGTCGGCCACCACACCAAGGAAAAGAGGGAGAAAAATAGAATAGTTATTTTTTTTATGAAGGCTCCTCTACCTTTTCTTTTATAATCCTTGGTCTTGGCAAATAAGGAAATTTTAATAAAAACTTCCTTAATTCTTTTACCATTGAAAAGGAAAATTTATTTAATTAAAAATAATTTTCTCTTTTCAATTTACAATGGTCGGCCACTTAATAAAATCTCCAAGCAAATAAAATTTTAAACACAAATTAAAACTTCCTTATTTGCTTCCGGAAATTTATAAAAAATTTCTCCAATAATTTTATCCCTTCATGATTGGTTTATAAAAAGGAAATTTAATAAATTAAAATCTTTCTTTTAAACATGTGGATAAAAAGAAAGTTATCTCTAAAAATTAAAATCTCTTTTAATCTACAAATAAGGAAAGATATCAAATCTTTTCTTAATCTTTTGTAGAAACTTATAAAAGAGAATATTTAATTTTTAAACTTTCTTTTAAATCATGAACATGGTTAAAAAGGAAAGTTTTCTTAAAGTTTAAAATCCACCTTTTAATCAACAAATAAGGAAAGATTTCAAATTTTAAACTCTCTTTGAAACATGTAGATGATTTACAAATAAGGAAAGTTTTTACCAAAAATTAAAACCATCCTTTTAATCTACAAATAAGGAAAGAGATTAATCTCTTCTCTGAATCTTTTGTAGAAAGTTATAAAAGGAAATTTTTAATTTTTAAACTCTCTTTTAAAAACCTTGATATCCACATAAGAAATAATTTTAATAAAAATCCCTTTTAATATTCTAGTGGTCGGCCACCTAAGCTTGGGACCCAAGCTTTGGCCGGCCACCTATATGGCTCATCCACTTGGTCTTGGCCGGCCCTAGCTTGGGTTCCAAGCTAGCTTGGCCGGCCCCATTGGATGGGTAAGAAGGTGGGTATGCTGTGGGTATAAATCTCTATATACTAGAGACTACGATAGGGACCGAGAGAAGGAATTAGTTTTGGTCTCCCGATAAAATTAAGCATCCCGTGCTCGCCCCGAACACACAACTTAATTTTATCAATAATAATTCATTCCACTAGAGAACTATTATTGAACTACCGCACCAATCCTAAATTACATTTTGGGCTCCTTCTTATTATGAGTGTGTTAGTCTCCCTGTGTTTAAGATGTCGAATGTCCACTAATTAAGTGAGTTACTGACAACTCATTTAATTAATATCTTAGTCCAAGAGTAGTACCACTCAACTTTATCGTCATGTCGGACTAAGTCCACCTGCAGAGTTTAACATGACAATCTTTATGAGCTCCTCTTGGGGATATTCTCAACCTAGATTACTAGGACACAGTTTCCTTCTATAATCAACAACACACACTATAAGTGATATCATTTCCCAACTTATCGGGCTTATTGATTTATCGAACTAAATCTCACCCATTGATAAATTAAAGAAATAAATATCAAATATATGTGCTTGTTATTATATTAGGATTAAGAGCACACACTTCCATAATAACTGAGGTATTTGTTCCTTTATAAAGTCAGTATAAAAGAAACGACCTCTAATGGTCTTTCTCAATACACTCTAAGTGTACTAGTGTAATTATATAGTTAAGATAAACTAACACCTAATTACACTACGTCCTTCCAATGGTTTGTTCCTTTCCATCTTGGTCGTGAGCTACTGTTTATAATTTATAAGGTACTGATAACATGATCTTCTGTGTGTGACACCACACTCCATGTTATCTACAATATAAATTAATTGAACAACTATATTTATCATAAATGTAGACATTTGACCAATGTGATTCTTATTTCTAGATAAATATTTTATACCAAAAGCTAGACTTTTAGTATACATTCTAACACAGGCAGAGGGGTAATTTCGTCTGACTATCATCCATCGGAGCAAAATAATTGGCGGGAACAAAGAGAACCGACGGATCTTCCTTGAAAATAACTCCCAGGGGTATGTTTGGAAAAATACAGGCGCGAAGTACGAGGAGACGGATCTCGGGAAAGGGCGCAGCAGTTGCTTTATAGAAAAAATGCCTTCGCATCCCCGATCTGGGTTTAACCGGTAACTAATTTCCCGGTCAGAAGTTATCCTGACCTGGAGTAGAGATGGAAGAATAGATTGGAAAATATGACCGAGCCGGAGCTGTCAGTCGAAGAGAGCAAGTTGATCAGGGCGGGATATAAACGCAGATCGGGCAAGTGGTTACGCTAAGTTAAGTGGTCCACAGAAGGAAAATAGGTCGGAATAAAAAACAGATTCCAGACCTGGAAGTTGATCAGGGCGGGATATAAACGCAGATCGGGTAAGTAGTTACGCTAAGTTAAGTGGTCTACAGAAGGAAAATAGGTCAGAATACAAAGGAGATTCCAGACCTGGATCAAAGAGGACCAGATAGAAAGCCGAAGCACATGTTCGCACGATCGCGGATTATATCGGTCAAAAGATATACAGCGTAATTGATAAGAAGGTTAACCTAACATACCATCAAAGAAAATTAAGGAGCAAGGGTCATGCCATGTCACAGGAGGGACAAATAGTGCAAAGAAAAGGCAAATCCATAATTACACAGCAAATAGTTCAAGTTAAAGTTTAACAGTTGTAGGTGTACATTAGAAATCCAGCATCAAGAACCACATCCTGGATCATTGTTAGTAGGAGGCTCAGGGGGGCAAGACGTAGAATCACCCGGAGGCTCAGGAAGGAGGAATAAGTCGTCATCATCCTTGAAAGTGGGAAGCCACCCGTTTGGAATCTCTCTTATCAAGCGATTGGTATCTAAGAAGTCCTCTGAGGGGGCAGTGCGAAGTAGATTTTGCTCGAACATTTGTCGAGCCCCGCCACCCGCACCACAACAGAGCAGGAGATTCATTAAACCCCCTATCTTCCTCAAGAAGAACGGGGAGGAGACGTACGCTTGCCTGTACGCTCGTAGACGACCCACTTCTCCCGCCTGGTACTCAGTCAGCTCTGCCTAGACCTTCTCCATATCAGCTCGGGCCTTTTCTACATCAGCTCGGGCCAAAGTCAAATTTTGCTGACCCTGAGAAACATTTTCTTGAGCTTTAAGAAGGTCGGTCTGCATTGATTTAATGGTCACTTGGCTGGCCTCCCACTGGCTGACAAGGTACTTCTCCCAGTCTGAACTAGAGGCCAGTTGACCCTAGGCATCAGTTAAAGTCTTTTGAAGGGCCTCCCTGGTTTCCTGCAGACTGGCCAACCGAGCATCCTTTTCATCCATCTCCGCCGCCAGAGAACGACGCCTCTCCAATTCAGAAGCCAATTTGGGCTCGCTTGTCTGCAGAGCCGCTTCCAAAGTCTTTATCTTGTTAAAGGCCGCATGAGAAATGTTGCGAGCAGACTCTGCAGACTCCCCAATCAATCGAAGATAATGTGCTAGATCTCCAGGAGTTGGGTTGAGGGGATCGCGAGGAGTTAGTGGCAGCTCTAACTCCCCAAGACGAGCCTTTAATACTTCATTCTCTCTCTGTAAGCGGGAGGCATATTGAATGACACTTAAGTTGGCGGAGCAGACCTGCGTTAGATATAAGAAGAAAAATTATAAAAGATTTCAGCGGAGGAGCATAGAGATAAGAAGACTTACAGAAACCATCTGGCAGGTCGCTTGATCTAGCCCCATCATCGGGGGATTCTTCCAAAACTTCCGATTGCCTGAGCGCCAGGACGCCGCTAAATCGCCCTCTAATTCAATCAGGGCCACAGGGGGAGGAGCCCCTCCTGCAGTTTCTTCAGCGGCGTCTGGCCCTGTGGAGGAAGGTAGGCGCCAAGAGTCAGTAAACGAATACTTCTTGCGAATTTTCCTTCGAGACCAAGAAGTAGAGGCGGGTGCAGCTAACGGAAGGGAGGCAGACTGAGTTGCGGAACTCCTGGGCTGGTTCATTAGAGGAAGGGGTGGCTGCCCGGGAGAGGAGGCTTTAGCAGGTAAAGAGGCCTGATCGGAAGTTATAGCCAAACCGGGGGTCGGGGCAGATAGCTGGGGCGACATAACGGGAGCCTTCGGCACCAAAGCAATCTCCTGGTCGGGAGTAGCAACCCTAGCTTCCGGAGAATGGGGAGGAGCAATGGAGCGACGACCAGAAGGAGGCAGGGGTGACGCTGGAGTTGTGGGAATAACTCTTTTCCTCTTACGCTGGAGCTTTAGACGTTTGGCCGGCGGGGGAGAGGTAGCTCGCTCTTCCTCGACCTGCTCTACAGTGGCCAGGTCTTCTTCCATGATGGTCAGGTCCTCTATAGGAGCCACATAAAGAGGAGGAGCCGAGGAAGTTTCCTCCTGGATCGGCTCCAGGGGAACAGGCTATGCCAGGGGGACAGGCTGTGAAGCAGAAGGAGCGGACCGGGAGGCAGAAGGGCTAGACTAGGAAGAAGCTGCCAAACCCTTAGTGAGCTCCACGCTTAAAGCTCTCAAATAGGAGACAGATTGGCGTTTTACGTCTGAGGAGTACGCTCGGAGAATGGCAGCCTCTGCAATAAGAAAGAAACATACCTCAGTTAGCGAAAAGTAGCAGAGAGGAAAATGGGGCCTTACCAAATGGAGCCCCTATGTCCGCCCGATCGGGGCTGAGCCCGAATAAATACAGAAAGCCTTCCAACAGTAAGATAGACAAGCTAACGCTCACGCCTTGGAGTTTTTCTGAAGCGGCGTTACAGGAAGGCTGTTGTTGATGTACAGGGAGGTTGGAAGGGACGTCAGAGCACCACTGGGTCAGCTCGACCAAGGGGTCAGGTGGTCTAATGAAGAAGAAACGAGACTTCCATCCCTTGTTGGAAGAGTGCATGTCAGAAACGAACTTGAAACCAGGCCTAGCCTATACCATAAACACTCCTGGCTCAGAGCGTCTGAAAGAGTAAAAATGATGAAACAGTTGGACGGTCAGTGGAAGTTGGTATATGCGACATAGAATGACAGTGCCGCATACGACTCTGAAGAAGTTGGGGGCAAATTGAGAGAGATAGATGCCGAAGTATTGGCTCAGGGATAGAAGGAAGGGATGGATAGGAAACCGAAGGCCGCCTAAAATCTGGTCTCTAAAAACAATCATGAAGCCTTCCGGAGGGTTTGCGGGGTGTTCCTAGGGTGTTGGAACTCTAAGTTCATACGCATCGCTCAGTCGTAGGTCAGACCGAATCATAGAGAGGTCATGATCATCTATATCAGAAATGAAGCGCGAATACCAAAGGGTGGCCTTACCATCAGCCATTATCAAGGTGAGGGAGGTTGGAGAAGAGATCAGTCGAAAAGAAGAAGAGCACCGGGCCGGAAGAGTCTAGAAGGGGAAGGGCCGAGAAGCTGGAGACGGCGGAGCAACAGGAAGACGAAGGCAGTCAAAACGCTTAAGGCAACGACGGCGGACTGCCTTTAGGGCTTATAAAGAGGGCCTTCTTAGGGAATATCGAAAAGATGAGGTGAGTATATTTTTGGGTAAAGCGCCCAAAGCCGTCCGATCACAGAATGACGCTCTTATTGGAAGTCGTGTATAAAAGGAGTGAGGTCGGCGACGTCATACTGCGTAAGCAATAAAGGCAGAGGGACATGTGTCACTCCCCTAGAAAGTGTATTAATGATGGACGTGATAAGGAAATCATGAAAGGCAGCGGGTGTACGGAAACGCTTACCACGCGATCTTCTAAGGAAGCGGCGAAGAAAATTGGCAGGCAGTAAATTCAAATGTTGCAAGGCCACAAGACATCCTTTGCCCCAGGGCTGAGTAAGATTTTAATATTTTTATCTTTACAATACATCTCATACTGTACATCTTTTGGCTACAGATTGGGTCAAAGTGCTCCCTTCAAGCAATTCCTGGTCGGGAGATCACCCCCAGGTCGGCAACATCAATTCCTGGTCGGGAGATCACTCCCAGGTCGGCAACATCAATCCCTGGTCGGCAATATCTATATCTGAACGGGTTTTCATAAGAATTCCCGGTCGGCTGTCCCAGACTCTCGTCCTAGTGCGAGTTATAAGTGAGCAAGGCTCTCACGCCCAACGACCATCCAGGTCGGGTCCCAGACTCTCGCCCAGTGCGAGTTATAAGTGAGCAAGGCTCTCACACCCAATGACCTTCCCGGTCGGCTGTCCCAGACTCTCGTCCCAGTGCGAGTTATAAATAAGCAAAGCTCTCACACCCAATGACCGTCCAGGTCGGGTCCCAGACTCTCGCCCCAGTGCGAGTTATAAGTGAGCAAGGCTCTCACGCCCAACGACCTTCCCGGTCGGCTGTCTCATACTCTCGCCCCAGTACGAGTTATAAGTGAGCAAGGTTCTCACGCCCAACGACCTTCCAGGTCTGGTCCCAGACTCTCGCCCCAGTGCGAGTTATAAGTGAGCAAGGCTCTCACGCCCATCGACCGTCCAGGTCGGGTCTCAGACTCTCGTCCCAGTGCGAGTTATAAGTGAGCAAGGCTCTCACGCCCAACGACCTTCCCGGTCGGTTGTCCCAGATTCTCGCCCCAGTGCGAGTTATAATTGAGCAAGGCTCTCACGCCCAGTGACCGTCCAGGTCGGGTCCCAGACTCTCGCCCCAGTGCGAGTTATAAGTGAGCAAGGCTCTCACGCCCAACGACCTTCCCGGTCGGCTTTCCCAGACTCTCGCCCTAGTGCGAGTTATAAGTGAGCAAGGCTCTCACGCCCAACGACCTTCCAAGTCGGGTCCCAGACTCTTGCCCCAATGCGAGTTATAAGTGAGCAAGGCTCTCCCAGACTCTCGCCCCAGTGCGAGTTATAAGTGAGCAAGGTTCTCACGCCCAACGACCTTCCCGGTCGGTTGTCTCAGACTCTCGCCCCAATGCGAGTTATAAGTGAGCAAGCCTCTCACGCCCAACGACCGTCCAGGTCGGGTCCCAGACTCTCGTCCCAGTGCGAGTTATAAGTGAGCAAGACTCTCACGCCCAACGACCTTCCTGGTCGGCTGTCCCAGACTCTTGTCCCAGTGCGAGTTATAAGTGAGCAAGGCTTTCACGCCCAACGACCTTCCAGGTCGGGTCCCAGACTCTCGCCCCAGTTAGGCTTAATATAATTGAGCATTGCTTACTATAATATAAATTGAGCATGATTTCATTTCATTCATGCTTAATATAATTCCTTCTAAATTTAGCACCATTTAAAAAAAAAATAACATATTTTTCATCCAATTGAGTACTATTTAAAGATAATCTAGTATATTTTTCATCCAATTGAGATGGAAAAAAATAGTACTCAATTTGATAGAAAATATACTAGAGTCTAATTTAATGAGTTAAATTAAGTAAAATTATATTTATTTTTAAATTTTTTATATTTAATAAGAATAATTAGATAAATTGGTATCTATTATATATTATATAGAAAGTAAAAATAAAGTTATTTTCCCTTACATTAATTTGGAGGTTGTGGAAGCCCTCGATTTCCATTAAATATTGACTCGATGCCTTCGTCCCCGGTTTGGCTATGCGAATGATGACAATATTGACAAGTTCACGATGTGCAATTAACAAAGCAAAGGGACTTAATAACTCGTCTAAGTCAGTGGCTTAGTCCCAATTAAGTTGACAAGTTGAGTAGAGGTGTTGGTCATTAATTTCTGAAAAAGAAATTTATTTAATCGGATGTTAATCAAATATTATGGTAAAGGATGAATACGTTTGTCTCTAGCATCGTCCCAAGGTCAACACGGAGGAAATAAATCACGGATGATTATTAATCTTTGGAATAATGATTAACACATAAAAAAAATATTTATCTCGATTTTATCAAAATTTAAATTTCAAATTTTATTATAATCACACTTTATGTATTAGTCATTAGATTCATCCGTTGGACGAATGTTAATCAAATATGTACATTAATTGCACGTGTAATAAAAATTTATATTTCGGATATTTTTGTCGACGAGGATGGGAAAGCAAAGTAGAAAATCAACTGTCCGTCTCCTTTTCGGCGGTTGACTAATTGGTGGAGGAGACTTGACTTTGCGTCGCGACGACCGAATTCGTTGACCCCAAAAGATAATGCTCAGAATGAAGACTGAATAGGACAATCCTTTGAATTTAGACCCATCTCTGTCGGTCCATCCTTGTGGCAAAGGTGATGGGCGTGCCTCTTCGACCCCGTCGTGAGCTTAAAAGGAATGTTGGCTGGTACATCAATCGTGAAGGCGTCCGGGGCTTATAGAAATTAAAAACAAGGTTGGAATTTCATTTTTGGAGTTGAGAGGATTATTTCTTTAGGAATTCAATCTCTATTTTCTTGGAATAATTTATCATTCGAGTACTGACTACCAACTCGTCGATGCAAATGAATATTAAATGTAATCATAAACAGTTAACTCAAATTGAGTTAAAGCAAATGTAGAGAGGGAAGTCATAGTGCACAGGCAAAGATGGAGTCCGAGCTTTGATAAGTTAGTCATGTTTGATGTTAAAATGGAAATTGCTCCTTCCTAAATGTTAATTAACCTTGACACCACACCGAGCGCCCTCCTCTTCTCCTGCTCATTTCCGAACGCCTATTTATGACCTCGCCCGTTCCTCTTCCCTACGCTGATTATATCTACTCATCTTCTCCATTCTTCTCCACACCTTCGTCCTCCCCCCTAATCCCAACAAGCAGAGACCAGGTACAAGCTTCTCTTCCAGCTTTATTTCATTGTTATCTGGTCTTTCAGTTAACTTCCTTTGCTTTGCGTGTCTGCAACTGATGCTGTAGTTTTTGTGCCGTCTCGTGTTGCTCCTTGTGCTAATTTCACTTTGGTGTGGGTCGTGTCCTTTCCATATGTTCTCATGTTATGGCTCTCTGGTTTTTTGTAAGAATTTAAGGTTCTTACGTGATCAGAAGATCCTAGTTAAGATGTTGTATGTGCTTGAAATTTGATTGGGAGGAATCTTTTTAAAATGATTGAGAGCTGAGTAGCATGCTGAAAACTTAGTTTATAATCAAACATGACTTTTTGTTCGATTCAAGCAGTTGAAAAGTATTGCGGTGTCTGTCATGGTGACCGAATTATTTGTTCTTCGTCGTGTTCTATAAGTGCTGAGACTGTCGCTGCTAATCATGTGCAGTTGTGCGTTGAGAAGGAAGGATTAACAGCCGAGGAAGAAGCAGAGCAGAGCAATGGCAGGAGGAGACAACCTGCAAGTGCTGCACGCGCTGGACGCGGCGAAGACGCAGTGGTACCACTTCACCGCCATCATCGTCGCCGGCATGGGCTTCTTCACCGACGCCTACGATCTCTTCTGCATCTCCCTCGTCACCAAGCTCCTCGGCCGCATCTATTACTTCGACCCGACCTCTGAAAAACCGGGCACTCTGCCGCCCAACATCTCCGCCGCCGTCAACGGCGTCGCCTTCTGTGGCACTCTCTCCGGCCAGCTCTTCTTCGGCTGGCTCGGCGACAAGTTGGGCCGCAAGAAGGTGTATGGCATGACTCTCATGCTGATGGTCATCTGCTCCGTGGCTTCCGGCCTCTCCTTCGGCCACACCGCTAAGGGCGTCATGGCCACGCTCTGCTTCTTCCGCTTCTGGCTCGGTTTCGGTATCGGCGGCGACTACCCGCTCTCCGCCACCATCATGTCCGAGTACGCCAACAAGAAGACGCGCGGCGCCTTCATCGCCGCCGTCTTTGCCATGCAGGGCTTCGGCATAATCACCGGCGGCATCGTCGCCCTCATATTCTCTGCCGGTTTCAATAGCAGGTTCCGTCTTCGATCAATAGTTCTCCATTGTTAGTTGATATCGCCTCACGCGCATTCTATCGAACAGGTTCGACGCGCCGCCTTACGCGGTGGACCGCGCCGGCTCGACCGTGCCCGAAGCCGATTACGTCTGGCGAATCATTCTCATGCTCGGCGCTGCGCCGGCGGTGCTGACCTACTATTGGCGGATGAAAATGCCGGAGACGGCGCGGTACACCGCCTTGGTGGCGAAGAACGCGAAGCAGGCGGCCGCCGACATGTCGAGGGTCCTCCAGGTGGAAATCGTGGAGGAGCAGGACAAGGTGGAGCAGCTGACCTCGAAGAAGGCGAATAACTTCGGACTCTTCTCGAGGGAGTTCGCCCGGCGCCACGGCCTGCACCTCCTCGGCACCACCACCACCTGGTTCCTCCTCGACATCGCCTTCTACAGCCAGAACCTGTTCCAAAAGGACATCTTCAGCGCCATCAACTGGATCCCCAAGGCCGCCACCATGAACGCCATCGAGGAGGTGTACCGCATCGCCCGCGCCCAGACCCTCATCGCGCTCTGCGGCACCGTGCCGGGCTACTGGTTCACCGTCGCCTTCATCGACATCATCGGCCGGTTCACCATCCAGGTCATGGGCTTCTTCTTCATGACCGTCTTCATGCTCTGCCTCGCCGTGCCCTACCACCACTGGACCACGCCGGGCAACCACATCGGCTTCGTCCTCATGTACGCCTTGACCTTCTTCTTCGCCAACTTCGGGCCGAACAGCACGACGTTCATCGTGCCTGCGGAGATCTTCCCGGCGCGTCTGCGGTCGACCTGCCACGGCATCTCGGCGGCGGCGGGGAAGGCCGGGGCCATCGTGGGGGCGTTCGGGTTCCAGTACGCGGCGCAGAGCAGGGACCCAGCGAAGCGCGACAAGGGCTATCCGGCCGGTATCGGCGTCCGGAACGCGCTGTTCGTGCTGGCCGTCTGCAACCTACTGGGCCTCCTCTTCACTTTCTTGGTGCCGGAGTCGAAGGGGAAGTCACTGGAGGAAATGTCCGGCGAGAACGAGGGCGAGCAGGAGACGGAAGCCGCCGCAGCTCCCAGCAAAACAATCCCCGTTTAGGATTTTTTTTGTCATTTTATTATGAAACACAACAGTTTGGTCTCTCCTGCTCTACTCGCTGAAGGTGTTCATCGTTTAGCAACTAAAACTCGATAGTTGGTATGCAAATAGCAGTCTGCTAATATAAATAAACAATCGATCTTTGTGTCTTATTTTTCAACTCTCCTACTCGTGTTTGATTCATTGGAGAAAAAAAAAAATCCTTCCAACATTTAATCAATTTGATAGTCGATTATAATTTGATGTTATTTTGCCATCAAATGTCGCCATCCGACGCGGTTTTTATCAAATTTTTTTAATCTCTTTCAACCCTCGACCTCGTACAATAAGTTCTCTTTCCTTTAATTAGAACTTGCCAGTCTTGATGCTAATTTACAAATCAAGGATGTACTGTTTTATAGAAATTAGAATCATTTTTGGTATTGATTTTTATAAATTAGCATTCGTCTATAATTTTATCATCTAAGTATTTATAATTCAATCCCTTAGTTATAGTATATTTATAAAAAAAAAAATCTAAATGGAGAGTACAACCAAAAATTATTTTAATAGCCGATGAAAAATTTTCGTGAAACTGAATCTATCACTTCAAGGATAGTTAATGAAATTAATTGGATTTATCATTTTTCTATAAACTAGCACTATCCACCTTGAGTCTGATTTATACAGATCAGTACTAAGACTATAAACCAATACCACTTAATCTTGATATTGATTTGTATAAATGACGCAGGTTTCTATAAACCAGCAAGAAAGCTACAAAGCACCAAGTGGTGCTGAATCAACATCACCTTAAGTGGTGTTGGTTTATAACTTTAATGATGATTTATAGAAATTAGTATTATTTTAGGTTTGTCATCCCAAGGATAATCAATGAGATTAATTAGATTTTTTTTATTTTTTTATTTTTATAAACTAGCATCATCCTCTTATGTCTGATTTACAGTACTAATGCTACAAATCAGTATCACTTAGTTTTGGTGCAGATTTATATAAATCGTGTCCTCTCGGATGGGTCTAGTGATTAGCGCATGAGGTGTTGTCATCATGAGATCTGGAGTTCGAATTTCGACAAAGCTAAGATAAATTGTGTAGATTTTTACAAACCAATAACAAAGCTATAAACCAACACCAAGACTAAACTCTAAATTAGCCCCCCTTAATCTTGATGTTGATTTTTAAAAACCAATATAAAAGTAATACTAATTTCTATAAATCATCACTAAAGCTATAAATCAACACCACTTGTCCACTTAGCCTTTGGTGCTGATTGAGCACTAAAGCTCGGTGCTGATTCAGCATCAAGGCTTGGTACTGGTTTACAAATTAAGGTGATATTGATTGATAAATGATCCGACGATTAGAACAGGGGACTCTCATTTTAAGGGGTCAACGTCACGTGGGAGTCAAAAGGCTAGGTGATCGACCGGAGAAGGATGGGCCTACCTGCCCAACGGCTGACCGATGAATAGCTGATAGCAAAAGGCGCCCTGACAGGGGTCGGGGTTCCGGCGCTTGATTGAACAGTAACGAAGGGTCGAGCGGAAGTCATGCTCGGCCGAAGACATAAGGTAACATATTGCTAGCAGTCCCTACATAACACCTTAACGAAGATCTCCCCAGCATACCAATGCAGACGGCAGGCCGGACGTGATGTGAGTGTCATCCGGCCGGGTGTAAGATGAGTGCCGGCCGGACGGACGCCCCGTCCAGCCGGCCGGACAGACGCCCCGGCATGGGGTATGGAGAGAAAGACAAGGAACATCTTATGACAGCTGTCAAGTCCTATGACTAGGCCATACTCCAACTCTGGCGACGAGGTGTTCTGTTGTCCCATCGAAGACGTGCCTGGACTGTAGCAGTATGGCGTCAGGTAAGCTTTCTGACAAACACATACCGAGGTATGGGCTAAGGACACGTGTTTGCCTCGGTAGGTGCGCGTGAGCTCTTTCACCGCTCTATATAAGGAGCCTTATACTTCGCCGGAGGTACGCGTGATACAATATTTGGAGCCACTTCTTCACTACTCGCTTACCTGACTTGAGCGTCGGAGGGTCGTCGCCGGGAATCCCTTCCCGGCCTGACTTCTGTGCAGGTTCGCCGGAGGTTCGTACGACCAGTCGTAGATCTACGTCAGCGACCCGGAGAGCGCCACGTGCCCAGCGTCCGTTGATTCAGCATTCGGACAAGATCAAATTGGCGCCGTCTGTGGGAACGCTCCTGCATCCGAACGGAAGCAATGGACGAGGCTGGACGACAGCACACGGTGATGCTTTCCACGGAGGAACTCGACGCTCTGATCGAGTTAAGGGCCGCTAAGCTGGTGGAACAAAAACAGAAGGCACTAGCCGAGCGGCATGAGCAGCAAGCAACATCAGCATCTGGTGGCCGAGCGGAAGCACCCCTAGCCACAGTTCCATTCCATCGGGCTTTATTCCGCACTCATGAAGCCGCAGCAGTTAATCGTGATCGAGGATCATCCTCAGATGAAGTACCCAGACGAGACAGTAGAAAAGGCAAAGCCCCCCGAGCGGACGCCTCTCCCGAACGGATCAACCGACAATTTTCAGAGGCTATTCTACAAGACCCTCTGCCAAAGCACTATGTGCCCCCGGCGATCGATGAATACAATGGAACCACCGGCCCGGATGATCATTTGGGTAAGTTTGATAACACGGCCACTCTCCACCAATATACAGATGGAGTGAAGTGTCGGGTTTTTCTTACCACCCTCTCGGGATCGGCCCAACGGTGGTTTCGAAGACTACCGGATGGATCTATTTCGAGTTTCAAAGACTTCCGAACGGTCTTCCTTCACCACTTTGCGAGCAGTCGGCGCTATCAGAAGACTAGTGTCAGCCTATTCGCCATTAAGCAAGAGCCCAGGGAGCCGCTCAGAGCATACATCCAACGGTTCAACCGAGTGGCCATGGATATTCCTACGGCCACCTCAGAAACCATGATGAATGCCTTCACACAAGGCCTCGTGGACGGGGACTTCTTCCGATCGCTCGTTCGAAAGCCGCCCTGAGACTACGATCATATGCTGCACCGGGCCAACGAATACATCAACGTGGAGGAAGCCCAAGCTGCCCGAAAAAAGGAAACTCTAACCGAGCGGGCTCCCCACGCCGAGCGGAAGCCGCACGCTGCTCATCAGCCGCCCAGAGGACCAAGGGCCGAAGCAATTCGTTCTCACCATCCAAGGTCTCATGTACACGAGGTAGCAGCCGAGCGGCCCAGGCCAAGAAATAAATGGACCCCTATGTTCTGCTCATTCCACCGGACGGACACGCACAATACAAGAGATTGCCGAAGTCTTCCTTTAATCACCCACCCCATTCCCCGGAGTGGCGGCCGTCTATCGCCATCAGCCGACAGGCGACAGAGGCCTCATGAAGCCGATCGGACAGCAATCGACAGGCGACCACAACTGACTCCCGAGCGACATCACACTCCGAGGAGTGAGAATCCCCGGATGTCTAGGGAGCGGCCCCGACCGCCCGCTCGGGAAGAAGAAAATAGAAGCAACACTTCCCGAGGCGAAATCAACATTATAGCTGGCGGGCCGACCGGAGGAGACTCTAACCGAGCAAGGAAGGCTAGCGTCCGGCAGCTCCAAATTCATGCGGTCGGCTGCAGCCAGGAACGGGCGAGCGGACCTGAAATCAGCTTCGGGCCTAAAGACTTGGAGGGAGTCGAAGTGCCGCATGACAATGCTCTCCTCATCAAAGCGGTAATAGCCAATTACACTATTCATCGCGTTTTTATTGACACAGGAAGCTCGGTCAATATCATATTCAAGAAGGCCTTCGATCAACTACAAATTGATCGAGCCGAGCTGTTGCCCATGACGACCCCCCTCTACGGGTTTACAGGCAACGAAGTTCTGCCGGTCGGACAGATCCGACTGGCTATTTCGCTGGGAGAGGAGCCACTCAGAAGAACGCGGACTGCAAACTTCGTTGTGGTGGACTCTCCATCGGCATACAACGTCATCCTGGGACGACCGGCTCTCAGTTAATTCCGAGCGGCCGTCTCAACCTTCCACCAAAAGATGAAGTTCCCCGTCGAAGACAAAGTGGGAGAAGTACGAGGAGATCAACTAGCAGCTCGGCGATGCTACGTCGAGATGGTCCGAGCAGAAGCCAATTCCGCTCGGAAGATACCCCGGATCGAGGTAAACGCTATCACTGAAAAGTCACCCTCTTTGATTTATGAAGAAAAAGAGGAAGTGCAGATTCACCCGACCCGATCGGAGGCCACGACCTTCATTGCGTCCGATCTGGAGGCCAACCAGAAAGAGGAGGTGATCAAGTGCCTCCAGAGAAACTGTGATATCTTCGTCTGGTCGACGCATGAGCTGCCCGAAATTTCGCCTAGTATAGCGCAGCACGAGCTACATGTCCGACCGGATGCTCGGCCAGTGAAGCAGAGAAAAAGGGATTTCAACGCTAAGCAGAATGCCATCATCCGGGCGGAAGTAGAGAAACTTCTGGAGGCC
Organism: Zingiber officinale; assembly: GCF_018446385.1. Taxonomy (NCBI): domain Eukaryota; kingdom Viridiplantae; phylum Streptophyta; class Magnoliopsida; order Zingiberales; family Zingiberaceae; genus Zingiber; species Zingiber officinale. Next base: position 4,158,316 of record NC_055995.1, on the reverse strand, counting down.
GGTCATATACGAGAGGTTCAGTTCCCGAGCTGGCTGGCAAACGTAGTATTAGTCTCCAAGTCGGGCAACAAGTGGAGGGTTTGCATAGATTTTCGGGATCTCAACAAAGCTTGCCTGAAAGATTTTGATCCTCTGCCTCGGATCGATTAGCTGGTGGACTCCACGGCCGGCTGCGAATTGATATGCATGCTCGATGCTTATCAGGGATATCATCAAGTGCCGCTCGCCCGGGAAGATCAAGAAAAAGTCAGCTTCGTTACAGCCGACGGCACCTATTTCTATAATGTAATGCCATTCGGATTGAAGAACGCGGGAGCCACGTATCAGCGTCTGATGAACAAAGTGTTCAAGGAGCAGATCGGGCGAAATCTGGAAGTATACGTGGACGACATTCTCATCAAGTCCGTCCAAGCGGTCGATCTCTTTGGAGACATGGAGGAAACTTTCCGAACGCTACGGAAATATGGAATCAAGCTAAACCCTCAGAAGTGCATGTTCGGAGCAAAAGGCGGACGTTTCTTGGGATACATAGTGACTGAGCGGGGCATCAAAGCAAATCCCAGCAAAGTGAAAGCATTACAAGATATGTCGCCCCCAAGAAATTTGAGGGAAGTGCAGCGTTTGACCGGTCGGATAACTGCTCTGTCCAGATTCATCTCCAAGACCGCCGACCGGAGCCTGCCCTTTTTCAAAATCTTACGCAAAGCCACTAAGTTTCACTGGGACGAAGAATGCGATCGGGCGTTCGAAGATTTGAAAACATATTTGAACTCTCTCCCGGTACTAGCCAAGCCAATTACGGGTGAGCCACTTTATATTTATTTAGCTTCAACTGAGCAAGCAGTCGGCTCGGCACTAATGAGGGCGAGCGGAGAAGAACATGTATATTTTCTGAGCCATATTTTAAAAGATGCTGAATCTCGCTACACCGGGCTCGAGAAGCTAGCCTTCGCTTTGGTCCTCGCCGCTCGGCGATTCCGTCCTTATTTCTTGGCTCATACTATCATCGTCTGGACGAATAGCCCATTGGGAAGAGTGTTGCTGAATCCCGAAGCGTCCGGGCGGCTCATCAAATGGACAACGGAGTTAAGCGAATTTGACATTCAATACCAGCCCTGTTCGGCGATAAAGGCGTAGTCCTTGGCAGATTTTATCACCGAAGTGCAAAGGCTAGAGCCCGAAGCTATGTGGAAATTATTCGTGGATGGATCGTCCACTCGGCTCGGAAGTGAGATTGGCGTGCTATTACTCTCTCCTCAAGAAGAAAAGATGCACTTATCCGTCTGGCTGGATTATAGAGCTACAAACAATGAAGCAGAGTATGAGTCCCTTATAGCAGACTTGCAGGCCGCCCGGCATGTGGGAGCCGGACGGGTGACGCTGCATTCAGATTCACAGCTTGCCGCCCAGCAGCTCTCGGGTACTTTTGAAATTAACAACGCTCGGCTCAAACTCTATGCAGAAGCCTTCGAAAAGCTCAAGGCCAATTTCAGAGAGGTCGTTATCCAGAAGATACCCCGAGCGGAAAACAAGCGGCCGATGAGTTAGCCAAACTCGCAAGTTCAATAACGCCGGTCGTCATCCAACAGCCGATTGAACAAGTGTCTTTGGTGGCGCACGTCGACCGGATGGAGGGCCTCACGTTTCCGAGCGATTGGCGGACATCCATCATGGAGTTTCTTCGCTCGGGCGCTACACCGTCCGATCGGGATGAAGCCCAGCTGCTAAGGAGGAGAGCCGGCCGGTTCACACTCATCGGAGATCAACTTTATAAGAAGGCTTTCTCCCGCCCACTGTTGAAATGTGTGAACTTGGAAGATGCAACGTACATCCTCCAAGAAGTGCATCAAGGATCGTGCGGAGGGCATCCGGGCGGACGATCGCTGGCTAAGAAGATCCTGCTGGCCGTATACTTTTGGCCAACATTGCAAGCGGACGCCGCTCGGACCGTCGCGACGTGCCTTTCCTGCCAGAGGTATCACAACTTCTCCCACCGACCGGCGGAGGAAATGAAAGCAGCTACCGTGTCTTGTCCGTTCGACCAGTGGGGAATGAATATTGTGGGTCCATTTCCTATGGCAACCGGTCAGAGGAAGTTTCTAATAGTGGCGGTCGACTATTTTTCCAAATGGGTGGAGGCCGAGCCGCTAGCCAAGATCACCGAGGAGATGGTCAAGAAGTTTATCTGGCAACACATCATCTGCCGGTTTGGCATCCCTCGTCGACTTGTTTCCGATAACGGGCGGCAGTTCACGGGAAAGTTGCTCGAAGATTGGTGCAAAAGCTATGGCATCGAGCAACACTTCACGCCCGTGGCGTACCCCCAAAGCAATGGTCAAGCCGAAGTAGCCAATCGGGAAATTCTTCGCATTCTGCGCGCTCGGCTCGACCATTTGGGAGAAAGCTGGGTGGATGAAGTGCCGGGCGTCCTATGGGCCATCCGAACAACTCCAAAGGAAGGAACGGGCGTCACGCCTTTCCATCTGGTGTATGGCGGTGAAGCGGTTATTCCTGTCGAAGTCGGCGTCGAGTCCGTCCGGATCCAGAATTATGATTGTGATAACGCCGAGCGGAGGAACATGGAGCTGGATTTGGTCGACGAAGAGCGAGCCAAGGCGTCCGTCCGGCTGATGGCGTACCGGCAAAAAATGAAGCAGAACTACAACCGGCGCGTGATCCCTAGAGCCTTCCAGGTTGGCGACCTTGTCTGAAAGAAAGTAAAGTCGGTCGGCGACGTCGACAAATTGGAGGCTCCCTGGGCGGGCCCCTTCAAGGTCATCGAAAAGCTCCGCTCGGGTGCCTACTATCTAGAAGATGAAGACGAGCGGCAACTAGAGAGACCATGGAGCGTGAACCACCTCCAGCCTTACCGGGTGGGGTGAAAGGTGCGCCAATGTAAATTATTCTGTATACTTTTTTCAGCTGTATACTTGAAATGCAGAAATGAAAAATCGGAAGACTAAAGCAAGTATAAGGCATCGTCAGCGAAAACGAAGGCCCCGTGCCGTTCGGCCGGAGGTAAATTATCCGAACCAAGCGCTCGAAAACGAAGGCCCCGTGCCGTTCGACCGGAGGTAAATTATACAAGCCAAAAGCTCGATGCCGAAACCCCTGCGCCGTTCGGCCATGTAGACATCGTCCAAATTAGGCTTAAAAGCCCGTCGAGCTCCGACGTTAAATATCGAAAGACGAGCCGACGTCTATAAATCCTCCGAGCGGAAGACCGTCGAGCTCCGACATTAAAAATCGAGAGACGAGCCGGTGTCTATAAACCCGCCGAGCGGAAGACCGTCGAGCTCCGATGTTAAAAATCGAGAGACGAGCCGACGTCTATAAACCCGCCGAGCGGAAGACCGTCGAGCTCCGACGTTAAAAATCGAGAGACGAACCGGCGTCTATAAACCCTCCGAGCGGAAGACCGTCGAGCTCCGACGTTAAAAATCGAGAGCCATGTTCATTGCTATTTCCTCAGTGGTTTGCGGCCTATGAATGCCGTCAGCCATGTTCATTGCTATTTCCGGCCTCAGCATCTTGAGCATCAACCGGACTCGTTCTTTTTCTGTGCTGACTAATTCTGGGCATAGACGAGTCAACCTGTTGAATTTCTTCACGGCTTCCTCCACTGAAAGGTTGCCCTGACGAAACTCTGTGAACTCGTCGTAGTGGCGGTTCGTGACCCGCATGTGAAAGAATTTCTCAAAGAACTCCTTCTCGAAGTCAGCCCATGACATCTGGTTCACTGGGTGCTTCGCTCTGATTCTCTCCCACCACATGCGTGCATCCCCTGTCAGGCAGAAGGAGGCACACTTCACCTTCTCGTGTTCTGGCCAATCCAGAAGCTCCATCGTACTCTCCAGTGTTTTGAACCAGGCTTGTGCATCCCATGGTTCACTAGTGCCTGAGAAGTTCTCTGGCTTGATTCTCTGCCACTGGATTAGATAAGCTTCTCTCCTTGCCTCTGCTGCTGGGGCTGCTAGTGCTGGTGCTGCAGGCTGGACTGGTGGAACCTCTAAGACCACTGGAGTTGTCAGATTTGGTTCCGGGGTGAATGTGGGGGTATTCAGCTGATTAGCCTTGAGGGTGGCTATCTCCTGTTGCTGTTCGGCTAGCTGCTGCTGTAACTGAGCCACTAACGCTGTAAGGTTTGGGGGAGGCACTGAACTGCCTGCCTCATGCCGGAGCTCAGTAGCTGGTGCCCTTCTAGTTGGGCGTCCTCGTGCCATTACTAGAGACATAGAGGATATACATAACTAATGCTATCATAATTGCATAACTATTGTTATCAGGTTAGATACTATCATAAGCTAACATGCTTTAGTTATCTATAAACATGATCTATAACAAGAAAGCAGGAAACATAAATAAAGTGAGAGACGTTCTTACTTGGAAGCTGCAGGTTCAATGCTGATGTGTGTGTAGGAAGTATGGAACACTGCTCTGATACCACTCTGTAACGACCAGCCTTCTACTGACTAGGCTGTGAGGCCGATCGCTACAGTTCATGTTGTGCTGAACTACGCTGTGCAGAATTGTGGGCTAATTAAAATTTTTCTTTTGATAACTGATACCCGTTCTTGGTTCTACATGTGCTAAGGATGCAATCTAACGGATACTGGATCGACCTGCTAGCTGTAATCAGGCATTTCAATCGATCCATGGATCGATTGGCCTGTCGGATCGATCCAGTGATCGATCCAGCTTGATACTAGCACGGAGAAAAACTCTGGATCGGTCGGCTGACCGATCCATAAGCTATATTGCTTCTGTATGCGGCTGGATCGGTCTACCGACCGATCCAGGAGTACACTGATCGGTCGGCTGACCGATCCAGTGGCTCACTGATCGGTCGGCTGACCGATCAGTGAGCTTCTGTACTCTCTGTTCGCATCTGGATCGGCCGGCTGACCGATCCATAACAGACGCTAACTCTCTGTTCGCGACTGGATCGGTCAGCTGACCGATCCAGTGGCACAATCCAATTCTGATCGATCTGTAGATCGATCTGGTTTCTGATTTCGAATCAGAACCCCTGATTTCAACACTTGTTCGTGCCAAAATCTCACACAACAATTATATAATGCATGGAAAACGTTCTAATATCTATTAACTAGCATTCTAACATGATATAGTGCAAGGTTTATTAATTCATAGCATTTAAACCACTAGAAATGCATAAAAGTATTTTAAGAGAAGAAACTAAGTTCTTAATTTGCTAAATTCCCTAAGGATCTTCGTTCCAGGTTCCTGCCACACACATCATCTCTGCATTGACCTCCAGCTTCCTCTGCTAGTCCATCTTCCCTTTACCTTTATCTGCAGTATAAGGAAAAATAGTATCTGTAAGCTTTAAGGTTAGTAAGAAACCAACTACCTCACGAAAACATGCAACGATGCAAATATGTTTTTAAAGAATGCTATTTAAAAACATGCACTGAATTTGTTAAAGCATGGCATACTGAAGTTACATGGCATAAACACTGAAACATGACATGCATAATAAAATCTAAGCATGGAGCTATCTCATGGTATCAACTAGGAGAACTAACTGAAACTGAAACTAATACTGAGCTAAAACTGAGCTTAACTATATTCGCATAACTAGGTTACGAATTTGAAAGCTATTATCATAATAAGTGAAAATAGTAATCATACTGTTCTTTGGGCTTGACAACTGTACTTGCTGTGCGCGCAACCCTAACTAGACCCGGGTTTGCAAGTCCCGCATTTAGTAGGGTTTACTAGGTTATCTGAACCTAGGGACGACTGTGGGAGCCCAACCCAATGGACATCTGGTCCAGTACAGTGCCACTGAAAATAAAATACTGAATATAGCTACTAATTGCTTATTTTGCTGTTTCTAGGTTATCTGAACCTAGAGCTAGGTTATCTAAACCTAGAGGCGACTGTGGGAGCCCACCCATTGGACTGTAGTCCCATGTAAGCTGAAACTAGACTAATATACTGATTTAAATGCTACTAATGCATTTAACTGAGCTGTTAAAAAAAATATCTGAGGTGGTGTTTAGCTATACTAATCATTTTGTCGAACACTTGGTGTGCTCCAACTCTCCCCTCTAATAGGGAGACCACCTCTAGGCACCCGACAACGTCTAGAGCATCCAACTGAAGGAGAACAACGTGTCCGGCCCATCTAGAGGTACTCAACTAGATCCCTAATCTGCGAGGAGGGTTTAATCACACCCTGGGTGCTGAAAAATCTGCATATAGCTAAACTAAAGGCATGCAATCAAACGAAAGCTACTTATACTGCAGGTGAGGGGTTTCTTACCTCGTACGCTAGTTTCCTTACGGTTCTAGTCGCTAGGTTTCCGGAGAAGACGATCCTTTCGATAGTCTTCTTGCGCCAACATGTTCCTCTCGCGGAGGGGAGCGTCCTTATGTCGGAGCCGCTGCCGGAAGATGTCCCTGGGGCCCTAGGCTTGGTGCGCCGAGAGAGAAAGAGGAGGGAGAAGGGGCGTCGGCGGTGAGGGTTGGAGAGGAGGAGAAGTTGCCGAACCAAAACCAAATAAATCAAACCCCACTTAAGTTTTCTATTTATATTAAGTGGGTAACTCGGCCCAACTCTAATATAAATTTAATTGCCTCCCTTTCCTTTCAGCACGGCCCTGCTGGGTTCAACTGGTTACTAGAATTATCCGTAAACCATAGGTCTCGGGTTCAATTCCCGCTTAGGCCGTTTTCGTTTTCTATTTGTTTTTGCTACTTCCGCTACTCTAAAAATTCTGTAAAAATATCCTAAAATTCCCGAAAAATCATAGAATATTTCTAAAATAGTTTTGAGAATTTTCGGGCGTTACAGCGGAAGATCGTCAGGCGCTGACGGTAAAATTCGACGTTAAAAGGCGAGTAACCGGGGTCTATAAATTCTCCGGACGGATAGCTTTCTGCAAGGTCTTGTTCGGTTGTAAAGGCCGACCTCAGATCGGGCCTGCCGAGGATGCGAGAAATTAGAAAGCGTGAGGCCGAGCGCCAACTCTAGAAAACGCACTTAGCGCGAGAAAATTAGGATCGGCGCAAAAAGTTAAGGATGGGATATTGGGCGAACAAACAAATAAGCAAGAGGGAATTCATTTATACCAAACGGTGAATAGACAAGAGTGATAACAATAGTCTCCGCCCTGAACGGCAGGCATACAAAAAGCAGCAGAAGCTTGAAATAAGTTTTACAAACCCTTCATTCACTATCACCAAAGTTAAAGAGAGAATCGGGAATGGAGCCCATCATGACCGCTAAATCTTCGGAGGGGACGGACAGCTCGGCGGGTATGTGGCCCTTGCTCTTCAGATATTCGACGGCCACTTTGATCGCTTCTTCAACGGTTAAGGACAGCTTATCGCTGAACTTTTCGCCAAATTCATCCGAGCGGACGTATGCTTTGCACGCTTCCGCCGCCCGGCCTGGCTCCCCATCTTGATATTCTTTAAGAGTGGCTCCGGAAGCGTCAAGGGTCGCCTGGAGATCTTTCAAAGCCCCTTCCGCTTTAACCTGGTCGGTCGAGTGGCCCTCCCGTTCAGTCTTCAGCAAGGCTTCTAATTCCTTCACTCGCTGCTCTAGCCCCCAGTTCTCTACCTTCATCATATCCATGTCATCAATGGCTTTAAGCTTCCGGGTGGTCGCGGTCTTTATTTCCTTGTCTCGCTGCTTCACCAAAGCTTCGAGCCGAGCCACTTCACCCGATAGATCGGAGGATTTACCCCGTTCGGCCTCCAGTAGCTTCTTGGCCTTCTCCAGAGCGGCCGTCGATTGGCCTCTGTTTTCCCCCGCAGCTTTGAGCTTTTTCAGCTCGTCCTCCAGCTCGGCGAATCGGTTGCTGATGGCAATCTGCTCCACCCAGTTCTGCGAATGGATGTGAACAAGTTAGAAACCCAACTCAAGTAACCAACAAGGGGAAAGAACATACCCCGGTCGCCTGTTGTAGATTGCTGTCGCCCAGTTGACCGGGAGTCATCATGGCAATTCGGAGCCGAGCATCCTCCCATGCTTTGGCAAGAGGACCCGTAAGGGTAATCTGCTGCTCGGGGACCACTGGCCGATCAGCAGCCGCCATGTATTCCTCCGACGGAAGACGCAGGATAGTCTTTATCAATCTCGGGTCGCTCGGATCACCCTGCGACGCAGCGGCTTCACCGGATGGCTCACCGGTGGGGGAAGAAGGACGGTCGCCCAATCGCCTGAGACGCCGCATGGTTTGGGGAGGACTGGAAGGCGGCACCTCGGAGGTAGCCCTTGGAGAGCCGCGCGGCGTTGGGGTACTCTCTATGGAGACCGTTCCAGACAGCACTGGAGCCGCGTCGCCCCGCTCGGACTGGGGTTCGTCAGATGGAGTTGGTTGAGGGGCTGGCTCTGGCCGTCTGCGCTTTCGAGTTGCAAGGGGAACTTCGTCAGCCGAGCGGCCCTCCCCCTCGACTTGAGCAGGCTCTATATCGTCCGCAGCCTCGCCGAGAGAGGCAGAAGCGTCTAAGGCTTCGGAGGCACCCTGAGTGCCCTCATCTTCTCCGCCGGCCGGATCAGCTGAGGCCAAGTTCCGTTCGGCGACCTCTTTATTCTTGGCCGCCTCGATCTCAGCGGCTCGCAGTTTCAGCCGCTCGGTAGCCTTGGCGCGCCACATAACTTCAGCTGCGAAAGCAAAAAATAAATTAGTTAGAACAAAAGAAATGAGAAGATAAGAGAACTTACTCATGCTGCAGGGCAGATCGCCTGGGATAGAAGACAAGCCGAATAGATACAATACTCCCGGAAGGAGCAGCTTGTCGATGTGATATCGCTGGCCGACCAGCCGGTCGGCTGCATGAAGGTAGGCCGGATCGCCCCTGAACTTGCCGAGCTCCGGTTGCGATGGCATCGTCGTTTGCCATTTGATGCGAAAGGCCGGTGGCTCGGGGAAACGCACGTAGAAAAATTGCTCCTTCCAATATTTGTTGGAGCTCGGCATGTTATCAAAAAAGACGAAACCTATCCTAGATTGGAAAACAAAAGTACCCCAATCGGCTTGCTTAGGGTAGTAAAAGTAGTGGAAAATTTTGGGGTCTAGGGGAATGTTGTTCAGTTTAAACAGAACTACCGCCCCGCTCAGCAGCCTGATGGAATTCGGAACTAGCTGGCCGAGCGGGATGCGAAAGTAGTTGCAAACTTGCAAGAAAAACTTATGGGATGGAAAGCGTAGCCCGGCCAAAAATTGGTCTCGGAAGAAAAGAACGGTGCCGGGCGGCGGTTCATGGGGCCGGTCGGCCGGTGTGGTTAATATTATGTGGTGGTCGGAAGGGATGTCGTAAGTCCGAGCGAGGCGCAGCGCGTCCTCCTCGTCAAACCGACTCTCCATGGTCGTGTACCAGAGACCAGGAGCGCCGCCGGTCGACTGCGAGGTACTAGTCATGGTATAGGGCAGGGAACGAACGCGGAATGAACGGAAAAGGAAATAAAGCAAGGAAAGAAGGGGGCAGAAGGATAGAGATGACTAGAAAGAAGAAAAGGAGGGAAGAAGCGAGGAAAAGAAAGGCGTACAAGCAAAAGGATGGTCGCAAGGGGCTTCGGGTCGTCGGAGAAGTGAGGTCGCCGGATAAGAAAGGAGCGGTGAGGCGTCGAGGATCTATGAAGTCGAAATACGGCGAAGAGGAGAAGTCGCGAGCTTTATAATGGCGGCCGTAAGCAGCTTCCACCGTCCGATTCAGGTCGTGAAGAACGAGGCCATCATCCAGCCGTTCATTTCAAACGGCGGCTGTCCCATCGGAGGTAACGCCACCGCCATACGCTGACAAAAGTAGGATCGCCACGTGTCAGCAAGATACAGGGCGCATTTAATAAGCACCCCTTACCGCACGCAGCGCACGTGATTGGTAGTAAAAGAGAGGATTCGACAGGGATTCCAAGGGAATACAAGGCACGGGCAAGACACCGCCGACCGGATGAGCATTCCTATGCCTGGCCGAGCGGACTAATGTGACGTTCGTTACTCAGTCAGATCGGCAGTCCAGTCAGTCGGACTTCGCCTCCTTCGACTAGACTTGAGGGGGAGGCAAGTGATCCGGCGGTTAGAACAGGGGACCCTCATTTTGAGGGGTCAACGCCACGTGGGAGTCAAAAGGCTAGGTGATCGACCGGAGAAGGATGGGCCTACCTGCCCACCGGCCGACCGATGAATAGCCGATAGCAAAAGGCGCCCTGACAGGGGTCGGGGTTCCGGCGCTCGATTGAACAGTAACGAAGGGCCGAGCGGAAGTCATGCTCGACCGAAGACATAAGGTAACATACTGCTAGCAGTCCCTACATAACACCTTACCGAAGATCTCCCCAGCATACCGATGCAGACGACAGGCCGGACGTGATGTGAGTGCCGTCCGGGCGGGTGTAAGATGAGTGCCGGCCGTACGGACGCCCCGTCCAGCCGGCCGGCCGGACGCCTCGGCATGGGGTATGGAGAGAAGGACAAGGAACATCTTATGACAGCTGTCAAGTCCTATGACTAGGCTATACTCCAACTCTGGCGACGAGGTGTTCTGCTGTCCCATCGAAGACGTGCCTGGACTGTAGCAGTATGGCGTCAGGTAAGCTTTCTGACAAACACATACCGAGGTATGGGCTAAGGACACGTGTTTACCTCGGTAGGTGCGCGTGAGCTCTTTCACCGCTCTATATAAGGAGCCTTATACTTCGTCGGAGGTACGCGTGATACAATATTTGGAGCCACTTCTTCACTACTCGCTTACCTGACTTGAGCGTCGGAGGGTCGTCGCCGGGAGTCCCTTCCCGGCCCGACTTCTGTGCAGGTTCGCCGGAGGTTCGTACGACCAGTCGTAGATCTACATCAGCGACCCGGAGAGCGCCACGTGCCCAGCGTCCATTGATTCAGCATTCGGACAGGATCAATAAAAATTACAGTAAGCCAAAATTTGATCAACTAGAAATTTCTATCTTCCAATTATAATACATGCATGTACATACATGTAATTAATATATAAGTATGATATTACTAAAATGCTCTTGTACATATATGCATGCATATATTCTGGTTGATCAAATTTTGATCATTTAGTATTACCCTAAAAATTAATATCATCTTGATACTTATGAGTATAAATCATCACCAAGGCCAGTACCAAGGTGATTTGTAATCTTAGTGCTGATTTACAACAAATCAAGATGATGCTAATTTATAGAATTCAGTACCATGATAACACTAATTTATATAACATATAACATCAAGAACTATTGTTTTCTATGCATCATTACCAAGGTGTATACATTATCTAGGAGTTGATTAATCGAGAGAATCTCGTTTCGGTCATCTACTCCCTGAATAATATAATGGCATAATACTACACAATAAAAATAAAAAAAAATAAAAAATAAAAAATAAAAAATAAAATGCGTGCTGTGTCATCCTTCCGGCCAGTTCTCGTAGGTTATATTTTTTAGTTATTATTTAAAAAATTTAGGAACCTAATTGAATGTCTAAATTTTAGGTGGGCTTATTTGAAAAAAAATATTCAATTTAATTAATATAATTATCTTCCTAACTAGTGCCCTATTTCATTTTTTATTTAATTTCCTGCCGACGCCCACGACGCCGCCTCGCCCCCACCTTCTACCCTCTTCTCTCTCTCGTTCTTGTCCGCCTGCCTGCTGCTCTTCTCCATCGTCGCTGTTGCAACTGCGCCGGAGGTGGTCGCCGCGGCCGCCGCTGCCTCGTTGGGGGTTGCCACGCGCGGTCGTCATCTTCGGTCAGCCGTAAAGGTTCCACCTTTCCTCGCGATAAAGGACCCCGCGCGCCATAGGGGTTCTTCTTTTCAGCTTGCACGCTACGCGGCCTCCCTTTTCCGTTGTGTCAACCGCTGTAGCAGCCTCTGAAGTACTCCTTTTGACCCTAGGGATCCGGATAGCTGATAAGCAAAGATTACGGCTGCCGAAACCGCCGAAAGTAGGCACACAGCGCGACGGTCTCTGCTGTCCAATTGATTGCTTGGAAGCAGTGAATCCCTAGCGTGTTCCTCCCGTTGAATAAAGTCTCGCCCTCAATTCCTTCCAAAGTTTGGATCGAAGGTCGAGATTTACCTTCGGAGGGAGAGAGGTATGAGCTACTTTCTTCTCCTATTTCCTTTTTTTTTACTCGTATTAGTGCTGGCAATGTTACTTTTTAGGCGTTTATTTTCTGGATTTCTTCTCATATTTTGTGATGGTCTCCTTTGTTTATTTTAATTTGCTTTTAAATAAAGTATGATATCTTGTATAAATTTTGATTTGCTTTAAAATTTCTTTTGCATGGGTTTAGCTTATCCAACATTTTGTTCCTTACATCCTCTACAGCTTGGCAATCATACATCTTATGGTTCCCCTTCTTTCTCATAACACAACATGCACAAAGCATTTGCATTTTGATTGATCTGTAAATTATGTTTTCTAGATGAGAATGATGCCACATCTTCTGGTGCAACAATTCATGAAAAACAATTATATGCATGCTCATAATTGATATGCATGAGCCAACAATGGCACACAGCTTAATCCCTCTGCATAAGCCCAACAACTGGTAGAAACTCACGAAGAGACAAATATTATTAAGCTGGAGATCCTTTATTATATGAGATCATAACCCTTTTTATAGACTTGAACGCAGATCTTCTATTTGTAAAGATACAATTTCGTTGCCTCAAATTTTAACAACTCCCTAATTGTAAAAATCTTTTATTTAAAAAAATAACAAAAATAAAATAAACACTAGACTACACCCAGTCGCCTAGAAGAGGATCAAGATCTTGACTTTGGTACCATGTGAGAAATTGTGAAGAAATAACATAATGATACATAATTTCTTAGTGACATGGCAACATTGAAAAGAAATGCAAAGGAAAATACATATTGAACAGCAAACTTAGATGCTAGTGTAAAAATACATCACACTCAATCAGTGTGAAATTTGAGAGTAATTGAGAAGGAATCTGCGGTGAATTTGTAAGTAATCAAAACAGATTGAGAGGGAGTTGAATAAATCAAGATTACATTACTAGATATGCTCTTTCCTTTCACAAGTACATGTCATACATAAATATAATGATCCACCACATGCTCAGATAGAAAGCTGACCTTCTGAAGTCTCAGAATGTGTGATAAACATGAGACCGATGCATAGGGACAACCTGACTAGTATCCACTTGTAAGCGCTCAGACCTTGTGCAGCTTCAAGACTTAGTAATCACCATGAGCATAGCATTAAGGTACAGTATACAAATTATTATTTTGTAATTCATAATCAATATGCTCAGGTTGATAATGTGTACCATCTTGTACCCGTAGAGAGTTTTACTTGACATCATACATTTCCATTAAGTCTTTGCTTGGTATTTCTGAAATATTTTTTCTGTTTGATTGAACTCTGTTCCAAATATTGTCATTAATTGATATTAAAATTTCCAGATGGAGAAGCATAGTCAGAGGCCTGAACCAAAAAACCTCAACAGTGTATGGCGATTCTTGCGTAGGTGCCTTTTCTCGGTGCTCTCCTTTGGTCCAATGCCCAAGCATATTGCATTTATCATGGATGGTAACCGTAGATATGCCAAGAAAATGCAAATCAAAGAAGGCTCCGGCCACAATGTAGGCTTCACATCCCTTGTTTCTAGTCTCCAATACTGCTATGAAATGGGTGTCAAGTATGTGACAGTGTATGCTTTCAGTATTGATAACTTTAAGCGAAAACCAGAAGAGGTCGGATCCCTTATGCATTTGATGAAGGAAAAGATTGATCAACTTTTGGAGGAAGAGAGCATTGTGCATAAATTTGGGTTGAAGCTCAACTTTTGGGGAAGCTTGGACCTCTTGCCTGAGCCAATACGGTCTGCAGCTGAGAAGGCCATGGTACACACTGCCAATAACACTGGGCCCGTTCTTTCAATTTGTGTGGCATATACTTCTACAAATGAAATTTTACGAGCCATCAACAAATCTTGTGCGCGATTTGAAGACAAGACAGGAGAAGGCTCAGATCCTGCTAATTCTATTCTTGTCACCGACTTAGAGGAGAACTTAGACAGTGCTAGCTGTTCGGAACCTGATATTGTAATCAGAACGTCAGGGGAGACTCGGTTGAGTAATTTCCTTCTCTGGCAGAGCACTTTTAGTCATTTACAGTCCCCGAACCTTTTTTGGCCTGAATTCTCTCTTAGACACCTAATTTGGTCTATTTTAGAGTACCAAAAGGTTTACCCTTACTTAGAAGCAAGGAGAAAACTGTGCCAGGAAAGTTAGATATTATATCCTGGAAAATGTGGTGCATAGGATGAACATCAACATCAATTGGGAGAGTTGGAGCTGATCTACCCTTTCTATAAAGGCTGGTTGCTTGCCCTGTACTCTGATCTTTTTTTCATCCTAAAGAAGTCCAAGAAATACTTAATTTTATGGTCAAGCTGGAGCAGAAAGAAAGAAAAAATCTATAAGATTTCCAGTGAAACAGCCTGTAGAGTTTTCTTCACTGATGAAGTGGCATCTTTTTTCCCTTTAGCATCTCTTTGTAAACTATTGTCCGAGTCGTTGGCTTCACCAGTCGTATATTCTTCTTTTAATTGTTAGTGTTCGGTGAAAGATTCCACATTTTCTATGCTACTTGTGATGATTTTAAAGATAGAAAGGTTTTTGTTCACGTTCTGGCCGATCATGCTTGGCTGGTCACATTGCAATATGTGCTTGACAGCTCTAATCATATGGATATCTGACACTTTCATTATCTAGTTGGAAAATATTTATCATCTTATTCTCTTTTGTGTTTTCTTTGTTTGTAGAAAATACACACTGAATGTGTTGACTTGGTGAAATTAATGATTGTACAAGCATTGTTTGCTAGAATCACCCCTCTCAAATCCTCCTTTGTAAATCCAAATTCACTGAGGAGAACTATTTTCCCCCATAAGATCACATAAGTTGGCATTTCATACACTTACTTCAGTTGCTATGAGACAGTATATGCGTATACAGTTGCTGTAAAAGGGCATGAGCTCACACAAGCAATGTTCTACTTATCCTTCAGTGGCATGCATCCCTTGAACTCTTTTCAACTCCAGAATTCTTCTCATTCGTATCACTGCTTTTCCCCCATAGAACGCAGTAAAGTCCCACTATGATAATGGTGGCTCCAATCAAGCTGCAAAAACTTGAGCTCCATGCTTAAATTTTAGATTTTAACTTGATATACTACTCATGAGCTATATAGATTCGGATTCAAGCTGTTCACCTGCCAATATGAAGCCGTTCTGCGAAGACGAAGGCCGACGCTATCCCTACTATCACTAAAAGCACCGGCGAGAATGTGGCAACGAAGACCGGGCCCTTCTCACTGACACAATATGTTTGCAAGTAGTATGTGAGGCAAGATATCACAATGCCCTGCAAAGTATTCAGAAAAAACTTTAGGCTTCGAGTTTCATCTCTAAAGACTGCAATTAAGATGAGAGGAACATGCATTGTAGCAGATTGCTAGAAGTTTTATGTTCCAATCCATTCTCCATGATGAAGCATTCCTTTCGAAGATGAGAGCAATGGCAGAAGATTGCACCAATGCAAAGAAGCACATCAAGGTGTTCATTGACAGTCTAGCAGGGTAGATCCTAGAGACAACTGCCTGTAAAGTTATTCAGCATGATAATGTAAAGGCCAAATATACGTAAAGGACATGATAATGTTAGAGTATGACCTGAAGAATAAGCCACGCACTATAGGCAAAAAGGCTGGTTAGGATAAGTGCAGTGCCTTTAATCCAATTCTCTTGATCATTGACAGCCCCTTTCTTAGGATCACTGCCATGTACCTCAATCAAAGGTGTTCTGACAAAGCCCTCCAACAGATGTCCCTTCCAAAAGGTGAATACTAGGACACCACCAATGCATAAGATGGTGCCTACAAGCCTGGCCCGCCCTTTGGCACTCTTAATGCTGACCTTTTCCATCCTGTGAACTTGGAGTTGTCTGAATTTATTTCTTTATGATCAAGAATATGCTTTTCTTCTTTGGATTGTGTGTTTGTCGTGTTAGCTTTTAATATGATTTTAATTTTATGTCTATACATGGTTATGAAAATCAATTTTCAGGAAAAAGGAAGGACCCAAGAAACTCAAATCTAGTTGACGGGCTGACCTCAAGATGGCTGCCATGATGAAGGTAAAAGCTGGGATGACACTGCCGAGGGCACTTGCAACAGTAGGAGAAGTGTAATTCAACCCAGCATAGTAGACGTTTTGATGAAGAGTCGTCCCAAACAAAGCAAGGATGAAAATCCTCACCAGAACATAAAACGATAAGGAAGGCCTCTGGTTCCTGCACCAAACAAGTGAATCAGAAAACAGAATCCACAAAACTCCAACCACAAGCCAATGCAGGCTGGTTTATGAACCTTTCAAGCACAAATGCAAGAGGACCAAAGACTGCAAGAGCAATCAGATGCCTGTACACTGCTAAGACCAGGAAGCTCAGCCCTTGATCCAATGCAAGCTTGCAAAGGATGTTTGAGCTCGCGTAAGCCAATTGCACCACCACCATGCCTACGTAAGGAGCAGTAGCTTTCAGGTGACTCATGATCTCCATAGGAAATGCTCAGTTCCAACTGATGGCTTTATAAGTAGGAACTAGCAAGTAGTTTACGATGGTGGTCTTCAGACTCATCCATGCATTAACGTCACAACTGAAGATTGCTGATGTGAATCCAAACTAGGAATGCGATTCAAGTTCCTTTGGTTTGGCACAGGTTTAGGTCGCTGAGAGTGTTAATGTACCATGAACAAATAGAAAGCTCCTCACACTTTATGCTACTTGGCAACCACGGTGTCAAGCTATTGGTGCTCTAAATTATATTCTGGAGAGCACGCAGCACTCCGTCCGTCTGTTTTGATGAAATGACAAAGGGAGAAGATGCAAAGGGAAGAACATATTCTTCAAATCTGCTTTGCCGTTTATATTTTCCATATTTTCATTATATAAATTAAATACTTATTTATTTTATTTATTTCTGTTGCAGGATTTCCAATGGGTTATGATACGGAGAATAGGAAGAGCGATCACGAGGGTAAAAAAGAAGGGTAAAAAGAAGGTTAAATTGATAGATTGATCATCTTTCTCGACTGATCCAACTAGCCTATCTACCATCTTGGCTGATCCAATATTTTTCCTGGCCGATCCGCCATTCTTCTTGGTCGACTCGTCACTCTTCCAAGGCCGATTCGCCACTCTGGCCGATCTACCACTCCTAGCTAATCCGCCATTCTTCTTGGCCGACCCGCCACTCTTCTTGACCGAGTCGTCACTTTGGTTGATCCGCCGCTCTTCCTGGTCGATCCGCCACTCCTCCTGGTCGACCCGCCACTCTTCTAAGGCCGACCAATCGACCGATTACTTTTCTTGGTCGAGCCGAGCCCTTACAAAGGCCGAGTCCTCAGGATGGTCTGTTTTCTTTAGCTGAGCCGACCCTATCCAAGAGTGGGGTATGACCGGACGCTGGAGGGCACTCAGCCGGCTCATCCATATAGCGCATTAATGATCCATCATCTCAATGTTTCTCTTTTGACGTTTTGTGGCACGGAGGACATAGAATATTCTACATGCAAGTTGTACATTAGAAACTTCCTTTTTATCAAATATAGAGATTGTGGGTCAATTTTAGGAAATATGTTAGAGCATCTTTATGATCTATTTTTTTTCTAGAAATGCTTTGAGATTCACACACATATAAACAGTAACACTATAAAAGGGGGTCTTCATCTACAAGCACAGGTATGCGATGCTACATAATTTTACACGCTCGTAGCTACTGTTCATTTGACTATTTATCTACTTGACTTGATTACTAACTTGAGTGTCCGAAGGCTTGTGCTAGGGACCTTTTCCCTGGCTCGATTGCTAATGTTCTTTATGACACGTAGGACAGCAAGGAGTCTTTATTTGGTTAATATCAGAGCTATCTTTTCCAGCCAACCATCTTCTGTGCTTTCAGACTGGATCATATAACTTTTGATTTAGAATTCGGAATCATACTTTGTTTACATTCATGCATACAAAATTTAAAGATCCGTGTTACTAACGGTGTAACTCAGGTTTTGATGAATAACAAGTGACTTAAATTAGGTGTTTTTGTGATCTAATTACTTTACCAAGTGTGTAGGAATTGACGGGTCTGAAGGACCTGACACCAGGCTAAATCCAATTAGGTATGCGGGATCAGATAGCTGGTGCAAAGTCTAGATAGGTCAATGGGCCGACTTGATATCTGACAGGAAGCCGGTTGGGTGTGCGGGACTTGACAACCGGCAGAAGTCCAGTTGGTCTGCGGACCTGACAACTAGAATGAAGACCTGATGGGTTATGAGGCTAGTCAACTAATTGCAAGTTGGTAAGTAAAGGTAAGCCATTGGAGGAGAGTGACTTGAGGATGCGTCCCAATTGAGGGACAGTAAGCATCGGTCCAGTCTAGATCCATTTCAGATCTCTAAACTGAGACCTACTAGATCTTGATCTCGGGGAGACATGGTCTAATTATTACTCAGTATTATTGTGCTAACACTTGTCTTATAGGTTATTATTTAATTTATTAGACTAACATGCTTTGTAGGGTAAGAAGAGCACAAAAAGTCTCGGGTGAAAAGTACCCGAGGTGCCTTCTAGGGTGATACGGTGCATAAAGGTAGGATCAGATCAGGCCAGACAGTCAGAAGTCAAGGGGACGTGACAGTCAACAGTTAGGGGAAAGAAGGAGGTAGATCGCTTGATGTCATCAGCCGCATAATTCTCAATCGGGTACTAACGGGTCAGGATCCCAGATCAAAGACATGAGACCTAGCCTGGAGTAAGGCCTGACCTTCCCCGATTGGTCTGGTTTTCTCAACCCAATCGACATAGACAGGCTTGATACTTTTAGTAAGACAACTCCCGGTCGGCCCGTCCAGTACTCCAAGCGTGAAGGAGGGGACCCTAGTCATAGCTTGTCTCCCTCATCAAGACTCGGACCAGGCGCCACACTGTAACAGTCATTTCAAGATGCCCATGGCTAAACCCGAGAGGGACAGAAGATACTAGGAGACAACAATATTAGGGAATCGTAACCGTCTGTCAGAAAATAGCTGCCATATGTCAGGGAATATTCCAAGGGTCTGCTGTCATCCGCGAATGGAACCTTCTTTCAGTCCATAAGAGGGTGTCACACGTCCTCCATCACCCAACAGGCCCTGACACCCGACATTCTCTGACATCGGTCAAGTTCCAGAGGTACGCATAGTCATATAAAAAAAGAGGTCCTCTCCCTTGAGCAGGTATGTTCTCTCGCACATTCGCACTTGTCTTCTACAGTTCTTTTTTCCTTCGTACACTGTTCTTTTGGGGAAAAGTATCTGACTTGAGCGGTAGAGGACCTGCGCCGAGGACTTTTTTTCCTGGTTTCTGATTTCTGGTTTCTAACGTTCTGTGTGCTTGTCTGAGTGTGCGCAGAGCCTAAGTACTGCTGACTTAGTCACCACCTCCCATCATTCCCATGCAGGGGTTCGTTTTCCCGTGCATATACGTAGGGATGTCCAAGTCACCTCTCCGTTAACGCTAGTGACATCTCAGCCGACCTTCGTCTGACTCAGATTCCGAACAGGATCACATGGGATGGAAGACACCTTCATGGAAGGCGCCTTTAAGCATTGCAAGACGTCTTGACACTGTTTATAGAAGGCACGTTTGGTGCATGGAAGGCTCCTTCCGTAGGACAAAGTTCAGATTTCGTCAAAGATAAGGACCAGGTTGTTTGGGATTAGACTTGCCACATTGGAGGCGCCTTCAAGGCCTTTGAAGGTGCCTTCTATGCTCAACAAAAGGAGTGCTCGCCCAAGCCATTAGACAACTCACTAATACGAGCATTTGTGTTTCCGATTGGACTTCCGAATGCTTTGGCTTCCTGCTACAACTTTGCTGCGATGTTGCTACACTTGTCTACCGCTAAGAAGTCGCCCAAACACTAAGCTCAAGACGACCATCTTCGAAAGAATGTTTGGTAAACTTTCATTTGTATACTTAATTATTGCAAAAGGATAAGTGCAGTGTGTTGCACTTGTTCTGACTTTCTTTGTACTTAATTCCCTCTTCCAGAGGTACCGGAAGAGGTATTTTAGTGGATTACCTATCGATAGGTCCGTGAGACCTAAGTCTTGGAGTAGGAGTCACTGAAAACTCTGAACCAAGTAAAAATGCTTGTGTTCGTGTCTCTTTCATTTTTGTCTACTTCTTTTCCGATGCGTACTTTGTTTTAAAAATGAAAAAGACAAGTTTTTCAAAATCACATGATTCGCCCCCTCCCCCCTCCTCTCACATGCAACTCGATCCAACACTATGTTTGTTACAAAAATCAATAATCGTTATTAATACGGGTTATGACGGATGGACCCAAAAGGTGATATGGCGGTCAAAGTCAAGATGATGTTGCAGTCCTACTCTGAAAGGAGTAATATCCCCTTGTTTGGCCTGGATAATTTTCTCAGTGTTAAAATCCTTAGATTTGTTGGTGTAATCATGCCCTAAGGAAGAAATTTCGTTGATTGACAATTATTTAAGTTTATGCTAATACATTAGATTTAATATGAGTTTGAGTTTATAGGACCAAGAAGATTGAGGATTGGATTCCTGGCAAGAAAAGCTCTTGCAGGTCGGAAGACCTGATGCAAGGCAAGAGAAGTCCAAGAAGGTCAGGGGACTAGATCTTTGGTACTGGAGAAGCTCTTATAGGTCGGAAGACCAAATATAAGGCAAAAGAAGTCCAGGGAGGTCGAGAATAAGATTCTTGGCGAGGTAATTGATAATCATCTAAAGCAAAGTGTGCTAATCGATTAAGAAAAAAATGCTTAATCGATTAAGAGGGTGTTAAGAGATTGAGTCAATCGCTTAACAAACCTTCTGTTTGAAACAGAAAGTTTCCTAATCGATTAGGAAATCGTAAGCGATTGAATCAATTACTTTTGGTGTCATTTTGCTTTAAACAGAATACTTCTGTTCGAAGCTTAAGTGATTGACTTAGTCGATTAAGAGACATTCTGTTCGAAAATAGAATAATTCCTAATTGCTTAAGCTAGTCGATTATCCTAATCTTAATAGATTAGAGTAGGTGATTTGGAAGAGTCGCGTAAATGAAACACGCACCAAATCGACTACTTTAATTGATTAATGTTTGATAATCGACTAAGATCAATTCTTAATCGATTAAGACTCACAAAACGACAAGAAAAATGACTCTTTCTCTATGGTTTAAGAAGATCCGAAGAGCCCTATTTGAAGGTAACTATGCTATTGCGATCAAGTGTTCTCTATTGCTCTCCGGTGCTCAAGCTCAAGTTCAACTTCAAGTGCTCAAGCTCTCACTAGTACTACAATCTCAAGTCACTCAAAGAAGGAGAAGGTGTACTCAAAACCCTAATCTCTTAACTTCTTCATCCTTGTGAGGTATTCTGTTGAGAGGGAGATTTGTAGATGATTGTGTAAGGTTTCTCCACCTTCGGTGTTGATCCGAGAAGGAGAAGTTTTATAGTGCAAAGTGTGACCGTGGTGTGGAACCTTAGATTAGTCATCTCAAGGAGGTGGATACCAAGTAAATATAAGGAGTTAACATTGCCTTCAAGTTTTCGCTGTGCAAAATTAAGTTAATCAAGAAATCGAAGTGAGTCATTCATCCCTCCCCCTCTAGCTCAACCAAACCTAACAGGGTTAGCCAGATCGGATTTTAATCCAACCAGGGGAAGATGGTTAGTCGTTAAGCTGAGCGAACCAGGGAGTATAATGTCTCAAGGGCGGACGGATCTTAGGAAGGTCTTACATAGCAGTCAGAATGACTGACTCATTTTACAACATATTAATTATAAATAACAGTGTGCATGTGCATGCGTTCAATCTTAAAGTCAGGGCGAGCATCTATGATCTGACAGTACGAATATTCGGCCAGGTTAAATGTCCTTAGCCTCATTAATTCCCATATATGCGACCGACCGAATAAAGCTCAACCAGGATAAAGGCACTCAGCCTCATCAGTTACCATATGTGTAACTGGCTGGATAAAGACTGACCCGGTTAAAGGTACTCAGCCTTATCAATTCCCATATATGTGACTGGTTATTCGAGCTTAAGGCCCTCAGCTTCATAAAACTTTCCAAGTATGCCCGACCAAAGTGCACATATGCCCGGTCAAGCATGATCAGGCATACAACACTTATCAAAGGAATTTCTCGGGATCCCGATACACTCTACCATTCTCCAACAAGTATATTAATGTTGCGCAGGATGTAATGGAGTAGCTTAATCTGACATAGGGCAAAGGAATATACAGAATGCAACTGAATGGTTTAATAAAAGAGGTCGGCTTAAGAACCGACCGAGATATATTCAGCGCAGAGTACATCAGCCAAACAAGCAGGCCGGCAAAGGATCGACCGAGATATATTTAGCCCAGATTACATCATCTAAATAAAGATGACGGCTTAAGAACCGACCAAGATATACTTAACAAATAAGTAGTAGATAATATTTTAATAGCTTGTCAAGGTTGTTAGGGAATATTTCTTAGGTACTTCTCGCGGAAGTTAGTTTTGACAGCATACTTCCTCGACAATTTCATCAAGGGTCTAAGTCATAAACGACAAAAGAGGTACATCTGTGGATAGAGAAAAGATTCCTTAGACTATTACTGTATATCATCTAGACTGTACTTTTTTCCATCACCTAACAAACTCCAACGCATAATACCACCTCATGATCACGGAGGTTGTAAGAGGTGGTATATAAAGGGGACCCTCTCCATTGGCAAGGTACGCATCATCTGCATCTGAAACCTATGCTCGCGAGTATCCGCGACTGTTCTTCATTTCACTCGTCGGAGATCGTACTAACTTGAGCGTCGGAGGGCCTTGCCAAGGATTCCTTCCTTGATCTTTAGTTACTAACGCTTTGTCGGATTATTTGAGTGTGCGTAGGATATGAAAGAAATCGTCTTCTCAGAGAAGGTCTTCTCTCTGTCAATAATTAAATTATCATAATCAGTGCACCATCTCCTCATCTTTTAGACAAGATAGTTATATTTGGAATAAAAAAACTACCATTTAGATCTTTCTCAACATATTTTTTTATTATTTTCAATAACTTCTGTTGTTATAGTATTTAGAATATTTTTATTATTTATAGGTTAGAGTTTGTGATATATGATTTTTTTTATAGTATGTTTTTTTTAATTTCTTTACTAAATAAAAATTGAGATCTATATATTTATTTTTCTATTTTTAATCTTAATATCCAGAGTCTATATTTTTGAATTAATCTTTTATTCTTAATAATATTTTTCTTTTTTTTTTAAGTAAAATTTAGGGAATGATAATTTCTCTTCCAGTCAGGATAATCGCTATGCCTGATCTAAATTTCTTAAATTTCTTTTAACAGAAGTTCCACTTATTCCTTCGTTTATCAGCGAAGACACGACTCGCCTTCGCATACAAGTAAAATATTCACGCGCCACTACGAAACTCACTTGTTACCTTCATCCCAACTGGAACAGAGAGGGTCCCACGGAGGCTTATTGCGGTAAGAGTTGGGGTTGTTAGGGGATAATCCGGGAAAATTTATCTACTTTTGTTTGACCAGCTATCGTAGTAAACAGCTGGCGGCGGAGACTCGATCCCCACAACCGAAAGTCCAGTTCCTTTGCAAAACGCTACGCGGAGATCTCGAATTCGATCGCCCTTCTTCCTGATTCGTCCCGATTCCTGAAAGAGTTGCTCGGATCTCGCGTCCGCGGTGGGTGACCGGAAATGGCGTCTCAGGCGTTCCTCGACAAGATGCAGCTCCGGCAGAACTACAGGAACCTCTGGCACACCGACCTCATGGGCACCGTACGAGCTGACTTCCCCTGTAAGATCTCTCCCTTTCCCTTCTTCTCGTTCCATCCTTGCTTTTCGTGATCTCTGACGCACACGCCCGATCCGTTCTGCAGTTTGCTGTCTGGCGCTTTGGTGGTAAGTGATTAGCTTCCTACCCTTCGATTCGCCTTTATTTTGAACCCCATCTTGTGGATGGTTCCGAATTTCGGTTCGTTTATGTTGCCTTATTTTTTTTTCCCTCTTTTGGTGGCTGGACAGACAGTGCCAAATTTCGGCGGATGATAGTTGCTTTTTTTATTTTTTTTTTATGATCTAACGAAAAGGTTGATTTGTTCTACGAGTTTACATCTTGTCGAACTGTTGTGTAGCTATAAAGTAAGAATAAGGATCATAATTCAGATTACCCTCAATGTTTTCACTGCCAAATTTGCTTTCTTTCGAACTACCTTGCTGGAACTAACATAATCTTGTCCTCTAGTTTTGCTCCAAATTCCAAGTTAGTACCACTAGTATATATGTTTCTGTTAAGATTTAATTGGCCATCTAATATCTGGTGCAATGGTTGAATTTTTTTGCTGAAACATGCTACTATTGCTTTCTTTTACATGATTTATAGTCTTAGTGTTAAATATGTTTAGTTCTTATTAAAATATGGTAAATTGAATACACTAGAATGAACCTTCTTTTAGACTCAATTCAAGCTTTAATTGACTGAGAGTTGATGCTCAATCATTCAAAAAAATGAGTTTTCTTTCCTAGTGAGATATCTTTCCTTAACTTCATTAGGTTTCTCAAGATTGTCTTTTGTATCCATAAGAATGCTTTGTTTACAGGATTAGTGTTCAATTAGTAGAAAGAGTGTCACTTTCTTACCAGGTTTTGTTCAAAAACTTGCAAGACATTTATATGGGCACCATGCTAGTGTATCTCCTTTTATCATGCCATGGAATGCCTTGAAAGAAAAGAATAAAAGTGGTGGATATTAGTCCACATCTTGCTATAAGGTATAAAGTGACATGCTGGAGCGATGGCAAGCTTAAGCTTTTCTGATGCATAAGCAACTTTTACCAGCATCAGATCAAACTTGTGAATTAGGTAATTGTTTGTGAGGATTAAAGTGGAAGCATACAGGTGGAATCCTTTGCCAATGTTTTCAGGCTTAAGCACTTCGTTTCAATAGCATAGGATTTTCTTGATACTGATTTTAAGTAAAAAGATTGCATCATATGATGGAGTCCTTTGAGACTAGTTTCAGGCTTAAGCAATAAGCATTATACCTAGTCAGCATAAGCTTCCCCTGATTTAAGCTGGTTTTTATAATGGAAATAGATTGAGTGTACATGCTACATCTTGTTCTGAATTGTGCTTATTTTTGTAAGACATTTGAATCCAAATTAATAATCCACGGCAGCTTGCTTGATTGTTTAAGCATATTGTAGTTACACATTATAGCTATTATGTAAATATAAGTATTATAAATAACTATATTGTTTAGGTTTTTATTTCACTAATTTGTAGTATATGGACATACTATTTAATTGATGCGCTTGTTGTTTCTAGTGGGCCATGTGTCTCGTACATGCTTCGCAAACGAGCTCTTTACAATGACATGTCAAGGTAATTTCAATGCACCATTAATTTCTACCTTTTCTAGCAAAATTTGTAGAATATGATTTCTTTATTGTTTCATTTTTCAGGTACACATGTTGTGCGGGGTATCTACCATGCAGTGGAAGATGTGGAGAAAGTCGATGCCCAGAGTTTTGCCTTTGCACTGAGGTACTTAATAGTTATTTTTCCTATGATATACCATAAAGTTAGCTAGCCATGCCATATTAACGTGTACTAAGCAGAATCTCTATTGAACCAAAAAGTCAGTCTTAGATGTTTCTTATTTCTCCAGTCTTGTCACACCTTGAGTTGTTTTGTCTAACCAGTACATACACCAGTATTTGGTATTTTGGTTTACTTTAAACACCAAATACACTGATTTGTTTAACAGTAGTTGTATCTGTCATTAAATGATGTACTCTCTCTCATTTATCCTATTGTACATTTCAACGTTGTCATCAGTATACTGATAAACTTGGTGATGTGCAAATCAATATATCCACCAACTTTTCAACTATGATGATTTTTTCATCATGTACTCACCCAGCTGCGTTCGTATTTTACAGAACATTTGTATCGCATTCTGGTAGTCTAACTTAGTTCCGTTTAACCTCAGGATTGATTTATAACTAAGATAGGGAAGGGAAGGAAACACAAACACAAAAATGTACACTTGTGATTCATAATCCATGTGCATTTTTTAATTCTCTTCCTTTCCTTGCCCTTGCCCTTTTATTTTTTCACCCTAGAAAACCAGCCCAAGGATTTTGTTTCTAGGTATTCATTATTCAAGTTCAGAGCTTAAGACTCCATCAATCAGAAAATATTCAAGTTCAAAGCTTAGGACATCCAACATATGAGATGAATGACAACGTATAGTCCAGATTCAAGTTCATGACTTGGTCTAGATACCATATTGAAAATTTAAAAGGGTTGAAAGTTGACCGGTAATCATTATCCCCAAATCATGAGCAACTAAAAAGCGCATGATATAAGATTCAGGACCTAAACATTTTCCTCACTGTTAAATTGGCCTAAACTTGAATCATGAACTGAACTGCAACAGAGCTAGCCAACGATGTATGGGTTTAACAAGCCAATGACAGATGTCTCAAGGGAAGATAAACCAACACCAAAGGGATCTGAAACTTGAGCTAGTCATCTGTGCGAATTCATGTTAACCATTAACAGTACATATTTTAAAAGCTTTTGCTTCAAGGAAGCAAAAATTTATAGATTTATGGTCTAATAGAAATAGGTGTAACTTAATTTATTTTACTATATGAATTTTTGCTAATATATCTCATAACATGTTATGGTTGGTATTTGGCAAACTTTCTTCTGTTGTTTTGTTCTCTAGGTTTTCTTGTGCTTTGGAAATTCTGTTGCCTCAACTCGCTTCTTGCTCCAAGATGAGTTCAACATACAGACTACTCAATGTGATAACTGCATTATTGTAAGTCCTCATTGCATTATTGATTCCTCCATTATCTAACTTTGTCAAGATGTGATCATGAACTCGCCCATGAGCTGCCCGGGCTCAAGGGCTAAGAATTATTCAAAGGCTTGTTTTTGGTAGGATTTGCTTTCCGAAGCTAAAATCAGCAATTACCTTAATGTGGAAACTTGACTGCAGGGATTCATGTTCTGTCTACAACAAGTTGCTTGCATCTTTTCCATTGTCGCGATGATCG
Organism: Zingiber officinale; assembly: GCF_018446385.1. Lineage (NCBI taxonomy): Eukaryota > Viridiplantae > Streptophyta > Magnoliopsida > Zingiberales > Zingiberaceae > Zingiber > Zingiber officinale. The sequence continues at coordinate 4,131,132 of NC_055995.1, read as the reverse complement.
TCGGAAGCTCAGAGCTCCAAGAGGCTTCCCAGATCCTGAATTGTTTGTCTGACCTCGTATACTGCTCGTAAGAACAAACTTCCTCCCTCATATTTTCTCTTAAACACTAATGTTTCTAAGATCTGATCCATGCACTTGGGAATACTTTGCAGAGTCTGCGCATGCATGCAGGTACGAAAACTTCAAAACTTTGTATTTATTTCAAAGTATTGCATCTTTTTGCCTGAGTGGAAAGAAAACACACGATCCATTGTTGCGTGCAGACACAACATAAGATTGAGTTGGATAAGAGAGATGGCATGTTTGGACCAGCACCAGTGATGGCTGTGCCTCCATTCCAGCAAATGTCGCGGATTGATCAGCCTATTCCACCTCCTGCGGGCTACGCCCCCTCTCAGCCAGCTTATGGGCAACCTTATGGTTATCCTCCACCTGCTGGTTCATATCCTCCTCCTGCTGGTTCATACCCTCCACAAGGATATCCTCCTGCTGGCTACTACCCCAAGTAGATGCATGAATCGTGAAGCATTCTATGGAGTTAAAGAGTGAATATAATCGTAGATTATTCTGTGTGCCCAAGATTATTTCGATGATTTGAATTGCAGAAACATGTCGTGAACTTCGATGTTCGCATTGTGAAGAGGTTGAGAAATTATCATTGTCACTGTATTTTTCTTAACTTTGCACTGCAAGAAAACTGGTTTCAGAAATCGATTTTTAAAATGGAAATAAAATCTGTTTTAAATTTTAATAAATTATAAACGGATTTGATATGGGATTTATTAAATAATTATAAATATATTTTATTTTAATTCATTAAAACACTAAATCTTATTCTATTTGTGTGTTTCTTTCTTGCTGCTATCATGTCTATCGTAGCCTTGGAAGCGCTTGGCATTTCCCGTATGCAGTATATTTGCGCGACCTAATTCCATGCGACGCATGTCTAATCGCTAGGTTTAGTTACATGAGGATATTACTAAGCATGCATTTTATATCCTTTAGATGTTGCACTTTCATGAAAGGTAGGATAGTGATTATCCTGCGGGTTGATGTGAAAAGGAAAATTGAGGAGAAGAAAAGAAAAAGGACCTTCAAAAAAGAAATTTTTTATTAAAACTTGAGGGATTAATTATTCAACATCTAAACATGACTTTTATATAGACCATAACTTGACTCAAATAATCAAAGAAATTACAATTAACAAATCTTAATTCTTATTCGGTAAAAAAAGGAAATATATTTTTACCCGAAAAGGAAAATAATTAATTTAACGATCTTAATTCAAATCAAGACGTGGATCACAACAAATCCTCTTTAAAAAAATACTAGAAATATGAAAATTACGCTAAATACCTAATTTTTAAAAATAATAGTAAAAAAGTCTTTAAAAGGATTTAAATGTCGGAATTTGGGGTTGAAAATTGACGGTTATGGATACATCGGTATAAATATAAGTTTTTGAATTTTGCACATGTGATGACAGACAAAACCTGATTTTAAATTTCGAGTCAAAAGTTATACCCGTTTAAAGTTTGACTTCATCACACTTTGTTACATACGGATAAAACATTTCAGGTTCTAGAAGCTTTGGATGTGGTTCTGTTATTAATTTTATATGCTAATTTCTCCCTAGACTAACATTTTATGTAGGTATTGCTTGACATGACACCATGTCCATATTCAAATGGATTGATAGGTGGCTTGAATTTACTTGAGTTTTCAAAGAATCCTTCTGAATTTGCTACATCGACAAAATGACTTCTAGAGTTTGTCAAGTCGTCATTTAATCTCTACGTACTAACACTGTTGAGAAATTTGAAGAGTATGCAAACTTTTCAATGTTGAAATGAATTTTCCCTCGTGAACATTGTAGACATTCTTTTGTTTTTTTTGGTGCTACTAGGACCGGCTAATGTTGAATCAATTTAGTCCTCTTAGCAATTGTCTTTGTTATTTCCAACACATGCTTATTATGGTCACTATTACTATGAAAGAATTTGTCCTTGAATGCGTATTTGTTATCAAATCATACTATGTATAATGAAACAATTCAACTATAGGAGCTTTTTCTTTAATTTCATTTCATTTCTGTATAATAACAATTGATTATTTATTTACCTATGATATTATTTATAATTATTGATTATTTGTTGGATTTGATGGAGTTGAGATAATTGGGATAATTTTTTTAACAAAGAAATAAAAAAGATATGGAATGAAAATGTAAGTGAAGGATACATAGCATCCATTCATTTAGCTAAGAAAATAATATTATCATATGCACAAGAAGATTTAGGAAGAGAATCAGACATATTAGATATGATAGGTAGGAGACATGATTGGATATAAACTAGTATATGAAATGACTTAGTTAAATTTATTGGAATAAAGAAAATCACAAGATCAAATGTGATTTTGAATATGAGAATAAAATGACAGTGAAGGATGAGTCTTCTACCAAATATATTAGAATTCAATTTCTTTTGGAGCACACATTGGGAGAATAGTAAATCTCCTTTTCTAACACGTTTATTCCAATAATTTACACATATAATAAATTTATTAATTTTTTATATTTAGATATCAAATCAATATATCTCATTTGTTTTATTTTATATTGACATATATTATGTATGATTGTAGAAAAAAATTTGAGACGAGATGTTGATGGATTTGAGGGTTTTGAACGAATGTGTAATTGTTTCTTGTGAAATATTATGTAGATGAGAAATATAAAAAATAAAATATAATATAAATGCAGTGATAAATTTAAAAATAAAATTATATATGGATTTATAAATATATTAAAATCATATTTAATATGTTTTTTTAGATCGATTAATGACAGATTTAATACAAATTTAAGGCGAAATTTATATATGAATTTATAAATAAAATTATAAATAAATTAAATTTATATTTGCTATGTAATTTGAAATAGACTAATGATATATTAAAAATAAAACTAAAAATAGAATTTGTATTTGAAAATAATTTCATTTAGTCAAATTATAAAAAAATTTATAAATATTTTTCAATCTGTTTTTGAAATTTGAAACAAAATATTTCTATCTTAAATTTAGTCACGTGACTTTCACTCACGATTTTTTAAGACAGAATATTCCATCTCAAATATTCTTTAGAGATAAAATAATGACTTTTAGAGATGAAATTTTTATCTCTGAAAGTTTATTTTCTTACCGTGTTGGTTCTATTTTATCCACCTTCTCATACTCTGAAGTAACATTTTTATTGGTTTTTTTTATTATTTTTCCTCTCTTATTCTTGTTATGCATTAGAGACATTAGATCTTGGCATCAACTATCACATCTACAGTAGATTTTGGCATAACTATGACAGATGGATCACAGAGATAAGGATCTTGGAAGAGATAAGGATCTTGGAACCAATCAAATTGTCCCCGAGGCATAGTTGTTGGTTACTGTAGAGTAAATATTGCTATAATAATCGGTATAACCCTCCTTGAAGTAGCCAACTGTAGCTTTCCAATTTACCTAATCATAGATGACCGCTGGGACGATGAATTTCACCTTTTATTACAACTAGAACCAACAGAATTATGAAATCCAACTTCATTTCTTTTCCTATATTCTTCATATTTCTCAGTAAATGTGAGTTCCAAGTTTCTGTTCACCAAGCTTACATGCCTGTAGGCTATCATGTTGACACTACAACAAATATGACTTTCCGCAGTGTGTCATCAACAGCGTATATTTATAGCGCACTGTTAATAATAATTTTTACAGGACGCCAAATAAAGTGCGTTGTGGATACTATTATATTTTTATAAATAACAGCATATAAAAATAATATGTTGTTAAATATAATTTTAACAACGCTCAATGCATGCTATTAATATTAATTAATAATAGAGCATCTACAACACACAGGATATGCGGTTAAAAATACTTTTAACAGTGCATTCACAGCTTACTACTAATGCGCTGTTAAATATCTGATTTCATTCCCATTAGGTCAGTGACATTAAGCATTAATTCAGTGAGCTGCTGAATTCTGTTTCTCTATGACTGCCAACTAAGAGAGCTATGAATCAAACTCAGAAACTATAGTTGAATCAAATGGTGTTCTCCATTATAATGTAGGAATGGAACTAGAAAAATGAGCTCAATTGAATGATAACAGGTGTGTGCCAAATGTGGGATACACTCCTATCAGTAAATTTTAAGTGGAGAACTTGATCTCCATAACTATTTGATGTTCCAGCACTCTCAACTATGCTTTAGCTTAAACCCTTCTTACCAATGAAGTGCAAGTGAAGATACAAAATTCGAAAAGGTAAAAGTTGACAGAAAATAGAAACAATGCAAGAAGTGATTTTGTGTCAAGTCAGCTGAAACTTTCTAATTTGTATGGACTAGTTTGTTTGTCTAGGATGGACAAATCCCAAGTATGTTTGGGGGTGGGGTGGGGGTGGGGGGGTTGCATATTTTGGAGATCTTGTAGATTGAAGGATAAAGAAATTGAGATGTTGTAGGTATATGGACAGATTCTGAAATGATTGAAACTCTGAAAATGTGAATTTGTAAAGCCGCTGGAAATGATTGAGAAATTTAAATCTGTTGGTTTATCTTCCAACTAACCAAAGAAAAGAACTACATATAGATGAAGAACAATTACTAAAATTCTAGATTGGAAGCTGAAATATGGATGAAACAGAAACATATAGAAGCGGTTAGAAGTTGGAAAATGCTAAAACTTCAAATTTCTGTACCAATTTGCTAAACTATTTTCCTAATTTGAAACCAATTGTATTCAAGCTGGTATTGATTGAGTGTTAAATGAGATGTCACTACAGAACTTAAATATTAAAGCTTGATCATCAAGAAATCAAGGAGATCATAATTTGAATTTATGTTCAGAAATTCTAGATTTTCAGAATCTGTATTTTGTAAGCTCTTACAAAATTCAGAAATGAAGATTTTGATTCAATTGTGTCAATTTGAGAAGGATTAGTAGAAAATTAGAAGGGAATACATGTTCAAGAGTATTGATCAAAGGAACAATTAGAAAATAATTTTGAAGAATAGAATTATAATTGAAAGGAGTTAAAAAAAATACAATGCTGCCAAAATATGTCACCGTACAGAATTTTATGCTAACTTTTAAAACGATTCTGATTAGAAATGAAGTGGGTGAAGCTTCACCCAATTGAGTGCTAAATGAAACTTTCACCTAGGCTCAAATCTTCAAGATGCAAACCAAAACACTTCACCATTCAAAATTCTGAAATATTAAATGAAAAATTAGCTTCACTCTTTGAACTTTTTGAGATTTTTCAAATTGGTGTGAACTGAAAAGAAGCTGAAATTTGGAAATAGTTGTTGTGCATTGGGAAGAAAGTTCAGAAAGAAGAGAAAAGAGGGAAGTATGTGTTGGTGCAATTTTCCTAGGTCAAGGTTGACCGGTTTGAGTAAGCCTGAGTTGACTCAAGTTTGAGTTTTGATATTTGACAATATATGGAGATTGCAGGTGCAATTATTCGTTATGAGAAGATTGGTCAAGATTTGACCAGTTCGATGTGAAGAATAGTCAAGTAGTTCAAGGTTGTCCAGATACTTGACTGGGAAGTCCTAACTGGAGGTTAGGCGAGGGAAAGACCAACGGAAAGGTTGACAAAAGAAGAAAATCCAAGTGGGTCAGTGTTGATTGAACACTTGGTGTGAAAAGTCCTGATGAGTGAAGCTAGACAGTTGACAAATCCTGGTGAGTGAAGCCAGGTGAAAATCCTAGTGAGTAAAGTTAGGTGAAAATCCTAGTGAGTGAAGTTAGGTGAAAGTCCTAGTGAGTGAAGCTAGACAGTGAGAAATTCCTAGTGAGTGAAGCTAGGCAGTGGGAAAAGTCCTGGTGAGTGAAGCCAGACAGTGAAAATCTAAGTGAATCAAGGTTGACCAGACACCTGCGATTGGAAGTCCAAGTAGGTCAAATGATTGACCGGATACTTGGCACAAGGAGAAAAAGTCCAAGTGGTTCAAAGGATTGACCGAACACTTGGTGAAAAAGTCCCAGCAGGTCAAGGTTGACCAGACGCTAGGCAATGAGAAGTCCTAATAGGTCACGGTTGACCGAATATTGGGAAAGTGAACCCTAGACTTAGGTTTGGAAGTTAGGATTTGGTAATCGATTAGGTTAATTGATTACATAGTGTGTTAAGCGATTAAGCATTTTGCTTTCAAACATCGAGTGCAATTCTTAATACACGATGCCATTTATATATATACACATCATTCACCTTTAGTACATTGGTTTTAGCGATTGTAACTTCTATTTTATATATTTTAGCAATAGATTGTAACTTATATTTTAGGATTTTGATCATTTACGAAATGGATAAGGAATGAATGCATTTGCCTTCAAAGCTTGTACCAAAGTACGAAGAAGGGGTTCAAAATTTTCTTACACAAGCTAGAAACTATGCCAAAACATGTGAAATAATCTTATATCCTTGCAAGCGTTATCAAAATAAGAAGTATATAAAATTAGACCAAGTGTATGAGCACTTAATTATGAAGGGGATTGATCCTTCTTACACTATTTGGGCCTTCCATGGTGAAAGTTATACCTCAGAATTTCAAAGTGAAGGTAGTTTAAGATGAGTTCTTAAAGACGAGGATGACAATAGAGAGACATTCACTTATATAGAGATGGCTTTGTGGTAGAAGAAGAGGTTGGACACACTATGACTGAGACAAGAGACTATTAGTTTGTTGATTTATTAGAAGATGCAAAAACTGCTCTCTTCCCTGATTGTACAACTTATACAAAGTTGTTAGTAGTCGTCACATTGTACAATTATAAATCTACTAATGGTCACATCGACACTAGTTTCAATGAGCTTCTGGCAATCTTAGGTGACATGATTCTAGAAAAAAATACACTTCTAAAAAATGTTTACTCAATGAGAAAGCTGCTGAAATCATTTGATTTAAGATATGAGAAGATCCATGTTTACCCGAATGGTTGTTGTTTATTTAGAAAAGAGCTTAAAGATTTGGACTCATGCCCAAAGTGTGGTTCCTCAAGATGGAAGATGGACAAAATCACTACTAAAGTTCGTAAAGGGGTCCTAGAAAAGGTGCTATTGTATTTTCCCATGATACCTAGATTGAAAAGGATGTTTAAGCTAGAAGAAAGGCCGAAGACTTGATTTGACACTCCAACCACAAAAGCCAAGATCATATGATGTGTCATCCAGTTGATTCAGTAGCTTGGGATACAATAAATCATAAGTGATCAACTTTTGCATCGGATCATAGAAATCTACGGCTTAGTCTTACAACAGATGGATTCAATCCTTTTGGTAACCTTAGTTCCAAATATAGTTGTTGGTCAGTTATTTTGGTTAAATACAACCTTCCTCTATTGATATGCATGGCGAAGGAAAATCCTATGCTGACATTACTGATTTCAGGCCCAAAACAACCAGGAAATGATATAGATGTATATACTTGGAACCCCTTGTGAAGGAATTGAAGGAGTTGTGGTACACAGGTGTGGAGGCATATGATGCATTTAGTAAGTCAATGTTCAATCTAAAGGCTATTTTGATGTGGACAATCAATGATTTTTTAGTTTACAGAAACTTAGCTGGATGTGCCACAAAAGGTAAATTTGGTTGCCTGATATGTGATGAAGATATGTTATATGTGGCTTAAATACAGTAGAAAGTTTGCATACTTGGGCCACAGGAGATTCCTTGCTCCTGATCATCCATATCGTCAAAAAAAAAAATGGTTTAACGGAAAAAAGAGAGAAAAGGGAAACCTAGACCTTTGAATGAGTAAGAAATTCTTAATGTAGTTAAAGACATTGAAATGATTAGGATAAAAAACAAAAGGGAGAGACTATCAAGACTACAAAAAAAAAAAGAGAGGAAGGAGCAGGATAGTTCAAAAAAGGTACAACAACCAGTTAACATGTGGAAGAAAAAGTAAATCTTTTTCAAATTACCATATTGGAGTGTAAGTTATTTGGCTCTATATTATTTATCTTTTAATGAATTTGTTATATTAATAAACTAATACTTTGAAATGTATTGATGGTTACTTGTAGGGGCTCTTATTATGTCATAACTTAGATGTAATGCACGTTGAAAAGAATATATGTGAGAATATCATAGGTACATTGTTAAATGTGAAGAAAAACCAAAGATAGTGCTAATGAAGATTTGATGCATTTAAAAATTAGAGAAGAATTACATCCTCAACAAAAAGGAGAAAACATGTATCACCTACCTGCTGCACCTTACACATTGTCTAAAAAAGGAAATGAATCTATTTTGCTCGAGGTTGAATAAGATAAAGCTACCAGATGGATATAGCTCAAATATTGGTAATTGTATAGCTTTAGAACAGTGTAAGCATACTGGGCTGAAATTTCATGATTGTCATGTTCTAATGTAAGAATTGCTATCAGTTGCATTGAGATGTCTTTTGCCTAAAGGTCCACACAATGCTCTATTTTTGCTGTGTGCATTTTACAATGAATTATGTCCAAGAGTGTTAGATAGGAACCGTTTAGAACAAAACAAAGAGAATATTGCTGAAACTCTTTGCACTTTAGAAAGCTATTTTCCACCTTCTTTCTTTACCATTTTTGTTCATTTGACAATTCATTTAGCAAGAGAGGCTCGCTTGTGTAGACCAGTCCATTTCCGTTGGATGTATCCATTTGAAAGGTAATAAATATCATACAATAAATTATATTTTGCTATCAACAACTCTTGATTGTGAATTTTATTTTATTGTTTAGATTTATGAAAATACTTAAAGGTTATGTGAAGAACTGAGCAAGGCTAGAGGGTTGCATAGCTGAGTGTTATCTCGCAGAAAAAAAAAAGTGATTTTGTAGTGCATATTTTAAAAAAGCTAATAATATTGGTGTCCATTCAAATTGGAATGAGAATTTGGAAAATGGATTAGTGGAAGGCCGCCCAATTTCTAAAGAAAAAGAAATGATTATAGAAGACCATTTGTTGCAATTCACACATCGATATGTGTTATTCAACACTACAGAAGTTGAATTTTACTTTCGATGAGTATAGTTAATTGTAAACCCTATTAGATAGGTACAGTCTCTATTACATAATTCATATTTTCTAACAATCACCCTTCTATTATTTTAAATAGGATGCACATTGAGGAGCTTAAACAAGAAGATCATCATTTCATAACTAATGAAACATTGTTACAAAAGCAACATATGGAAACATTTGCTCAATGACTATCAGAACATGATCTTAAGAACTCATCAGGCCCAATCCAATGACTAGCACATGGTCTAAGAAAGCATGCTATATCTTATACGAGTTATATTATAAATGGACATTGATTCCACACAATTGATATTGAAAGAATGACACAAAATAGTGGTATTTTAATTGAAGCCAATACTATTTGTCAATCTAGTGCTAATGATTATTCACATACAAGTGGAAGAATTTCATACTATGGGGTTATACGAAATATTATTTTACTAGACTACTATTCTTTCAAAGTGCCTATTTTTAGATGTGACTGGGCTAATACTGGAACATGGATTAAAATGGAAGATGGTTTTACATTGGTCAACTTACACCAACGACTAAGAACTTTTGAAAGTGATTCTTTCATTTTAGCATCACAAGCAAAGCAAGTATTCTATTCTAGGGACAATGATGAATCAAATTGGTATGTGTTGCTAAAGCCACCGTCATGAGGTATTCATGACATGAATTTAATTGAAGAGGAAGCCTATACGTCATCAACACCTCTTGATGTGTCTAGACTTAATATTAACATTATTGAGAAAGAACCAATAGCAAGTAATGAGTGTGATGGAATTGATGTGACAGATCCATGACTTAACTTTTATGGTGTAGATTTTATAGTACTCTTAATGCAATAACAAATGTTCTTAAGTTCCATTATATTTTTATCATTTATGTATTTATTCGATAGGTTTTTTTTCAGCAATATAACATGTAATATTGTTTAGGACAAGTCATTATGTATTATTCAAAGGACGAGAAAAAATGTAACAAAGATGAATTTAGGTGATATTGTATTCTTCTTAAAATCTTGGTCTATTTTAATAAAGTATACTTATACATTTTGATCTATTTATGCTATTTTGTAGGAAAATATAGTAAGAGGCTATCGGAAGTGGACTCTAACTCTTCACTTAATATATCACAACATTTTCATAGTAATGAGACAATTGATGATAGCAAAAATGATAAGAAAAAAGGACGGGGTCCATCGAAGTTGAATTTATCTAGTAGTCATCAAAAGCCAAAAGAGTTGTAGAGTAATGAGTTTAGACAACTAATTGGAGTTAATTCTGTGAAGTATGCTTCTTTTCTAGGTTGCATGGTAAAGAAATTTGTACCATGTACATTAGATGATCGGAATGACGTAGATGAAGAAGTGATGAATAAGATGTGGAGTTGTCTTCAGGTAATGTCAAGAGTTGTAGAATTTTTTAAGTCAGATTCTATATGTCAAGAGTTGTTGAATTTTTTAAGTCAGATTCTATAATATATAGTAAATATAATTTTATGCTTCTTAATATATAGGTGAATTATAATATTGAAGAGTGTGAAAAGAAAATTATCTTTTAAAAGTTAGCTAAGTTATGACATGATAGAAAGTCCAAACTACAAATACTTATATGTGAAGCTAATGTTGGTAAAGTAGTTTCACGAAATGTTAATATTTTGAAGCCTAAATTTATGGATCAAGAGCAGTGAGAATCTTTTATAAAGAGGACACTATCAGCTGAATTTCATGTATTAATTACTAATACTAGTTACTTAACTAATTTTGTTGTACTAGAAATATTTGGTGGATTCAAATTGAATATGTTAAATATATTCTTCTTATCAGGAAAATAGTGAAAAATTTAGAAGAGTCAGGGTAAATCAAAACCATATTCACACGATGAGCCGCAGAGCTTATGCTCGTTTGACTAGCATTATGGTAAGTATTGTTTTTTAAAATGTTATGTAAAGTTATGTAAATATACTTAACATTATTATTTATTCCTAACTATTTTTATAAAACACAATATATTTAGGAAAAAACAAGTCCTGATACACAAATTACAAGATCACAGGTTTGGATTGAAGGTTACACAAAGAAAAATGGACAACCTATTAGTTAAGTTATTGCCGAGAAAATAGTAATAAAGTTATCTATTGTTATTATATATAAAAGTTTGCATACAAATGTCACTATTAACTTAAACTTCTTTTTTTACAAAGCTTGTATCTTGTTATTTGTAGAAAGAAATAGAAGAATGTTCATCGAAATATTTAAACACAACTAGCATTGCTAATGATGCAATCAACCTTGTATTTGGCAAGGAATCTCAAGGAAGAGTGCGAGGAATAAGATTTGGAGTTACACTATCAAAAGTTGGAATGTCTAAGCAACAAAATGGAGTCATTAAACATCTTGAAAATATGATGTATAATCTTAAACAAGAAATGCAAGAAATGAGGAGCATGTTTTTACAAAATCAAAGGCAACAAAATGAACAAGAACAAGTTAGTAATTAAACAACATGCATTTACTCTTAATTATTATGATTTTTTTATATTCATGTTAGTGTAATTATATTATGGTGATATTACTTACACAATTTGTTGTAAAATTAGATTGCTAGTGGTAGCATTGGTAGCGGTATTGGCAATTTTGTTCGTGGCGCTATTGATGTCAATGTTTGTAATGTTAGCCAACAACAAGCTACAACTCAGGTAACTAACTTACTATACTTAGTTATAAATATATGTGTAACCTATTGATACTCAAATTATGTTATAGTAGAGTAAATACATGTTGTTGTAAATGCATGCGATAGTAGATGATCTTGTCCGTGCACTGAGTCGATGGAACTGGGGACGTGGCGCTCTCTGCTGCTCCCTGGTGATCTTCACAGCGACGTAAGCCTCCGATGAACCTGCAACAAAGTCGGGTCGGGAAGGGGTTCCCGGCGACGACCCTCCGACGTTCAAGTCAGACGACGACGAGAAGAGATAGAGGCAGAATAAAGACTGTGGCTACAGTAGGCGATCCTAGAAAATCATACCTCCGTCGAAGTCCGGGGATCTTTATATAGGGCCCCGGAGAGGCGCGTGCACGCTTCCCGAGGTGTGCACGTTCCTCCAAGCATACCTTGGGATGGCTGTGTCAGAAAAGCATGCCTAACGTCATACCGCAATTGTCCGAACATATCTCTGTCATGTCAGCGGAAACTCCTTCCGTACGATCCTTGGTACGGCCCAGCCGCCGACCATGCTGCTTGTCGACGGCAGACGTCTCGAGAATGATATCACTTACTGCCCCTTTTGTCCTCTGCTAAGCCCTTTGTCTTTAACCGGGTCAGCCGGGCTGATCACTTGGCCTACCGGGCGCCTAGGTATATGCGTACCTCGGATCGGGTGAGCCGGCCGACCGACCGCTCGGTCATACACTCGGATGGGGCACCGACTAGTTGTTCTGCCATTCAACCTAGCAACCCAGCTACTCGGCCTAGCGGTTCCCCTATAAAGGAACTTGTGAGCGTCGGAAGCTCGACCCAAGGCCGAGCTGTCTTCGTGCCGGCCCGGGGTCTACCCAGGCCGGTCGGCCAAGAGATTCCTCCCTACTCAACCGAACCTTTGACTTTCCCGTGCCATTGACCCCTTCCTCTGTGGGCCCTCGCTCTTTACCACCGGATCACATGTCTTCCCTTCAAGTCTAGTCGAAGGAGGCGGTGAGTCCGACTGACTGGACCATTGACTTGGTGGCGTGTCTGCCACTCGGCTGTTGATGTTAGTATCTATCCGATCGGGGACTGCGCCAATGGGTTATGCCGGTCGGCGCGTCACCGGTTGGTACTTGGAAAGTTTCATTCGTCTGTCGTTGTCCCGTCGCTCCGGCAGCGGGCACGCTGATTATCCCTAGAAAACTTCTCGGTATCTGTGTAAATCACCGCCATTAAGGCTGAGCACGCGGCCATGCCCGCATGATGGTGCTCATTAAATGCGACCCGTATGTGAGCGCCACGTGGTCGCGCATCCGTCACCGTTCACTCGAGCCGTCAGGTCTGATGTGACCTCTGGATTTTCGAATTCGATGGTCAGATCCCCCCCTCGGATCCCGTGACCTGGATCGGACGGCTCCAGTCGATCGAGCCTAACGTTTATAAGGACATCTCCTCTTCCCCAGCCGCTTCGCGATATTGCGTGCGCATCCGAAGGCTTTCGCTTCCTCTCGCTCAGCGTTCCGGCGAATTCGCTGCTTTGCTTTCCGGTGAACCGTCGCCTCCTCCTATGGTCCTATCTCTCGTAAGGCCCCTTTGCCCTTTTCCTTTCAGTTCTTTTGTGTTTTTCTTCGCACTTTCGCCGTATTCGCGCCCTCCTAGACACTGTTCCGGCCATCCTTTTCCTTAACCTTTGCCATCTCTTGCTTTGACCCTTATCATCAATGGCCAGTTCCTCTCGTCAGTCCGACCTCGCCCCCGGCCTCTAGTATACCACCACAGAGAGCCTGTTCGACGAGAGGGATGCGCTGAGCCTCACCCGAACCTTCGAACTTCCACCTGACCACGAACTAATGCTAGCCACACCCTCCGATCAGCCACAGGACCCTCCGACCGGCACTGTTTGATTTTTTCGAGACCAGTTCGTGGCCGGTCTGTGCTTTTCCATTCATCCGTTCATCCTTGAGGTGTCTAACTATTTCCGCCTCCCGCTCGGCCAACTCGTCCCTAACTCCTTTAGGTTGCTGTGCAGAGTGGTTGTCCTCTTTAAGTTGCATGACATCCCCTTAGTCCCTAAGACTTTCCACTACTTCTACTATCCCAAACAGTCCGAGTGGGGTACTTTTCTCTTCCAGTCGCGAATCGGTCTTATTTTCTTCAACAAGATGCTGACCTCGAACAAACATTGGAAGGAAAACTATTTCTATCTTCGTTTTCCCGAGCGGCCATCCTTCCGCACTAAATGGCAGACCACTGTGCCGAGCCCCCCGGACCTCGGTAAATATAAGAGCTAGTCAGATTACCTCCACGCATCCAATTTACTATCCGGGCAAAGATTCAACATCAACAAGCTGCTCTACGAGGGGGTGCTATATATATTTGGATTGAGCCTGATCAGAACGAAGTTTCCGAGCAGCATGGGTAAGCGTTTTCCTCATCCCCCTTCCTTTTGGTCTAACTGATTTATTCTTCTTTTATGCATCCGACATCATGTGGCGCGCCAAGGTTGTTGATCGGATGAAGTTGAAAGCTGCCGAGGTGGAGGCGACGACCGCGAAGGAGATGGCCGATCTGGGCATCACCCTGGTTGGCTCACACGAGGGCGAGAGCGAAGAAGCTCCGCTAGCGGTTGGAGAATTGGTCGTTCAAATACCTGCAACCGCGTCGGTCGGTGATGCTATCTCATCCGTCGGGCATCCGGTGTCGGAAGAAGCGGGGCACTTGGCTGAAGACTCCCCATTGATAATACGCAAACGGCGCCGGATGGACCTCCACACCCAATCAGCTACTTCCGTGGAGCCGGTGACAGAGCAGGCCAGCGCTACCTCTGCCGTGATCACCGCGGCCCCCGCTTTAGTCGAGGCCCTATCTTCGGACTGCACTCCTTCCCAGCTTGATCTGCCTGTGGCTTCCCTTGGGGCGCCGCCCGTCAGTTCCCAGCCACGAGCTCATCTTCGGCTCAGGCGTTCTGGTATAATCTCTGCTCCGCTCGGCGAGTCATTCGGGCGCGCAACCTCAGCTCAATCTGATCCGAGCGGCTGTCGAGTGGTTAAGGCCATCCTCCACCTCCCCACAGAAGAATTTCTTCTAGCGGCTGATCGACCAGTCATCCCGGAGCATTAGATCACTATCCGCGGACCGCTCGCTAGGATATGGGAGGATGCGAGGGCCCGCGTTGCGTTGATGACTCCTGGCCAGCTCGGAGACAGCCATATGCAGCAAGCTACCGAGGTATGCCTCTTAACACAATACATGACTATTTACTTTATTTCTTGACATTATTCCATCTAAGCGCAGAACTGGGTAGAGAATATCGCGGTCAGCAACCGCCTGGCCGCGCTGGAGGAAGAGTTGAAAAAGCTCCAAATTTCTGGAGGGGCGCCGGCCCAGGGGCCTTCATACGCCACGCTTCGGTCCGAGCTGACTAAAGCAGAGAAACTGCTCGCGGCCGAGTGACACAAGTCTTCTGGCTTGGAGACCAGGGTAGCTGGGCTCGAAGCCCAGGTTAAGTCCCACGACCAGGAGATCCAGCTGGCCACCAACAGAAAGAATAGGGCTGTCACCGATTTAGAAGCAAAGAATGTGCAGGCCCGAGCGCTGGAGCAGCGCATCAAGGAGTTGGTCGACCTGCTATCCTTCGAGCAAGATGGCCGATCGACTGCTAAAGCAAAACTTCAAGGAGACAAGAAAGATCTCCAAGACGCTCTTGACGCTTCCCGAGCTGCGCTAAAGAAATATCAAGATGGTGAATCAGGCCGCTTCGAGGCGATGAAGCAAAACTATCTCCGCTCGGACGAATTTGGCGATAAGTTTAGCGATCGGCTAGTTATAGCCTTTGAGGAAGCCATCTGGGCGACAACGATTTATCTGAAAGCTAAGGGCCATCTCTCGGAGATGACCTCTATACCTCCCAAAGACATGACCGACATGTTAGAGACCATTCCCGAGCCCATCTTTGATGTACTAGAGTGAGGAGCGTCTTTCACTTGTCTCTGTCTATGTTTTGAAGTTTCGTCTGTATGCTCGCCGTTCGGCGAGTTAACATTATCGCCTTTAATTTGACTTTTAGCTTACTTGTCTGCGTATTTTTTAACGATGGGTCAATATAAACTCCGCTTCTGTTGATGTTACTTCTTCTACCGCATTCTTTTCAAGCGGCCTTCGATATTCTTCTGGCCGGAGGGTTTATAGTCGCCGGTCCGACTCAGGGGTTTAACGTCGCCGCTCGACGGTCTTGGGGCCGGAGGGTTTATAGTCGCCGGTCCGACTCAGGGATTTAACGTCGTCGCTCT
This sequence comes from Zingiber officinale, assembly GCF_018446385.1. Taxonomy (NCBI): domain Eukaryota; kingdom Viridiplantae; phylum Streptophyta; class Magnoliopsida; order Zingiberales; family Zingiberaceae; genus Zingiber; species Zingiber officinale. The sequence continues at coordinate 4,115,074 of NC_055995.1, read as the reverse complement.
ACGGTCTTCAGGCCGGAGGGTTTATAGTCGCCGGTCCGACTCAGGGATTTAACGTCGCCGCTCGATGGTCTTCGGGCCGGAGGGTTTATAGTCGCTTGTCCAACTCAGGGATTTAATGTCGCCGCTCGACGGTCTTCGGGCCGGAGGGTTTATAGTCGCCGGTCCGACTCAGGGATTTAATGTCGCCGCTCGACGGTCTTCGGGCCAGAGGGTTTATAGTCGTCAGTCCGACTCAGGGGTTTAACGTCGCCGCTCGACGGTCTTCGTTCGACATAAATTGTTCCTTTGATTTTACTCCTGCGGTCAAAAGATACAGCAGGATTGAACATTATGAGTTACAATGACACACCTTTTACCCAGCTCGGTACGGCTGGAGGTGATTTGCGCTCCACGACCGCTCCAGCTTCCATCCATCTTCATCCTCGAGGTAATAGGCGCCCGAATGGAGCTTTTCTACAATCTTGAACGGCCTGACCCAAGGAGCTCCCAGCTTAGTCACGTCACCGACCGGCTTAACTTTCTTCCAGACGAGATCACCGACCTGAAATGATCTGGGAATTATCCTTCTGTTGTAGTTTTGCTTCATCCTTTGCCAATACGCCATAAGCCGAACGGCGGCTTTGGCTCGCGCCTCGTCCACCAAGTCCAACTCCAAATGCCTCCGCTCAGCATTGTTCTCGTCGTAGACTTTGATCCGGTTGAATTCTACTCCGACTTTTACCGGGACGATGGCTTCTCCCCCGTACACCAAGTGAAAGGGGGTCACTCCTGTTCCCTCCTTGGGCATCATTCGGAGCGCCCATAACACCCTGAGCAGCTCGTCTACCCAACTGCCACCTTCATGGTCGAGCCGAGCTCGGAGAACTCGTAAGATCTCCCGATTGGTGACTTCGGCTTGCCCGTTACTTTGGGGATATGCTACAGAGGTGAAGGCTTGCTGAATGTCGTACCCCTCGCACCATTCCTTGAGCTGCTGACCCGAGAACTGCCTTCCATTATCGGAAATGAGCCGCCGCAGGATGCCGAACCGACAAATAATATGCTGCCATATAAATTTCTTGATCATTTCTTCGGTTATTTTAGCTAGTGGCTCGGCTTCAACCCACTTGGAAAAATAGTCCACCGCTACTAGCAAAAACTTTCGTTGTCCGGTCGCCATTGGAAATGGTCCCACAATGTCCATGCCCCACTGATCGAACGGGCAGGACACCGTGGAACCTTTCAATTCTTCCGTGAGAAACTGTGGTACCGTTGGCAGGATAAGCATGTGGCGACTGTCCGAACGGCGTCCTCCTGTAGAGTCGGCCAAAAATAGCTGGTCAAAAGAATCTTCCTCGCCAACGAGCGACCGCCCGGATGCTCACCACACGAGCCTTGGTGTACCTCTTGTAAAATGTAGTCCACATCCTCCGGCCCGACGCATTTAAGCAGAGGCCTGGAGAATGCCTTTTTGTAGAGCTGATCGCCAATGAGGACGAACCGACCAGCTCTTCTTCTGAGCAGATGTGCATCCGACCGATTGGGCGGCGTTGTTCCGGACTTCAGAAACTCGGTTATGGTCGTTCGCCAATCATTTAGGAATATGAGTTCCTCCATCCGATCAATGTGGGCGACCAGGGACACTTGCTCGACTAGCTGCTCAATGATGATTGGTGATATCGAACTGGCCAGCTTAGCCAGTTCATCTGCAGCCTGATTAACCGAGTGGGGGATCTTCTGTACCACCACCTCTCGGAAACTGGACCTTAGTTTGGCGAAGGCTTCCGCATAAAGCTTTAGCCTAATGTTGCTTATCTCAAATGCTCCCGAAAGTTGTTGAGCGGCCAACTGTGAGTCCGAATGAATTAGAACATGGCTAGCTCCCACATGCCGAGTAGCCTGCAGACCTGTTATAAGCGCCTTATACTCCGCTTCATTGTTAGTTGCTTTATAGTCCAACCGTACGGATAGGTGCATCCGTTCTCCATGAGGGGAGACCAGCAGCACGCCTACTTCGCTTCCCTGCCGAGTGGACGATCCATCTACGTACACCCTCCAAGTGGCCTCGGGTTCGGGATTCTGTACCTCAGTGATGAAGTCTGCCAACGCCTGTGCCTTGATTGCCGTCCGAGGCTGATACTGTATGTCAAACTCGCTAAGCTCTGTAGTCCATTTAATCAGCCGTCCGGACGCCTCAGGGTTCAACAGAACTCGGCTTAAGGGGCTATTCGTCATAACGATGATAGTATGCCCCAGGAAATAGGGACGGAGCCTTAGAGCGGCTAGAACAAGGGCGAATGCAAGCTTCTCAAGACCAGTGTAGCGGGACTCAACATCTTTTAGAATGTGACTAACGAAATACACCGGCTGTTCTTCGTCGTTCTGCCGGACTAGCGCTGAACCGACCGCGTGCTCGGTTGAAGACAAATAAATGCGGAGAGGTTCGCCGACAGAAGACTTTGCTAATACAGGTAATGAGTTTAGGTAGGTCTTCAATTCTCCGAACGGTCGGTCACACTCCTAGTCCCATTGGAATTTGGTTGCCCGGCGTAGGATCTTGAAGAAGGGCATGCTCCGATCGGTCGTCCGGGAGATGAACCGGGATAGCGCTGTTATGCGGCCCGTAAGGCACTGAACTTCCTTCAAGTTTTTGGGCGGCGGCATATCCTGTAGCACTTTGACCTTGCTAGGGTTTGCCTCAATGCCTCGCTCGGCGACTATGTAGCTTAGGAAACGATCACTTTTTGCTCCGAACAGGCACTTCTGCGGGTTCAACTTGATGTCATACGCCCGTAATGTCTGGAAAGTTTCCTCTATATCTGCACAGAGGTCGGCCGCTCGGAATGATTAATAAGTATATCATCAACATATACCTCTAGGTTGCGCCCGATTTGCTTCCGGAACACCCTGTTCATGAGTCGCTGGTACGTAGCCCCCGCGTTCTTCAGTTCGAATGGCATGACGTTGTAGCAATAAGTGTTATCCATCGTGATGAAACTGACCTTTTCTTGATCCTCGCGGGAGAGCGACACTTGATGATAACCCTGATATGCATCCAGCATGCATATCAATTCGCACCCGGCGGTCGAATCCACCATTTGGTCAATCTGAGGCAGTGGGAAAAAATCTTTCGGACATGCCCTGTTCAGGTCGCGGAAGTCAATGCAGACTCTCCATTTGTTGCCGGGCTTGGAAACTAGCACCACATTTGCGAGCCAACTTGGGAACTGCACCTCGCGTATGTGACCGGCCTCTAGAAGCTTCTCGAATTCCGCCCGTATGATGAAGTTCTACTCGGCACTATAGTCCCGCTTCCTCTGTTTGACGGGTCGAGCGTCCGGCCGGCCATGTAGCTCGTGCTGTGCGACGCTCGAAGAGATTCCTGGCAGCTCGTTCATCGACCAAGCGAAGACATCGTGGTTTCGTTGGAGACATCTGGTCAGCTCCTCCTTCTGGCTTGCCTCTAGGTCGGAGGCTATGAACGTCGTGGCCTCCGGTCGAGCCGGATGAATCTCGGTCTCCTCCTTTTCTTCATAAACAAGAGTAGGTGGCTTCTCAATTATAGTATTTACCTCTATACGGGGGGCCTTCCGAGCGGATCTCGTCTCTGCTCGCACCATCTCCACATAGCAACGGCGCGCTGCCAACTGGTCGCCTTTAACTTCTCCCACCCGATCTTCCACGGGAAATTTGATCTTCTGGTGGTAAGTTGAGACGACCGCCCGAAACTCGTTGAGAACCGGTCGGCCCAAAATGGCGTTGTATGAAGAGGGAGCGTCTACAACGATGAAGTTAGCAGTCCGCGTCCTTCTGAGTGGCTCTTCCCCGAGCGAAATGGCCAACTTAATCTGACCGACCGGCTGAACCTCGTTCCCCGTGAATCCGAACAAGGGCGAGGTCATTGGTAGTAGCTCTGCCCTGTCGATTTGGAGCTGGTCGAACGCCTTTTTGAAGATTATGTTGGCCGAACTCCCTGTGTCAATAAAGATACGGTGAATAGTGTAGTTTGCTATTACCGCTCGGATTATGAGGGCGTCATCGTGCGACACTTCGACTCCCGCGAGGACGCCAGGACCAAAGCTGATCGCCGACCCACTTGCCTTCTCTTGGCTGCATCCCACAACATGTATTTCCAATCGTCGGGCGTACGACTTGCGGGCTCAGTTGGAGTCCCCACTTGTTGGCCCACCGGCAATGATATTGATTTCCCCCCGAGCGGAATTACTTCTATTTTATTCCTCCCGAGCAGATGGTCTGGCTTGCTCGTGGGAGACTCGAGGGTTGGCCCTTGCCTGGTGATATTGCTGCTGATGGTGGTGCCGCTCGGGTGAACGCCTAATTATTCGTCGCTCGGCGTGTTGATGCTGAGCTCGCATGTCTGGTGAAGGTGATCGACGACGATAGATCCTCAGCTCAGGCTGACTGACCGGGGGGAGACTTCGGCAGTCTCGAGTATTATAGGTGGCTGATTGATGGATTTTGTAAAACATGGGCGTCCATACCTTGCCTTTTTGTCGAGGCCTCTCGGTCGTAATGTGCTGAACGGCGGGCGATCTGAAATCTTGAGGTGGCCTCATCCCCTCGCACGTGGCCCTTTCGGCGGTTGCTGGTTGATATGTGTTCTCCGTTCGATTTGAGACGGGGGTTCGCCCGGCGCTTCCTTCTTTCGGGCCGCTTGTGCTTCCTCCACATTAATGTACTCACTCGCCTTTTTCAGCATGTGGTCGTAGTCGCGAGGTGACTTCCTGATGAGCGAGTGGAAGAAGTTCCCATCGACTAAGACTTGTGTGAAAGCATGCATCATTGTCTCAGACGAGACCGTGGGGATGTCCATAGCTTCTTGGTTGAAGCGTTGGATGTATGCTCGGAGAGTTTCTTTCGGGCCTTGCTTCATGGAAAAGAGGCTGACGCTAGTCTTCTGATAGCGTCGGCTGCTGGCAAAGTGATGGAGGAATGCCGTTCAGAAATCTCTGAAGCTCTTAATTGATCCGTCCGGCAACCTCCGGAACTAGCGTTGAGCCGAGCCGGATAATGTAGTGAGGAAGACTCTGCATTTAACTCCGTCGGTGTATTGATGAAGAGTAGCAGCGTTATCGAACTTACCGAGATGGTCGTCCGGATCAGTTATGCCATTATACTCCCTGACCGATATCGGAGCGTAATGCTTCGAGACCGGGTCTTGTAAAATCGCCTCAGAGAACTGGTGATTGACCCTCTCGGGGGATGACTCTGTACGCGGCGCTTTCCCCTTTCTGGCGTCCCGCCCGAGTGCTTCATCGGACGATCCCTGGTTGGCTAGGGATAGCTCCAACGGAGTCTAGAACAGTGCCCAATGAAACGGAATGGGGGCGGCCGGCGCGTCTCCTGGTGTGCCGGTCTACCCTTTGTTCTGAGCCCACGTAGAATATTGTTCCGGTCGGTCCTCCATGGCCGCTCGGCCTCCAGAGACCGAGGCGGCTTGTTGCGCTATCCTCTTTAATTGGGCCTTCTGTTGTTGCTCAATCATCTTTGCGGCTCACGCTTGGATGAGTTCTTCGAGCTCCTCGGGAGAGAGCATTACCATGAGTTGGCGTCCAGCTTCTTCTATCTTCTCGGCTCGGATTCATGTGCGTTCCCAAAGACGGCGCCAATTTGATCCTGTCCGTGCATTGAGTCGATGGAACTGGGGACGTGGCGCTCTCAGCTGCTCCCTTGTGATCTTCACAGCGACGTAAGCCTCCGATGAACCTGCAACAAAGTCGGGTCGGGAAGGGGTTCCCGGCGACGACCCTCCGACACTCAAGTCAGACGACGGTGAGAAGAGATAGAGGTAGAATAAAGACTGTAGCTACAGTAGGCGATCCTATAAAATCATACCTCTGTCGAAGTCCGGGGGTCTTTATATAGGGCCTCGGAGAGGCGCGTGCACGCTTCCCGAGACGTGCACGTTCCTCCAAGCATAACTTGGGATGGCTGTATCAGAAAAGCATGTCTGACGCCATACCGCAATTGTCCGAACATATCTCTGTCATGTCAGCGGAAACTCCTTCCGTACGATCCTTGGTACGGCCCGGCCGCCGTCCATGCTGCTTGTTGGCGGCAGACGTCTCTAGAATGATATCACTGACTGCCCCTTTTGTCCTCTGCTAAGCCCTTTGTCTTTAACCGGGTCGGCCGGGCTGATCACTTGGCCTACCGGGCGCCCGGGTATACGCGTACCTCGGACCGGGTGAGCCGGTCGACTGGCCGCTCGGTCATACACTCGGATGGGGCACCGACTAGTTGTTCTGCCGTTCGGCCTAGCAGCCCAGCTACTCGGCCTAGCGGTTCCCCTATAAAGGAACTTGTTAGCGTCGGAAGCTCGACCCAAGACCGAGCTGTCTTCGTGCCGACCCGGGGTCTACCCAGGCCGGTCGGCCAAGAGATTCCTCCTTGCTCGGTCGAACCTTTGACTTTCCCATGCCATTGACCCCTTCTTCTGTGGGCCCTCGCTCTTTACCACCGGATCAGTAGATATATTTATTGTTTTTGTTTTCTTCTTGTTCTTGTGACAAGTTTGATGGGTGGTAGAATTAGGACTAGTTTGACATTGACAATTAACTTTGATATTTTTCAAAGTTAACTCTGGTTGTGTTCATAGACCAGAATAATTAATGCATAAGGGATTGGTAGAAGAGAACTGAAAAACAAAGTGAGAACAAGCAGTTAACAACTGAAAATTTAGTTGCTTGAAAGTATATGTGCATCTTGTGACTCGGATTGTGTCTATATATTTGTGTCATTTGTAAATTGTATTGTTTAAAGCTCTATATTATTTCTATTTAATTATTACTTGGAATCAACTCTATATAATTTATAGATTTTTTTTAGTTATACAATTACAACTGAAGAATTGGAGTCGTAGAGATATCATTAATAGTACTAATTGTAAGGTGTTTCATTGGAGTGTTGATGGAGTTGTTGCATAAGGTCGAATTGCATCCACAGATCCAAAAGTAAAAGTGCATCATGATCCTCTTGGTGGAGCTAATTGGAATTAAAGTTTGGATTGAGAGTGTTTGTGGACAAAGTGGAACCTAATTCGACTAAATGATGAAATGTTTTTTCTCGAAGATGTAATAGGAAGCACATTTACTTGGTTATCTAAGTTCATAGTTTTGTTTGATTGAATTACCGATTTTATACTTTTTAGAAAAGTACTTGTTGGTGCGGGAAGCACCAGACGATCGAACCTGTGTTTTGAGTATGTCAAAGGGTTCAAAGTTAAGGTTATTTGTTGTTTGACAAGTTTGAATGAGATTACAAGAAAGTCCTAAGTGTTCTTAGGCAAAAGTCCTAACTGCGGTTAGACAAGTGGAAAACCTTAGGGGTGGTAACCTTTGGTCCTAGAAGATGGTAACCCTAGGTGAGGAAAAATTCTAACTGCGGTTAGGCAAGTTAAAAACCTTAGGCAGCGATAACCCTAGGTCATAGGGGTGGTAACCATAGGTAGAAAGTCTTGGCGGGTCGAGAGCTTCGGGCAAAATCCTAGAGTCAGGGACTCTAGGTTGAAATCCTGGTGTCGCAAACCGGGTGGAAGTGTGGACGAGTCGTGGAGTGAACGCCCAACATGAAGACCAGAAGCTTAGGACGCTGAGCAAAAGTCCAGTTGGTTTAGAGGATCAATCTGGCAACAGGTAATCTCTCTCTCGAGGAGTAGGTGAGGACGTGTTCCCCGTCAAGGGAACAGTATGCGTCGGTTCAACCTAGGGTTTCCGAAGGAGAAACTCGAAGTCAGAACCGGACAGTCCGATAACTGTCAAATACTTATATTTGTATTTTATTTTGCTAACTTTGTTTTGTAGGGTATATATTGTATTTGGACTAACATACCTTACAGGAAATTAAAGGTGAATAACAATAAAATTGTTCGGATGAATAGTATTTGAGGCACCTCCGGGGTTGTTGGAGGCGCCTCGGGCGCCTTGGCTGCAACTGCGCAGGAAGCAGGGCAGAAGGCGCCTTCCAAGGATGCTGAAGGTGCCTTAAACGCTGGATGGAGGGCACCCTCCATGGAACTTGGAGGCGTCTTCGGGTGGATAAGCAGCACAGACATCAGAGCTTATTGGCACCGCGGAAAAGGGGATAAACCTTGGTTGGAGGCGCCTCCTATGGAGGTTGGAGGTGCCTCCTATGGAGGTTGGAGGCACCCTCAATGGCTCACTTAAGCCTGGTTCGAGCAGAGGCAAAGGGACACTTGATTTCAACAATTTTTCTACTGCGCACTGCTCAAAGGACGATCCGACAAAACCATAACTCGACTCCGACAACCAGAAGCCTATCTTTTCTTACTTGTTGGTATACTTTTATTTATTGCATTTAAAGTGTACTTTGATTTGTAAATTTTCGAAGTGTTTGTGTTTGATTTTTATTATTCCGTTGCGTATCTTTGATCGATTATTTAAAACGAAAGTGAAAGCCACGAGTTCATCCCCCTCTCTAGCGCTTTTCGATTCTACATTACTTATGTTATTAAGTGAATTTGTGTTACTGATTTGGAATGCTTACTATTAAGTGAATTGCTATTTTGTTAAATTATGGTGTTGATGATTATTTGTGATATTATAAATGTTTTAGTTTTATAATTAAGTATATGTGATATTATAATTCTTTGTGGTATTTATTTGTGAGGTAGTTGTGAATGTATATTTGTTATATTATAATTATGGTTTTATAAGAATTGTATTATAATTGTTGTTGTAAAATACAATTGTAGTCTGCGGTTGTACGATCCCGAAAAGTACATTTTTTCGTAGCGTGCTGTGGAAAATTACATCTGCAGTGTGCGGTTGCAAGTTGAGATTAAGTGCATCAACAGTGCACGACTGCGCACTGTGAATGTAATTTTCCACATACACACGGCGCACATTGTGGAAGTGTTATGTTTTTTAATGGCTTAGAGTTGTGTAACATTCAATGTGCGTTGTGAATAGTATAATTACATGTTATAAAAAATCACATTTATTATATTGTAGCATGAATTCTCTGCTCTCTGCTCTCTGCTCTCTATCCTACCAGACACTACCTGAACTCACTCAGATAGAAAAAGTTCGATCCTATTAGGCACTACCTGAACCCCACCCAGATAGTGTCATGTGTACACCAAATATCCATTTGTTTTAAAATAAAACATACAAGTCACATGACACTAGTGAGTGGTTTCAGATAGTGCCTGTATCAAACTTACCCGAAAATACACATTAAGATGGACATTATTGCAGACACCTACCTCTACCTCATCATGTGGTAAAAGATGATTCACTCATCCTCAGTGCTCCGTCAACCCCATCAGAATGTATAGATAATAGTTCCACCGTAGGTGTTATAACCTGCCAAAAAATTTCCAAAAGACATCATGCTGTCAATTATCGTGTTACGGTAAGGTATTTAGATTATTTTTTAAATATCTATAATTTAATCATTAATTATGATATATTTATAAGAAGTTTTTCTTTAAATGAAACGTGTAATCAAATAATGTTAGATTTTTAGATTATTCATAACATGTATTTTCTAATTTATCCTGATAATTGATGAAAAAAATTTCATAAAACTAAATTAATCACTCTAAAAGACTAATGAATTAGACTAACTAACATTATTTATCTTTTTCATCAAACTATAGCACTGCGGAAGCGGAACATGTTTTGTATGCACAAAATTTAGAAGATAACGACATGCATGGAATGGTGGCATTTTTATTACATGATAAATTAATAATACTGGTAAAATATTGTATTTAAACAGGATCAAAAACAATTCAATAGATTTTTTTTTAATTATTTTTTATATAATTGATACTGATATACAATTTAGGTCGATTAAGGGCTCATAAAATTTTTTTATCGCACATCATAATAAATTAGGAAACGTTCAATCCAATATTCTTAGATCAAAAGTCTATTAAAAAAATATTTATTAATTCACGAAAATTGGATTCTATCTTTACTAAGAAAATTAAGAAAGTATCGTAAGCTGAGAATTTAGTACTATTTGTTAGAAGACATATTACAATATTAATTGTAAAACATATTACAATTTAGAATTTGTTAAAGGGCACATATTATTCTTAAAATACCATAAAATATTTAAAAAGTAATTTGACGTTCTTCCCATGGTTAAAATATTTAGATTGCCTTTTAATGATCAAAATCAAAGTAACAATAAATAAATGATCAATACATTATGAACCTATTTTAGCTATAAAAGACGCATGGATTGATAGGCCTTTAGTGCTCAAAATAAAGACAAATGTTCTATTGTAAGCACTATAAATATAATAATTATCTTCTATTACCACTTTAATCATTGAAAACATCATATATATATATATATATATATATATATATATATATATATATATATATATATATATATATATATATATATATCTATATATATATATATATATATATATATATTTGATCAAAGCATTTTGATATCTTCTAATAGTCAAAATTTAAAAGTAAAGTTATGAATAAATTCATGAGGCCAATGATATATATATATATATATATATATATATATATATATTTGATCAAAGCATTTTGATATCTTCTAATAGTCAAAATTTAAAAGTAAAGTTATGAATAAATTCATGAGGCCAATGATGATCTTATATTGCCATCTTGTCTACTGCAAGATTATTAAATTATTATATATATCACTTTTTTAACAGTCAGAATAGTAATTTTTTTATGGTGCTTCCTCACGTGTTTATTCCTGTCTTTACTTTCGATTTTATCATCAGTCACAAAGAGATTTCTTTATATATTTTGAATATTTTATCAGGTTATATTTATTGTGGAGAACATAATGCCCATATACCAACACAAGAGAATCAAATCAATCAAACAACAACTCTGTAGCACCATCCAAACCGCATCTGAAGAGGCCAATTAATGTTTGAAGGTGAGAATGAGATAAATACGACTCACTCTTAACAAGTAGCTATTGGAATATTTTGACATTTTAATTAAAAAAAGAAGGCTCTACCATGATCTTGACATGGAGATATCAATATCATCCGGTGAAAATAAAGAAGACAACAAAGAGAGAATGGAATCATCATCACCCTTGTTTTTCACTTTTTCTTTGTTGATGTGGAGATGAGAGAAATCCATATAATTTAATTCCACTGTCGTCATTTAGGGTTATAAATAAATCAAATCAAATCCAACTAGGTAACGCTCAAGTTTACTTGATAAAGTAACAGAGTTACTCCAAGTTTAAAATAAATTAAATCGTTGAAATATATACGCCGTGCCTAAATATTATTATACTCTTAATTAAGTTTATTTGATCTAATAATGTAAATTTATTTGTTCATTTTATTTTATTTTTTATATATTTAGCATGTTGATAAAAATTTTATTGATAAATATAATTCATAAATTTTGTTCATGAAAATTGTCCATAAATATTAATGAGAGTATATATGTATTAAGTTTTTTGTTTAATATAACCGTTGATCCTGTTCGAAATCTAAGTCAGATGAAGACCGGATGAGCTGTCGTTGGTGTTAATGGAGAGGTGACTGGGACACCCTTCTTGTATGCGCCTACAAGAATTCCTCCCACATGGTGTTGATGGACAACGATGACTGAGCCGACGGTACTTGAGCTCTGCGCACACTCAGACAAGCACACAGAACGTAAGAGGCCAAAAACTAGGGAAAAAATCTCCAAAGTAGACCCTTCGACGCTCAAGTTAGATACTTTTTCCCTAGAAGAACAATGTATAAAGGAGAAAGAAAAGTAGAAGAAAAGTGCGAATGTGCGAGAGAGCGTACCTGGCAAGGGAGAGGACCTCCCTTTTTATATGACAGTGCATACCTCTGGAGCCTGACTAATGTCAAGGAATGTCGAGTGTCAGGACCTGTCTAGTGATGGAGGACGCGTGACACCCCTTTGTGGACTGGAAGAAGGTTTCATTCGTAGATGACCGCAGACCCTTGGAATATTTCCTGACATACAACAATTATCCTCCGACAGACGGTTACGATTCCTTGACTTTGTTGTCGTGTAGCATCTTCTGTCCTGCCCGAGTATGACTAGGACAACCCGCGATGATCTGTTAGGTAGTTAGGTATACTACACGACCTAAGTCTCGAGGGGCAGGGAGAGCTGGGGTGAGATCGCTCAAGAGTTGACTGGGAGTTGGTCTACTGGAGAACCAGGCCGGGATATAACCAAGCTGTGGAAATCCGCCCGGTCGGAGCAAGTCAAGCATCACCCCGAGTGCACACCCTGAATTAGATCTGGCATCCTAATCTGCCAGCACCCGACCAGGCATCATGTGGCTGATGACACTAGGTGGTCCTACTTCTTTCTTTGATTATTGACTGTCGCGTCCTCCTGATTGTTGACTGCCACGCCCCCTTGACTGTTGACTACCATGTCTCCTTGACTGTTAACTGCCACCTCTCCTTGACTGTTGACTGTCATATTTTTTTGACTTCTGACCGTCACATCTCCTTGACTTTTGACCGCCACATCTTCTTGAATTCTGACTGTTACCTCCTTTTGACTTCTGACTGTCACGTTTTCTTGACTTCTGACTACCAGATCCTTTTGATTTTTAACCGCTACGTCTTCTTGACTTCTGACTGTCACATCTCCTTGACTTTTGACCGTCACGTCTTTTTGACTTCTGATTGTCACATCTCCTTGACTTTTAACCGTTACGTCTTCTTGTCTTCTGACGATCAAACCCTACTATCATGTACCGTATCAATCGTTATTCAAATTTATTTATTTAATCTATTTGATATGTATTAGAATGACAAGAGCTTTAATAGAAGAGAGATAAAATGTCCAGACACTCCTTGATTGCCACCCGAATGATCTCAATCAGTATCAAGTAAGATCTTGAATAATTGTGTTCGTTATTCGTTTTCTGTTTAAATATTTCAGCATAGTTTTCCTGTGACAGAAAATAACTAATAGACCAAAAGGCAGCTGAAAAATCCAGATCTCTTGTGAGAACCACTGAGCGAAGAAGACGAAAGATTGCCTCCTTGGTCGCAGCGACAGCAGTGGTAGAAACTGAAAGGAGGGTGGTGGCTCTTTTAATGGCGGATTCCATGCCCATGGCTTTCTCCATGACGTTGACGTCCTTGGAAATAATTGGCGTTCTTGAAACGTTCCCATCTTGACAGAACTCAGAACCCCATCAGGTATTTTTCAGCGATATTTTTCAACGATGCAATGGACCAGAGAGCAGAAATAGGCTCCTGTTGCTTGCTGCTCTGCTATGACCAAGAAAAAACAAAGTGGAGATGATAATTGTATTTAAATTATTCACCTGGGTGGAAAAAGTAAAACTTCGTGTTTGAGCTCTCTTCCATGTTCATTTGTTAATGAGTTTTTCTTGTTTTCTTTTCTCTTTTTTCATAGGAATAGCATACACGGATGTTATGCTAAAAAGGAAAGGAGAGAAGGATTGAGAAAGGAGGACAAGAAAAAAAGAAAAAGCAGCAGCAGCAGCAGCATCGAAAATGTGTTAGCCTAGAAAGTCTCAACACGAGATGAGACCCTGCAAATGAAGAAAGTCGATTCATTCAAACCAATAAAAGAGTGGGTTTTTATGGTCTCCTGCGCCTGCAAAAAGCCTCCACCTCCCTGGCTTTACTCCCTGTTCCGTTCCTTAAGAGGCCGATTGTTGTATTTCTTATTGATCCTTTTCCAGTTTTCCTTGCAGCTTTGAAGCGAAGAGGACAGAGCAGGTGAAAGGTGAAGTAGCAGGACAGGAGCCTCAAATCAATTCGTGTTTGATTTTGCCATCAAGTTCCGATTTTGAGCGAGCTGGTGGAGGATTTCACGTTGGTTTCGAAGTAAAGTTTGAATCTTGGGAATTCTGTGTGCGATCTGAATCCGGAATCGCTCGAGGTGATGAATTACTTCGCTCAAGCCGACGATGCATCCGTTTTTTTGTTCGCCGATGGAGGTGAGTTGAAGTTGCTACCTTTTGAGTGTTTTGATTGCGTCGGTTTTAATCCTCGTGGATGGAATAGCGGCGCGGAATCCAGCGAAGAGAGGGAGAGATTCCACGGAGGCCCCGGCGGCGGCGCCGGTGCTGCAGAGCCACCTTTCGTACCTGCAACCGCACCCGCCGCCTGTGAGCCACTTTCAGCTTCAGGCCTGCTTGCCTCCTCTCGTCTCCACCGGCATTGGCCTCTCTGTTGAGGAACAGCGCCTACAGAAGAACCAGCAGTCGTCCAACTCCTTCCTCTCCGGTGATCTCGCTGTCTGTGTTGATCAGCAGAAGGACGAAATCGAGCGCTTTCTTTACGATCAAGTAGCATCCTCTCCCCTCTCAGTTCGATTGCTTCTGTTTTTTCCAATAAGACTAAAGATTTTTATGACAGGGAGAGCACCTGCGGCGAACGTTGGAGAGGAGGCAGAGGAGCATCTGTTCTTTATTGGTCGCCGCGGAGAAGTCGGCCGCGCTGCGGCTACGGGAGAAGGAGGAGGACGTCGAGCGGGCGGCGCGAAGAAGCGCCGAGCTGGAGCACCACGTCGCTCGCCTCCTGACAGAATTGATGATTTGGCAAGAGAGAGTCAAGGCCGGGCATGCAGAAGTAGCCTCCCTCCACGCCCAGCTCCAGCAGGCCGCCGCTGCGCTACATCCGGCGAAGAGCGGTGACTCGGCCGAATCGGCCTTTAGTGGCGTGAACCGAGTGGAGCCTGAGAGAGCGTGTCGCGCCTGCTGGTGCCGGCCGGCGTCGGTCGTCATCTTCCCCTGCCGTCATCTATGCCTCTGCGAAGTGTGCGATGGTGGCGGGTCGGCAGACCCGTGCCCGGTTTGCCTATGTGCCAGAACCGGTGGGGTCCGAGTCCAAATCCCTTGATATTTCCAATCCAAGCATCTTAAATTCTTTATCAAAGTATCCGAAAAAACAATACGGAGGAAACAGAATTAGATAACTTGTTGAATTTCCCCTATTTCTTTTCTGGATTGAAAAACTTTTTTTTTTTTTTAATTATCGGAGCAAAAGGCCAACGTCACTTTTAGTTTCTCTCCGGGTAGTTTGGATTCTCTCTCTCTCGAAATCATGTGTGCCCGTATTTCTTTATCGATCAAATGATTATGATATTTTAAAATATGGTAATTTATGAAAACACGTACTACGGTTAATGTATTTATTAAAAAACGCATCATAATTTTATATTTACCAAAAGGCGAAGTTTACAAAAATCAATCCCCAGATTACCCCTCTGGCTAACCTGGCAACCGCCTTTTTCAAACACATTTTTTCAAGCATCCAAGCCGAAAGTAGAATAGAAAAATAATTTGTGGTTCGGATACACGTCTTCTCACCGTCTCTCTCCCTTCGTCCCTCTGTGTGGTGTTATAAACTTGAAAGAAAAAAAAAATATGAACCCTGCGCTTGCCATTACTGCTCGTGGTGGTTGGCGATTGCAATAGACCAGTTAGGTTTATGGCATAATTGCGTAAGAGTTGCTAGAGAAGACCAAGGACAAATTAAGTTAAGAAGGTCAGCCGAGAAGGACAAACTTCTTGCAAGAGAGAAATGAGTAAAAGCACACATTTAAAGATTTAGACATGTATGTATGGATTTTTTTACTGTAAAATAGGGTAGTGAAGGTAAATAAAAAGTACACCATTTGTCTGTGAAGGGTGGCAGCAAAAAGTGGTATTATGGTTAATTTTGGTTGTGTGGGGAATAATATTCAATAACACCTGAATTATGATGTAATAGAAGACTTAATCGATTTAATTCATGTTAGTTTTTGACGTTGATAGTTAAGTTTGGCTAGGGTTTAGTCAGTGGTGGTCCTAGTTTACAAGAAGTATCTGCTTCAAAAGTGGCTTGATATCTATGAGATCATGCCCAACGTGGACCTGATATCATAGATATCAGGCCTCAGACCCACGTAGAGTCTGATATCGATAATGTGTTATGTGGTTAAAACTTTACTTTTACATCAGACCGTTCCTAGTTTGAGCAAAATTACAATTTAACTACAAAAAATGATTATGTAGTTGCAAATTTACTAAAATAGTTTTTTAATTTATTTATCAGGGATGATCATATAACTGACGAAATTCTATATGAGATATGGAATACTCTTGATGCAACTTCTAGCATTGGACATGTAGATAATGTAGGAGAAGTATCCAGAACAAATATTCCATCATCTTCACAGTATACTTGTGTGCATAACACAAATAGAAATACGAGCAGTAATTTCACATTTGATCTAAATGAAGAAGCTAGTATTCAAGAAGATGAGGTTCTGAACCCGTGTGCAACACTTGTTGATTACTATGAGCCTAGTTGGAGTGAGGAGGAAGGGTATTATAACCGAAATGGAGAGGAAATGCAATGCAATACAAATGTACAAGAATTCTTTGCCGATGATATGCAGATTGAACAATATGAAATATCTCAAGAGCAGTATAGTGACTTAGAGGAGGAGTTTCCAATAGCTGATGATCCATATATTCTAAATTCTCGATTGCTCCAAAGGCCAATTGAAGAGGCAACAGATCAGCATGAATTTTTTGTAGGACAGATATTTCAGTCTCGACAAGAGTTCAAGAATCAACTTGTGAAGCATGCCATGGTTAAACATATGAGATATAACCCAGTTGACACTCGGAAAAATAAAGTAAAAGCTGTCTGCTTCAATCAACCGTGTAAGTGGAGAGTAGTTGCCAGGGGGGATGTCGAGTTCATTGTTACGAAATATATAAAGGAACACCAATGTGGCACCATTAGGGAAAGTGCTGATCATCAAGCATGCTCTTCATCCTTTGTAGCTTCTTTTGTTGAAGAGCAATTTCTTGCTAATGAACAATACAAGCCAAGTATGATTATAGCAGATATAAAAGCCAGGTTCGGAGTGACCATATCCTACAGAAAAGCTTACATAGCTCGAGAGAAAGCGATGAAGAAAGTTGTTGGAGATTATGATCAAGCATATAGAGATCTTCCACTATATCTGCGTGAGTTAAGAGTAAGGGATCCTGAAACCTATGTTGCACTACACAGGAATGGGGATAATCAGTTCCAACGATGTTTTTGGGGTTTTGGAGCTTGTAGGAGAGTATTTAGGTCTTATCTGCGTAAATTAATTGGAATTGATGCCACACACCTAAGAGGCAAATATCCGAGTGTGTTGTTGATGGCTACATCAATAGATGCTAATGACAATGTCCTCCCAGTAGCCTTTGGAATCGCTGAAGTTGAATGTGGGTCTGCATGGGAGTGGTTTCTGGATCATACGAAGAGATTCTTTAATGTTGATCTAGAGTCAATGAGTATAGTATCAGATAGACATCGTGGCATTATAGCAGCAGTTAGGAAAGTATACCCTACTGCCCATCATGCTTTTTGTTGCCACCACATGTCTTGCAATATGGTAACAGATACTGGAAGTAGGTCAGGTTTAGGGTTGTTTTGGGCAGCTGCTCGAGCAAACACAACACTACAATATGATCTCATAATGCAGTCCATGCTTAAAAAACATCCAGATGCTCATAAGTGGCTTCAGAACATTGACCCTAAAAGATGGGTTAATGCACACTTTAGTGGGAGAAGGTATACAATGCTAACCACCAATTGTGTAGAGAGTTTAAATGCTTTGTTCAAGGAGACGCGTGAACTTCCGATAAACAGGTTAATTGATAATACCAGAAGAAAGGTAGCTCAATGGTTCTGTAACCGTAAGGAGGAAGCGTCGAAATGGTATGTAGCGTTGACACCTCATGCTACCAAAGAAATGCAATCAAGGAGAGAGAAAGCTAGACGATATAAAGTCCACCCCTACTATCAATCCGAAATAGAAGTAGAGACATGTGGTGCTTCATACATTGTTGATTTGGAGAGGAAATATTGTAACTGTGGGGAGTTTCAAATTTTAGGATTGCCTTGCTCACATGCAAATGCCGTCATAATTCACCGGAACATGGATACACTCCCATATTGTGAGCATTACTTTCATTCACATAATTGGAAAACGACATACATGGATCGTATTTACCCCTGTCGAAGCAAAGAATTTTGGCCTAGGGGTGTCAACAACATTATAGTGCTATGTCCCCATAGCCTTGTGCAGCCTGGTAGGCGAAAGAAGGCAAGGATCGAGTCAAAACATAATGGGAAGGTAAAAATCAAATGCAGCAGGTGCAAACAACTGGGCCATAATCGGAGGACCTGTAGAATGCCGCCAGCCCCTGGATCTTGACTGAATTGTAAATTGGAGGAGTTGAGGCATATGTTTTGTATGAAGTACATAAATAGGTTTGTAAGACAAACAGTTGTTAAAAGTGATGTTTCTGTTATATACGTTTATGGAGTATTTAGTTTGTGTTACAGTTTTATGGTAGGTATGAGAAGTGTAAACCATCACCTGCAAGGCAGAAATAATACTTCACACCATATCTCCATTGTGTCAAATAAAACTGCGATACATTTCAATTCAATAGGAAGGGGTTCGTAATTTCAAAGTCACATTAATATGTAGTGAAATATAGATGTGTTAAAACATGCACAAAGGGAGTGTAGTAATCCATTCCATAGGGTAGAAAAGAAAAGGTGTGCACTGTTCCGTGCCAACTGGCACGGAGCCATACTTCGTAATCCATGGTGTATAAATTATGTTTGACAGCATAAATACCATCTCCCCACCATGACCTTCACAGGGGACTTGATTTCATGAAAATCCAAGTAGGGGAGGGCCATCAGTGGGTTTTGGTCAAAACCCACTGATGGACCTAGACACATCGGATTGGACCCATTTCAGCGCTAGTGCTATTCTGGAGTTGCAAGGACTCAGAATCTGGTGGCAAATAAATGTTTAAATATTTATAGGTGCTGGGAAAAATTTAAAATACAATCAGCCTCCGTTGGGCCATATCAGGCCCAACGTGGGCCTGATATCCAAGCATATCAGGCCCAAAGTGGCCTTGGCACTTATAAATGGCAACTGGCACGGAGCCATACTTCGTAATCCATGGTGTATAAATTATGTTTGACACCATAAATACCATCTCCCCACCAAGACCTTCACAGGGGACTTGATTTCATGAAAATCCAAGTAGGGGAGGACCATCAGTGGGTTTTGGTGAAAACCCACTGATGGACCTAGACACATCGGATTGGACCCATTTCAGCGCTAGTGGTATTCTGGAGTTGCAAGGACTCAGAATCTGGTGGCAAATAAATGTTTAAATATTTATAGGTGCTGGAAAAAATTTAAAATACAATCAGCCTCCGTTGGGCCTGATATGCTTGGATATCAGGCCCAACGTGGGCCTGATATCCAAGCATATTAGACCCAAAGTGGCCTTGACACTTATAAATGGCAACTGGCACAGAGCCATACTTCGTAATCCATGGTGTATAAATTATGTTTGATACCATAAATACCATCTCCCCACCAAGACCTTCACAGGGGACTTGATTTCATGAAAATCCAAGTAGGGGAGGGCCATCAGTGAGTTTTGGTCAAAACCCACTGATGGACCTAGACACATCGGATTGGACCCATTTCAGCGCTAGTGGTATTCTGGAGTTGTAAGGACTCAGAATCTGGTGGCAAATCATTATTTAAATATTTATAGGTGCTGGGAAAAATTTAAAATACAATCAGCCTCTGTTGGGCCTGATATCCAAGCATATCAGGCCCAAAGTCGCCTTGGCACTTATAAATGGCAACTGGCACGGAGCCATACTTCGTAATCCATGGTGTATAAATTATGTTTGACACCATAAATACCATCTCCCCACCATGACCTTCACAGGGACTTGATTTCATGAAAATCCAAGTAGGGGAGGGCCATCAGTGGGTTTTGGTCAAAACCCACTGATGGACCTAGACACATCGGATTGGACCCATTTCAGCTCTAGTGGTATTCTGGAGTTGCAAGGACTCAGAATCTGGTGGCAAATAAATGTTTAAATATTTATAGGTGCTGGAAAAAATTTAAAATACAATCAGCCTCCGTTGGGCCTGATATGCTTGGATATCAGGCCCAACGTGGGCCTGATATCCAAGCATATCAGGCCCAAAGTGGCCTTGACACTTATAAATGGCAACTGGCACGAAGCCATACTTCGTAATCCATGGTGTATAAATTATGTTTGACACCATAAATACCATCTCCCCACCAAGACCTTCACAGGGGACTTGATTTCATGAAAATCCAAGTAGGGGAGGGCCATCAGTGGGTTTTGGTCAAAACCCACTGATGGACCTAGACACATCGGATTGGACCCATTTCAGCGCCAGTGGTATTCTGGAGTTGCAAGGACTCAGAATCTGGTAGCAAATCATTATTTAAATATTTATAGGTGCTGGGAAAAATTTAAAATACAATCAGCCTCCGTTGGGCCTGATATCCAAGCATATCAGGCCCAACGTGGGCCTGATATGAATATCATTTAATAAAGAAGTATTCTATCTCCCCCTAATATAAACTCCAAGCATTCTTACAGGGGCCTGATCAAAATAACAAAATAACATCAATTTTAATAGTCACCTTCCATAGGGTAGAAAAGAAAAAGTGTGCACTGTTCCGTGCCAACTGGCACGGAGCCATACTTCGTAATCCATGGTGTATAAATTATGTTTGACACCATAATTATCATCTCCCCCCCCCATGACCTTAACAGGGGACTTGATTTCATGAAAATCCAAGTAGGGGAGGGCCATCAGTGGGTTTTGGTCAAAACCCACTGATGGACCTAGACACATCGGATTGGACCCATTTCAGCGCTAGTGGTATTCTGGAGTTGCAAGGACTCAGAATCTGGTGGCAAATCATTATTTAAATATTTATAGGTGCTGGGAAAAATTTAAAATGCAATCAGCCTCCGTTGGGCCTGATATGCTTGGATATCAGGCCCAACGTGGGGCTGATAATATAAAAAGTAATATTTCAAAATAATAATAAATAATCTTACACATAAATCGATGCGATTAAATAAAATAAATTAATGAGATATCAGGCCCAAGTTTCAATCTGCAAAAGCGCACACTCTCCTGCTTCGGTCTTCATCTTCTTCTCGAAGCCATTCAACGCAGCTCCGAGCCAAAACCCACTCTTCCTTCACCGGCGTTCAAGAATCATTTCCGTACGGAGGTCGGTTGCTCATTTAGTTAAGCTTTCTATAACCGGTTAACCTAGGGTTTGTGTGGGTGTGTTAGAATAAGAGCGTAGTCGTTATTACGGGAACTAAGAGTTGTTTTTCTGTGTGTGGTTATACAGTACGTAGGTTCGCAATGGCAACAAAAGAAGTCTCCACAAGTCTGTGTGCTGATCGACCAAATTATCAAAGTTACGTCAACAGAGGAAGAACTAAAAGAATGAACTGGAAAAGTACCATTTGCCACTTCAGAAAGTTTATCTCTTCTGTTAACCCGACTGCAGAACAAGAACAGATGATTTGAGGCACACCTTTTTCCTGGATCCTCGACCTCCCTGATAGTTCTTTTGTAAGAGCTCAGGTACAAAATATGTTTGATAACTGGGATCATGAGGAAAAAAACTTTATCTTCCATGGGAAGAAGCTCAATTTTACAAAGGTAGATGTGGGACTGATTCTTGGCCTACCCGACAATGGAGATATAGTTCGTCTCGATTTAAATGAGGCTTCAAGCGCACTGTACATGGAGTTTTTTCGAGAAATTGATTAGGAAGTCTAGATCAAACGACAAGCTGTACTGTCAGCTTTTTATCCTGTATTTTTTTACAACAGTTCTGTTTTGTGGGAGTAGCAGTGTTCTCAGAATACCTGTGCTCTCCCTAATTGACTGTGTAGATGATTTTGAGAACTTAGCTAGGTTTAACTGGTGCAATGCAGTATACAGTTTCATGGCTCAACAATTAGACTCCATTGGATTGGAGCTTACATTAAGACCAAAACCACAGGTTGCTGATGCAACGCCCAAGGCCCCCTTGCTAAAGGGATTTCCAAATATTTTAGCTGTAAGTCCGATTACATATATAGCAAGATATGTGTAAAGATTATGAATTACTTTTATAATCATATTGTAGGTATGGGTGTGTGAGCACATCAGCATTATTGATCCAGACCATCCAGAAAAATTACCAAGAATACTACGATGGAGGTGGCCTTACTATCATGTTGACACAGTAAAAAAATGATAGACCGTGTAACTGCAGATAAAATTTTAGTAGATTTAATTCCGACAGAATCAGAGTTTAATTTACTACCAAACCGGCCTCAGCCATCTGAGTATCTTGAGTTGGTTGGCCAAGGATCTTTACATCAAGCCGAAGAAGGCCAACTCCAGTGTGACGATACCGTAGATTGTAGTTTGTGCAAGGAAAAGGATAACAAAATTGAGAGTTTAAAGCAAGAATTATATAAAGCTTCTCAAAGTTTGGAGGAAGCTAATAAAAACCTGGCAACGGTGATAGAAGAAAAGGATAGTCTAGTAGCAGCAAAGGATATTGTGATTGCTGATATGGAAGCTATGCTTAAAGAAAAGGATCAACAAATAAGTGAACTGCGTAAAGAACGGGATACGAGTGGCAACAAGGCTGACACTATAAATTCTGACGTGGATAACAGAATTTTAACTGTAAAAGACAAAATCATAGCCGATGCCGAAAATAAGATTAAAGAGCTCCAACAAGTCATACAGAGCATATCAGGGGAGCCAAGAGCATCAGAAGGCATAGACCCAGCATCAGAAGGCATAGACCCTAATCTGCCTATAATTCCAACTAATTTTTGGGTAGGCCCCAAAAGAAAGAGAACCCAGAGAAGGTTGATATCCCAATGCACCAAAAAAAAAAGGCAAACAGGTTGTTCTTAGTGTCGAACCAGATGCTCCTGCACCATCAAAGACAGAAAATACAAGTTCATCACAGATAGAAACACAATGTCATGAAATTAACAAGGTCAAAACCAAAATATTGAAGGTACGGTCGAGAGTAGGTAAGTTGTTATTTTAGAATCCTTAATGACATAGTATTATTTTAATTATCTCAGCAAGCAAAAACATTTTTTAAAAAGAGCAAAGATGATGTGATAGCCGATGCATTGTTGAAGCTCAGTCAGTTAAGGTAACGTAGTTGCCAACCTAAATTCTTAACCCACATGTCAACAAAGGATTATTATTGGAGTTTAATGATAATTTTTTTATTTTCAATTTATTAAATACCATTGACTGTATACTTGTGTGTAGGGTGACGGTGCAACCAATATGGGCAAATGATAATTTCTCCTTAGATATGCAATCTTTTATGACAATATTTGATTGGACACAATATACCAATGGGGATTGCATAAATGTTTATTGGAATATTCTTGCTAATGAAGCCAAACACTCTAACTCACCATACCACCCATCCATATTTTGTGGGGTTGGATTCTCAGTATGTCCCTTATCTCATTGTAAATTGTTTAAATTATATATTGGATGCAGTCACCATAATAGCTCTATTATTTGTATAGGACTTGTTCGGAATGATGCACGTGGATGCATTGAAACAAACTGCAAAAACTGATGACGACAAGGACATTAGATATATTTTTTGTCCTCTACATAACCAAGATGATCATTGGCATCTAATGGTCATGGACCTGGAGGAACGTCAAATAATTCATTATAACTCTCTTGGCACCACAGAAAATTACACTTCTGTTTTTAATCAAACTGTAAGTAACAAATTTCTTATATCCAATAATCATTGTTTATGTATTAATTACTATGGTTTGATATTTGTAGGTGTTGTTTTTTAAGGAGCTGAACTGGTCATACTATCACATATGGCATAAAGGTTTAGCACCATTCTCCGGGAGAGAGTATAAAACGATGCAAGTTATTGGCCCCACACAAAGCAAATCGTAAGTATTAGTGTATGTTCCATAATAATTCTATTTGCCTTTTCTATGATGGATTGTGCATTTGTTTTGTAGGTTGGATTGTGCTTTTTTTATAATGCGCTATGCAGAGAGTTTGATGTTCCGGAGATCTACAGACTTTGTACAAGCTGATATGAGAGCTTATAGATTTAGACTTGGACACAAAATCATGTCTGACAAAAATTTTAAACTATAGAAATAGTGATCAATTGTAATAATTTATTGTAGTAATGATTTACTGTTTGTGTAACTAAAATTTATGGTGAATAAAATTATTGTAAATTAAATTTATAAGAAAGGATACCATACCAAGGCCACTTTGGGCCTGATATGTTTGGATATCAGGCCCACGTTGGGCCTGATATCCAAGCATATTAGGCCCAACGGAGGCTGATTGTATTTTAAAATTTTCTCAGCACCTATAAATATTTAAATAATGATTTGCCACCAGATTCTGAGTCCTTGCAACTCCAGAATACCACTAGCGCTGAAATGGGTCCAATCCGATGTGTCTAGGTCCATCAGTGGGTTTTGACCAAAACCCACTGATGGCCCTCCCCTACTTGGATTTTCATGAAATCAAGTCCCCTGTGAAGGTCTTGGTGGGGAGATGGTATTTATGGTGTCAAACATAATTTATACACCATGGATTACGAAGTATGGCTCCGTGCCAGTTGCCATTTATAAGTGTCAAGGCCACTTTGGGCCTGATATGCTTGGATATCAGGCCCACGTTGGGCCTGATATCCAAGCATATCAGGCCCAACAGAGGCTGATTGTATTTTAAATTTTTCCCAGCACCTATAAATATTTAAACATTTATTTGCCACCAGATTCTGAGTCCTTGCAACTCAAGAATACCACTAGCGCTGAAATGGGTCCAATCCGATGTGTCTAGGTCCATCAGTGGGTTTTGACCAAAACCCACTGATGGCCCTCCCCTACTTGGATTTTTATGAAATCAAGTCCCCTGTGAAGGTCTTGGTGGGGAGATGGTATTTATGGTGTCAAACATAATTTATACACCATGGATTACGAAGTATGGCTCCGTGCCAGTTGCCATTTATAAGTGTCAAGGCCACTTTGGGCCTGATATGCTTGGATATCAGGTCCAACGGAGGCTGATTGTATTTTAAATTTTTTCCAGCACCTATAAATATTTAAACATTTATTTGCCACCAGATTCTGAGTCCTTGCAACTCCAGAATACCACTAGAGCTGAAATGGGTCCAATCCGATGTGTCTAGGTCCATCAGTGGGTTTTGACCAAAACCCACTGATGGCCCTCCCCTACTTGGATTTTCATGAAATCAAGTCCCTGTGAAGGTCATGGTGGGGAGATGGTATTTATGGTGTCAAACATAATTTATACACCATGGATTACGAAGTATGGCTCCGTGCTAGTTGCCATTTATAAGTGCCAAGGCGACTTTGGGCCTGATATGCTTGGATATCAGGCCCACGTTGGGCCTGATATCCAAGCATATCAGGCCCAACGGAGGCTGATTGTATTTTAAATTTTTCCCAGCACCTATAAATATTTAAATAATGATTTGCCACCAGATTTTGAGTCCTTGCAACTCCAGAATACCACTAGCGCTGAAATGGGTCCAATCCGATGTGTCTAGGTCCATCAGTGGGTTTTGACCAAAATCCACTGATGGCCCTCTCCTACTTGGATTTTCATGAAATCAAGTCCCCTGTGAAGGTCTTGGTGGGGAGATGGTATTTATGGTGTCAAACATAATTTATACACCATGGATTACGAAGTATGGCTCCGTGCCAGTTGCCATTTATAAGTGTCAAGGCCACTTTGGGCCTGATATGCTTGGATATCAGGCCCACGTTGGGCCTGATATCCAAGCATATCAGGCCCAACGGAGGCTGATTGTATTTTAAATTTTTTCCAGCACCTATAAATATTTAAACATTTATTTGCCACCAGATTCTGAGTCCTTGCAACTCCAGAATACCACTAGAGCTAAAATAGGTCCAATCCGATGTGTCTAGGTCCATCAGTGGGTTTTCACCAAAACCCACTGATGGCCCTCCCCTACTTGGTTCTACCTGAAATCATGTTCCCTGTGAAGTTCTAACTGGGAAGATGGTATATTTGGTGTCAAAACATATTTATACCCCATTTCTAATAAGGTATTGCTCCGTGGCAGTTGGCACGGAACCTAGTGACGTGCTCTGGAAACCGAATGTTGGTCCGAGCATATTTGATTTTTTAAACAATCCCAACCGTTACCATGATTTCAGTTTTGAGAAGATAGAAATGGTGCGCATTACAACTTATATACATTGTCTCTTTCCACTGATATGCACCAGCATTGCATTTTGTATTTTGTGATTTATATTTCTCACTAATCACTATGCAATATTATTAATATTCCAGTGACAGTTTCTAATCTTCTCATACACTACATACCACCGTATTATACAACAAAGACTACATACAAAGATATTAAAAGTCCTACACTACGTAATAATTGCATTTACATTCTATACAAGTTTTTGCCTTACAAGACTGGATATTTAATCCAATGTTTGAAAATATTTATCCCTCAAAATTGCTACCATTACATCAATTCTAATCTTTTTCATGTCTCCTTGTTTGAAGTCCATCTTCATATCATATAGGAGACATCGAATGTATTGCATCACAAAGAAGCCACAGTCAACGCTGTAAAGAACAACAGCATTTTAATTGTCAATAATTTTTTATCAATTATTTATATTCACACCTTGTGCTCGATTTACCTTGCTTGTTGTTGTGGACATTCAATTGTGCGAGAGACCTATCAATCAAACGGATAATGCCTTTCCAAGTTTGGATGAATAGCAGCAACGTGCTCACGACTATATAATTTAAAATCTGATACCTGAAGATTGAAGAGGAAATTTTCATTTTCCATCAACTAGCATTTATATTAAAATACAAACAATATCATTATTATTAGATGCTCACCGCTGCTTCAAATTCATATTTGTATTTACTTCCACTTGCAAGAGAATTGTACTGATTGAACGTCATTGATTTGGTGTCCACCACCAGCAAGTGGAAGTGTGCATTATCACTGCACAAAGGTATAAATATATACCTTACCTCTTCATCTCGTATATCCTTCTTTATCATGTGTTGGAAGGCAAACTTACTTGACGATTTCATTAATGACTACAAATATGCAAAGTCATACATACATAACCAACTAATAAAAAGAATTCTATTTTTAACTATAATCAAATCAATTCCTTACTGTGAAGAATGTTGAACAATATATTGACTTGTTGTATGTGCTTCCAGACGGGAATGCCCCCCTAAATAAAATTTTACAATACGTGTCGATTACATCCCCTCTTGTCAACATTTCTCCATTCACACCAAATAAAAGGGAATACAAATTTAAACAAAAGGGTGGTTCCTCCCAAACTATATCATTTGTAAACCTACAAAGTAAACAAATCACAGATTATTTTTACAAATTTCTTTTTGATAACCTTAGCCCAAATATGTAATCAGATATGCATATATTATACTTTACTATTCAACTATTTAATTTACGTACTTTATTTCCTCCAAGGCTTTTAACAAGTACGCCACCTCTTCGTCTTGTTTTTTTTTCTTGGAAGACTTAAATTGCTTCTTCACATACTATGCATACAAACAAAAAAGGCAATTAGATAATCCATTATATCTAACAAATTGCAAAGAAATTTGCATATATTGTCTTACAGCAATTGCTTGTTTCCTCATTTTGTCATATTTGGCAAACATTTCTACATCCTTGTCTGCCTCTTTATCAGATTTATCTTCCATCATTTGTACAATATTAATTTCTTCTTCCATTTCATCCAAACCTATTTTTCCTTTCCCCTTGCCCACAACAACATATTCTTTGACAAATTTTTTTCCTTCTCCTATACTTGTAACTTTTTCCGCAGGCTCACTTATATGTATATTTCTACGCTGCCTCTTAGGTAAAGTTTTGAGCCACAATGGACTATCAATTGGAGTATCCCTGTAATCATAGCGACTTCTGTCACGTCCTCTCCTACTTCTTGTTGTAACACCTACAGGTTCAATTTGAGGATCGTCTACAGGCTCGCTATATTGAGATTCCATGCCTTTTTTTTCAACTATTTTAAGTAACTCTTTCACCCTCTCCTTCAATTGCATGTTCTCCATTGTTAGCTCTTTATTTATGTTTGCTTGAATAATGCAATTACAACAATCCTTATTAATCTGCCTTACTTCTACACTCACTTCAATTTGTGATGCCTCCATTGCATGTGGACTGTCCTCAACGCCAGCAAGGTTCTCAACCAATGATCTTTCATCTTGGTTAGGGATTAGGTTAATCACAACCTGTAAGAATATTAAACCACATGGTAAAACCATACTTTTTTACCAAACTATAGTCAAAGTATTCTAAATTTATGTAACGACCCGACCCTTTGGCCTCTTGGGCGGCCCTTGTGGCGGCCCAACTGGCGGCCCTTATGTCGTCGGCCCATTTGGCGACCTCTAATGTCGTCGACCGACGACTCTTGGTCGTGTCGTTACTCACTAGGACTTTCCACCCCTGGTCAGTGGATTTTTGCCTCCCCCAGGATTCGAACTCTAAACCTCCAGGCTTAAGTATTAGAGTTTATGAATCCTGGTAACCAAGTGAGTTCATCTCACTTGGTTACCAGGATTCATAAACTCTAATACTGATCTCACTTGGTTACCAGGAGGCAAAACCAGTGAGTAGTGACGGCAGGGTCGTCGATCGGCGACATGAGGTCGCCAAACGGGCCGACCCACAAGGGCGGTCGTTACAATAAAGGCACCTTTATTATACGACTCGGCCCTTTTGGCCTCTTGGGCGGCCCTTATGTCGTCGGCCCATTTGACGACCTCTCATGTCATCGACCGACGACCCTTTGGCCGTGCCGTTACTCACTAGGACTTCCCACCCCTGGCAGTGGATTTTTTGCCTCCCCCAGGATTCGAACTCTAAACCTCCAGGCTTAAGTATTAGAATTCATCTCACTTGGTTACCAGGATTCATAAATTCTAATACTTAAGCCTGGAGGTTTAGAGTTCGAATCCTGGGGGAGGCAAAAAATCCACTGCCAGGGGTGATGAGAGGTCGTCAAATGGGCCGACGACATAAGGGCCGCCAGTTGGGCCGCCACAAGGGCCGCCCAAGAGGCCAAAAGGGCTGAGTCGTTACAATTTACCTCTTCAGATGAAACTTGGTTAATCATTTCTCTCACCTTACTAATATGTGAAGGAATATTCCTCCACTTATTTATTCTGGCTCCTTTTATTTTATATGGTTTTTGGATTGGAACATGCTCCAAAAACCATGCCTGATTCACCATGACAAGGGTTAACTATTTTATAATTGTTCGCAAAATATTAAAAATTTTCACACAAATTAAACACTTACTGCCAAAAGACTAGCAAATCCCTTTAGGTAAGGGAGGTTGGTGTTAGCATGTTTTGTCTCAGTTGATGAAAATATGTCCCCAATCTTAGGTAATTGTGGAGCCATAAATTCATGGATTGATTCAACCCAGTTGAATCTATCAAGATTCTCAAAATCATCTACTATATCTATAAGACTTAACGGGACCTTATATGTACTAGAAGAAAATAAGACACAAACAAATATATACAAAATATAGAATTTGCAAAATAATAAAACATCATCTTCGACTTCAACGTGATTGCCATAAAATTTAAGCAACTCCTCAATTCTTGATCTAGTAGCTTCTTTTTTGTTTGAGAAGTAAGTTAGAAAAAGGTCACTGGATGCTTTAGCTGAATCAATCGAATTGAATACCGAGCAGCAATGAAACGTCTCCTCTTGTGAAGCAAACCGGAACACCTGACCAAGTTAAATTATTATTAGAATTCTACCAACACATACAAAAGTATTAGGAACACCGTGGACATGATACAATGTCATATCAAGAACTGATACTCCATCGTATCAGGCCCACGTTGGGCCTGATAAGATGCCGTATCAGGCCCACGTTGGGCCTGATACGATGTCGTATCAGGCCCACGTTGGGCCTGATACGGCATCGTATCAGCCCCACGTTTAGCAAAAGCTTAAATTTTACCATACAACTACTTTGTAATTAAAATACAAATTTATAAATTGTACCTGAAAATCTAAAGGTTTGACTACTTGAATCCCAATTTTCAAATATATTTACCAAAATCCCACGGATGTGCTGC
Organism: Zingiber officinale; assembly: GCF_018446385.1. NCBI lineage: Eukaryota > Viridiplantae > Streptophyta > Magnoliopsida > Zingiberales > Zingiberaceae > Zingiber > Zingiber officinale. The sequence continues at coordinate 4,084,970 of NC_055995.1, read as the reverse complement.
ATATCTTCTATGTCCAAAAAAATACGAAATGGTGACTGTTTGATCAGCACTATGTGTCGGTCATGTAAAATAACACCGCCTCCATGCGTTCCTTTCTTCGTGGATGGTTGAAAAAAACTTTTAAAGTGACCGAGGACACTGTTCCAATGCAGTTTCTGTCCAACATCAACTGAACCCTATACTTTATAAAAATAAAAAAATTTAAATCATACTAGTTCAGCTTCTCAATATCACAGAGTTTGTAAAATGATAACCTTTACAGCTAATTGATGTGGCGAGGATGATGATTCACCCGATCGACGTCTTTGCGCCATTATGATACTAGCTGATTAATGTAATGTAAACTCTAGAATCCTTCACTGATGGCTCACGAACACTCTTGGTTTTTAATTAAACTGAAATGCTAGCTAGATGGCGCTTGAGAAAAACTCGAACTGATGGCTCACGAACACTAAACTAGGGTTTCACAAGACCGAGCTGCACTCGCATGTCACGAAGGAGGGAGGTACCCTAATGATCATTTTTTTTTAATATCTAAGTTTTTTAAAAATGTGGTTCGGATGCCTGGGAATTGATGACTGATCAGAGGTGTTGGTTGGCGGTAGGGTTATATTCGGTAATATACATCACTTACCTGCGCCTTTTGGTAAATACAAAACCGTAATGCGCTTTTTGGTAAATACATTAACTGTAGTACGCCTTTTGGTAAATTGCCGTTTAAAATATGTACAATATTTTTAAGATGTAACTTGATCCATCTAATCAGTAGCACATAGGAGACACATAATTAAGGGGCAGGGATCTGAAATCCCCTCTGGATAATTAAAGAGATGGTAACGGATAGAATTTTATATCCTTTATATTTATCCTCATTTATTATATCCAATCTCATACCTATCTCATACTATCAGATATAGAATTTTATATCCTTTATATTTATCCCCATTTATTCTATCCAATATATATATATATATACACACACTAAGTACAACAAAAATTGCAAACGACAACGGATATTATCCGTTATCATAGGGTCAAAAAACCATTGTAACTGAGGGCGTTGTAGAATGTATTGCCCTACAACAACGGTTTTGAATCCGTTGTCTTTGTAGACATTTGACAACGGTTTTTATCCGTTGTTGTTTATATGCTCAAAATTTGTTTACGAAGGATACGACAACGTTTTAAAACCGTTGTGGTAGATAATTTCAACAACAGAAATAAACCGTTGTGGTAGACTCTTTTTACAACAGATATAAACCGTTGTGGTAGATAATTTAAAATGTTGTGGTTTTAAATTTTACAACAGTTATAAACCATTGTGGTATATAATTTTAATATGTTTTATAATGGATAAAACCGTTGTCTTTTATCACTTTTCACAAAAAAAAATCCGTTGTGATTACGTACTTTTTACAACGTTTCTAATCGTTGTCTTTAATGTTCATATTGTAACATGATAATAACAAACAACCAATCTTTTTTTAATATAAGCAATCCACCAATACAAAACTAAATATTTACTACATTCAATCTAAAATATGCCAGCTAAAATATACAAAATGAGTTGTACTCATCAAACTTAGTAGTAACAAATCATAAATCACATGTTTTTCATTACTGTTCTCCATATGGCTTTTACACATTAGCAAGGCAAGCTAAAACCTAACAAAGCTCACTCCTTGCATCAAAAATTTCAAGCCTCACAAATTGCCCGAGTTATGTACCTACAAGAGAAAAATTAAGCAAAACTTATCAAAGAAAAATATAAAATATAAGAAAAAGAGAATTGTAGTAAGTACTGCATGAACTGTAACCAGAAAATAAATATTTCGCATAGCTCTAATATCTGGACATGAGAGAAGGATTTCCAAAATTCCAGGACAACACTCAATGTTTACAAAACGGAAGAGAAAAAACTTATTCAATACAAACTTATGCAATACAAGCAATTTAACCAACTTAGAGTTATCTTGGTAACTTCTATTGGAAAACTTATGCACATAGCTTTAAATTCGCAGAATAAGTTTATATTTGATCAATGAATTTCATTGAACTTGCCATTGAGTTTATAAATAATCAATCAAGAACATTCTTAAAAAATACTCATAATTCCAGTCAACATGCTATAGACTCCATCTACTAACTCAACCGAATCACTATACGACGAGCTTATTTCCTGGAGGCAAAGTTTAATAGACAAAACAAAAACAAAATTATAAGGACACCACAACTTTACCTATAACTAAATTTACAAGATGTTCAATCAGCAAAATAACACATGGATGTATATTAGGTATTGACATATCAAAGCAAAAGATGAGAACAAAGAGAGACAATAAATAAGGGAAATGTGACCCAATTCTGCTCATGATAGAAATGCAAGAATGAGGTATTGGACAAAGGTATGTGTATAATTTATTTTATGGAACATCAAATTTAGAAACAGAGTTTTTTTTTCCTTTAACCAAACATTTAAAAAAAAAATTGAAATTTCTAAAGCATGACATAACCGCCCAAATCTACATTGGATATAGATACTTGGATAATGACACTCAAACAGTGACACTAAGAGTGAACAATCACTAATCCTATTGAACACATGTACAATTTGTAAAAATAGCCATGTCAGATATTGCAATCATACTCATGTTGAATTATATCAAGTCCAAGTAACATAGACATGGAACAGTTGTAGCACTGACACCATATTCAACCACATAAGCATTATCATACTAGAGATTTGAATGAACATTAGTTATCAAATTTCGTAAACAGTAAGCAGTAGAGTACTAGCCTTGTATGTTAAACTTGTTGAATGTACAATATCTCATAAGAAAGTTTACCTTTAATTCTATCATAATAATCACATCCAGAGAGAATACCCAAATCAATGAACTGATCCATAGTGAGTCTTAGCTCTTCAAGAACCTGAAAAATAAGGATAAGAATAAATACAGTAATTCAATTAGCAATAAGCAGAATAAATGTACCTTTAAAACGTCAAATTCCATCACAGAGATTTTTTTGGAACTAGGATCCATTAAATTACGGAGAAACCTTGGTACCCCAAAAGTTAAAGTATCCATGTTTTCTGAGGCAACCGTAAACACCTAGAGATTGATAACAAACAAATACGTTTAGGATATTAAAGTTAAAAAAAATAAAATAGAATGTGTTATATTGCATCATTTTACCTTGCCACTTTTGCAAAGAGCTGCGCATTGAGCTTCTGCTTCACAAGGTGCCTTTAGATCATAAAGATGAGTTTAGCTTCTAAAACTAGAGATACAATACTTGTATATTAAGCAATTGCATGCAGATTTAGAAAATGTTTGCAAGAGAAAGTAAAATTGTGTCATTGTTAGTTCAAATTCTTGTAGCAAGGATAAAGAATTCAATAAGTGAAAGTGGACTAGTTTACCTCAATAGTAGGCACACCCATTAGTCTTAAGAGACGTTTACAATCTTCATTATGTTGCTTGGTTACCTATGAAAAAACTCTATAGTCATCTACTGGAATCAAATTCTTCAAGAAAGTAATTTGAAAGTTCAAAATATATTTAAAGAAACTCTATGTTACATATGAAGAAAACAGATAATCAACATGCTAACTTTATGTTGATTGCATCATAATCAATAAGATCCTCATGATAATTTCCTATAAAATAGTAATATCAAAGATTACCTTGATTGTCCTTTTGTTGTACTTTTCAATTCCCTCCAGATCACTAGTCTGCAAACAGCAAATGTAACCAAGACAGCAAAAGAAATTCTAGCACACTAAAGAGTCCCAATAAAGGTACTTGTTATGCACAAGCAATGACCTCAATTGTTGTGTTCAGATCATTAGTTGCATCTTTCCTCTTTGAATATCTAAAGAATAAAATAAGCTTAAAAATTATCATTATCTTGCAACAAAAAAAAAAAGGAGGGGGACAATGACAAAACTGTAAAGACTAGCCTTTTGGCAAGTTCTTGTTTCTTTAGCTCTGGAGGTTGACCGTCAAATACATATCTGGCATCAAAAAGATGATAATAAAATATGGTGGCTGAATGAGAAACAAAATGATATTTAGACATGTAAATGGACTTACATTGGCTCGATACCTGCTTCTAATAATCTGATAGTTCGATTGAACATCCATTGCAAATGACTTATCGGCCATACAAAATGTCAAGAGTTAGAAGAAGAAATAAAAAAGTCCAACTTAAGCATAGATTTTTCAATGAACTCTGCAATTTCTTTCCTAATTCCAGGAAGTCCTCGAGAATCACTATATGCACCTGATTGCTCGAAAGAAAGTTGAGATTCTTATCAGAATGACTAAAATAATATTTACTCATCAGCATGAAAAAAATAACAAGGCTTGCAGATGATGTTTTGGGTTTGTTGCATATAAAGATACAACTAAAAATTGGAATATGACACAAATGTTATGAAAAGTCCAACATAAAAATTGCTTGGGTTACAAATGCACAAACAAGTACAGAATACATTTCTTTTCCAGATCTCCGTTAACAAGAGGAAACAAGTTGCAAAGCAGTTTAGCTTGAGAAATAGACTGCATCAAAAAGGAAAAGGTTGAAGCAGACTGCGAGTTGAAAATTGTAGGAATATGTGAATACCTAAACCACCCGAAGTCAATGAAAGATAATGTTTAGCTCTTGCAATGACATCTGCTGGGAGTAAAAGCCCGACATTAGGGTCATCCAATAGAAATGGAGCTTGGCACAATGCTACCACCTGGAGAATAGTATAGGTAAAAAATTGCACCATTAAAAAGGGAAATCTAATGGAAAATGTCTCATCATCTCAGGGAGCACAGAGAAGGAGAAATTGCTCCATGTACAAGGAATTTTTGACTTGTGAAGATGATTTTTCTCACTTGACTTGTGAAGATGATTTTTCTCACTGAGTTCCTCAAGTCAAGCAATAGAGAAGAATGATCAACACTTTGATACAAGTAGTTTTTAAGAAAGAATAAAGAGAAAATGGAAACCTGACGGGGAAATGTTAGTGGCTTCTGTCCGAGAGCATGAGGGTTCCTGACATTTGTGAAAATAATCTACAAACAACAACAAAAAAAACCAATCTCATGGAAAGTAAGTCCAACTTGTATCTTGTTTCTTAAAAATAAATTGCAAGGGGAGTGCAATATTATAACCTCAAATTTTAATCTCACGAGTGGCATCCCAACAAGTTAACAATAAAAAGGATCAAAGGCATATGTGCACTTCATATCTTGATACAAGCAATAAAGCAAACATAACAGTGTTAAATAACCTAGGAAGATATCTTCAACCAGATAACAAGAATGAAAAAAAAAAATCAAAGTCAGATCTTTCAGGAATCGAAATAAGAGTCTCTTTCAACAAAATTTATATAATTTAACTCAAATCATGTTGTGGCACAATCAACGAAAATTGTGTATGAGAAAGCATCACAACCTTCTTCCCCTCCTTCTGCAACTCCGAAGCCCACAGGTAAAGCTCCCCTCTGACAACATATGCAACTTTCTTCACATTCTCATTCAGTGACTCGTAGTCCAGCGGCTTCGGCGCCATCCTAATACTAATTAATGATTTAAAATCAGAACTTCTTATCTTAATACTAACTAAACAACAAAAGGAGTATAGAAGAGGTCACATGCTAATTTTATGGTGGAAAGCAGATCAAACTTACTTGGACATCAAAGATTCTGCTGCCTTCTCCAGGCATGGAAAAATTAGCCTATTTTGACTGAAACTTGTTGACTCTCTTTGTTAGACAATGGGCAACCTTCTTGGAGCATATAATGTAGAAATATGCATCTCCGACTCTGCTGTAGTTTTATAGACATGAACAGAAACAACAATAAACAAGGATGCCATGACTAAAATCCTGATGCCTTTGCAGTCTGCTATAGACCCTACAGAAGAAGCTTGCTTACATGCGAAACAGACGTATGTTTTCATGTTCTTCTCTGATCTAAGAAGTCATTAAGAAAAACTAGAGGAACAAATCTCATGAAAAATGACCGCATATTCAATTAATGATACAATTAAGATGATTTGGTGATTTTTTTTTAAAAAAAATGACCCTAATTTGATTGAATCTGAAGCAGAGGAAACCCTAATCGAAGGAAAAAAAGATCGAGCGCAGACTTGGAACTCGGAGGTGTGGTACAAGCTCATAAACAAGCGGAGGGCAACAACCTGGAGGAGCATGGGCTGCGGCTTCCCGCCGTCATCCTCTTCGCCTCTTCCCAGCGGCGCAAAGAGCTCGTGCGTGCCGCTGTATAGGGAAACAGGTTTGAAGAACCCTCTGTCGAGGCCAGACGGCGAAGCGGCGGCTTGATTCCCAGAGAAGGCGACGAAGACCGCGTCGTCGATCTTGTTGATGACGAAGTTGGCGCTACCTGCATTGGTACGCAGGCAGCGGGTCCAGGCTTGCACCAGAAGAGGGGAAGATGCAAGGAGCGCACCAAGGACACGGCTCGTCTCGAACCTTTAGGAGGCAAAGGTTGACAAATCAAGAGTGAGGGTGAGAATGAGAGAGAGAGAGGAGAGCACACCGTCGTGGAGGAAGATCCAGCGATTGACAGGATGGCGTGAAGAGATTGTATGGGGAGAGGGCCGGGAAAGAAAAATGACTTAGGGTTGGGGAACGCGAAGGGGAAAATAAGGCGCTGAAAAGATTTACAAAGAGAGGGAAAGCAAACCCGCAAGGGGAAATGACGAAAACGAATATAGTCAAAGACAACGATTTTATTAAAATTATTGTCGTAGCCCCTAAAAATGTGCTTAAAGACAATGATTTAGAAAACCGTTGTAAAAAGTGTTGTTGATTTAAAAAGAAGTCACTCAATGACAACAGCTTTCACAAAACCATTGTCTTTTATATTTAATGGGGAGTTCAAAGACAACAGTTTTGGCAAAAACCGTTGTCTTTGAGCAAATACGCAACGCTTTCTCTTAAAACCGTTGTCATAGGAGTATTGTCTTTTAACATTTTTGTTGTAGTGATATATATATATATATATATATATATATATATATATATATAGACACATATCATGTGAAATAATATTTATTTTTATTTTTTTGTTCCAATTTATATCAATAAGATTTTGTCTTTAAAATTTAGAGGTTGAATTATAATATTAAATTTAAAAAGATTTCAAATCAAAAAAATTTTATATATCTATATATTAGGTATCGAGCAAAGTATTAACATTACTACATCCGCTTCTATACCCAAATTTAAAAATATCCATACCCAAATAAATAATCGGGTCTAAAAATCTCCTCTATACCCTTCTCCATTTGGGTCAGATATCGGATTACCTATTGGATTCGGAGAAAATTATCATCCCTAGTAGCCCCACACTTTCTAAAAGGAGATAAATCATCGGGGGCATTTGTTCTAGCACAGTGATCCTCATGAGAAAGTCAAGTATCCAACTACCTATGGAGCGTGTTATCTTTTTGACAGCATGAATCAAACACAAGATAAAAGCGGTAACAACTTACAGTGATCTCTTGAGAAGAAATCAAAGAAACCACTGGATGTCGTTGCCGTCGGAAGCGCGATCACAGATGAACCAGAAAGCTCTTCGAGTTTCACAAGCCAAGTCCCTTTCCTCTCGGATGTTCTCCTTTGCCCACCGCCGCTTCCGTTGCGTGCAATTTGATCATAGTTGCCTCACTCCCCGATTGCTCTTAGACGCCAGTATTAATAGGAAGCAAGCATCGGTTACAAACCAATGCTTTGATGGCATTCATTGGAGGAAGATGAAGGTGAATGGGCACCCCTTCATCTTCCTAACGTTGCAACTGATGTAACATCCAACATCTCCCACTCGTCCAAGTCAATCCAAAAAGGTTATCTGGTCACATAGACCATGTCATAGACTACAAGGTGATCATGTCACAATACTAAAGCCAAACATTAATTGGTCACAAATACCGATTAAATCATTTAGACTATTTGACGATCAAGTCACGAAGACCAGAGCAAAATTAATTAGTCACAAAGACTAAATAAGTCACATAGACTTTATGATGATCAAGTCACGAAGACCAGAGCATAAATTAATTAGTTACAAAGACCATATAAGAACATCCATTCCATACATTAGGGAAAATTGTTCGTGTGACAACAAGCACACTAAGCATTCAATTGCTAAGAACATTATCACACCTTACTTAACTGTTCTATAGAATGAATCAGAGACATCAAAACTTGCCTTTACCCCAAATTAAATTATTTACATCAATATGAACATCTTTAATCCCTCATATTGACTATTATGTCAAGAGTATGTTCACCATCTCCAATCAAACATATTATTCACAATTATATTTTATATACTGAACTAAAAATGTAACTGGTACTAGTGAATAAATGCCACAGATGTAAATCAATCTTAATCTTCCTTTTTAACTAGAATCTATTCATTCTAATTAGTTGCTTTTCTAGTTATACTCCATAGACCGAATCATCCATAGCCAATAAAAAACATGCAAAAGTAGCAGACACTCATCAGAACTTCAAGTAGACAGCTAAATAGTCACTTAGGGTAAGATCGAGATTAACTTATAATCTCAAGGGTCTCACATAGTAGAGAAGCAGAGATCCATTCTCCTACTACCCTTCTTATCCCATAACACATGTGGTATGAATAACATGCTACGATGCTATTCTCTTTACTAAAAAGAGTGAATGCTTTTTCTAAAATTTAACATCGTACAGATTTCGATCTAGACATACCTAATGTCTAATCCTGAATTCAACATATGAATTCCAATCTGGCCTTAAGCAGATTCAGTAAATGGTGGATGCATTTACTCTGATCATTACATAAATGATCTCATCTTGACACAATTATCAAGGTGATCTTAACTTACAGGTATGTCTCTATTCACAACTATATAAGCTGTCCCATAAGCAACGGTCTTACCTCTATTTATACTTAAAAAATAGAGATGATTGCCCATCTGAGTGGATCAATCTCAATCTGCCAACATGCTTACTGAGACTTTTATTCGAATGTAACAAAGACATATAAACTGAATAGATCATGACATTTTTCATTTATCAAAATATCTTTGCACTAAGTTACATTCTTCGAAGTCTCAAAGACTTCACATGTCCATGAAATGACTCTTTAGTCAATGGCTTAGTATAAGGATCAGCAAGCATATTTTGTGTAGGGATATACTCAAGAATTATGTTTTTCTTGTCAACAATATCCCTTACAAAATTATACTTAATTTCTATATGCTTGCTTTTGCTGTGATATTTGGGATCCTTGGAAAAACCTATTGCAGCTTGACTGTCACAGTACACTATAACAGGACTCCCACTGTCCTCAGCAATCTTCAAATGCTTCAGGAACCTTCTTAGCCAGACAGCCTCTTGCACAGCCGCTGCATAAGCCACATACTCAACTTCCATTGTCGACAAGGCTATACAAGTATGCTTCTTGCTGTTCTATGAAATGACACCATCATTCAACAAGAATGTATAGCTAGATGTGGATTTTCTGTCATCAAGGTCTCATGCCCAATCTGCATCTGTGTAGCCACGTAGACTCATATTTGATCCTTGAAAACAGAGGTAAAAATCTGTTATTCTTTTGAGATATCTGAATATCCTCTTCACCACTTTCCATTGTCTCAATTCTGGATTTGACTAGAAATGACTAATTAAGCCAACAACATAGCTTATACCAGGACGAGTACACAACATAGTATATATCAAGCTACTCAGGAGTCTTGGGATACATACTTTTTCTCAAAATAGTACCTCTCGCTATAGACATATGTTCAATGTTGCAATCTGACATATTAAAGTGTTATAGCATCTTAGTGATATAAGCTTATTGAGATAAACCTAAAAGCCTTTTTTGATCGATCTCTAATGATCTTCACTCCTAAGATGTACTATACTTCTCCCATATCTATTATGTCAAATTGTGATGAAAGCCAAGATTTGACTTCTATTACACATGTTATGTTACTTTCAGCTATTAGCATATCATCAACATATAATGATAAAATGACAAACTTTCCTTTTTTTCTTTCTAAGGTATACACAATGATCCTCATTTATCATTTCAAAACCATAAGACAAAATGACTTCATTAAATCTTATGTTCTATTGTCTTGACGCTTACTTTAGCTTATATATAGACTTCTTAAGACTACATACTCTATTCTCTTGGCCTTCAGCAACGTAACCTTCTGGTTGTACCATATAGATTTCTTCGTCAAGATTACCATTAAGGAAAGCCATTTTTACATCCATTTGATATAATTCTATGTCAAATTGTGCTATTATAGCTATAGCTAGGATGACACGTATTGACACAAACTTCATAATTGGGGAGAATGTCTCTTCAAAATCAATACCCTCCATTTGGGTATATCCTTCTGAAACTAATCGAGCTTTATATCGATTAATCGTTTCATCTGCTTGCCTCTTTATTTTGAGAATCCACTTATTCCCAATAGCCCTTCAGCCCAGAGGAAGATCGACTAAATTCCAAACTTGATTCTTTCTCATTGACTCTATTTCTTCATCCATTGTAACTTTCCATTCTTTTCTAACTGAACATCTCAAAGCTTACTCAACTATTCGAGATTCCTCATCATCAACTGGGAGAATTATCAATGCCTCATTCTCAATATCAAAACTTCTTCGAGAAATAATCTGACGACTACTTCTTCGTAGGTTAGACTATTGAGAAATTGACTCATTCAGTGGTAAATTACTCTCACTAGGTTGACTAGATTCAGACATCTCTTGATTTGTTGATAAAGGAACATTATCCTCCTCCTCTATCTCATATAGAGAAATTGTCTTATCAACTTCACCTCGTGTTGGGAACTTAGTTTCAAGAAAAGTAACATCTCTTGACTCTATTTCAGAGATGATTCCATCTTGTCGCTCATCAATAAAAATATAATTCTTAGAAGTCTCAAAATACCTTATAAAGATACACTTCTTATTTTTGGGTCCTAATTTTCCATGTTCGTGACTCTTATTATGAATGTAGGCAGCTGCCCCCAAGGTTTCAGATTACTCAAATCTGGCTTCCTGCATGTCCAACGTTTATGTGGAGTAGATGTAACCGACTTTAAAGGCACTTTATTAAGTATATAGGTCGCAACTAATAATGCATCTCCCCAATAGGATATTGGTAAATTAGCCTGTGTTATCATAGACCTAACCATTTCAAGAAGAGTCCTATTTCTTGTTTCAGCAACCTTATTTTGCTGTAGAGTTCCAAGGATAGTTAGCTGTTTAATAATCCCTTTCTCATTACACATTGTCTTGAACGGATCAGACAAATATTCACCTCCACGGTCTGTACGAAAGGTTTTAACCTTATATTCTAATTGATTCTCAACTTCATTCAATTAACGAATGAAGCAATTTAATGCTTCATTTTTATGAAAAATAAAATACATATAACCAAAACGAGTGAAGTCATCAATAAATATAATGAAATAAGAACTCCCATTTGTAGTCTTCACATTCATTGGACCACAAATATCTGAATGAATTAATTGCAATGGTGATTCAGCCCTAATAGCTCTACCAAATAGTTTCCTAGTTGCCTTTCCAACAAGATAATACTCATATATAGACAAGTTAATCTTAGCATAAGTGTCTAAAAGGCCCTCTTTAGCTAATCTATTCATTCGTTCTTGTCCTATATGTTCTAGCTAGCATGCCAAATTTCATCATTAACATTAGCATTACTAGTAAGAGCAATGTTTGAAAAATAATCATCATTATTATTTGGTTCTACATCAAGAACTATAAAACCATTTGTTACATAACCATGCCCAATTAACATAGAGTTAATTCGAAGTTCCACACAATGGTTATACAAATTTACACAATAACCTAAATCAAGAAGACAAATGACGAAAACCAGATTTCGTCGAATCTCAGGAGCATACAGGACATCATGTAGAAATAAGGTATGCCCACCACGTAGGTTGAGCTTGCAAGTGCTAAGTCCTTTGACTTCAATTCTTACATTATTTCTCACATATATCCATTTATTGCCAGCTGGTACCTAACAGTACTCCACATATGTAGCTCGATCACGAGCTATATAGTTCATTGCTCCTGAATCTACAATCTACAAAGGATAAGAATCAGCTAACAATACTGTACTTGCAACATAATGCTCATGGAAAGAAGTTAAAGATGGATCTACCTTTTTAGGCTCAGTACAATCCCGAGCAAAATGACTCTTCTTGCCACAGTTATAGCAAGTTAACTTGCTCTTAGGTCTTTGTTCATATTTCTTTCTTTTCTTCTTGATTTGGTTTTTAGCAGTAACAGGACTAGCCTCCTTTCCTTTTCCCTTTCTTTTCTTAAACCATTTCGTCCTATTCTTGGAACTAGAACCTTCAGCTATAAAAGCTTGACAAAAAATCCTTACGGATTCAATCCTCTCTGTTGGTGCAACCTTAGGTCAAGGTTGACCTGGTTGACCAGACTCGAGTTGACTTGACTCGAGTTGTGTTTTGATGTTTGACGAGTTGTGTTTGACAATGGTTGTATCTTGATGTTTGACAAGGATACAAGCTTGGGAGATTGTGGGTGCAACCCGTGGTCAAGGTTGACCTGGTTGACCCGAGGTGAGTTGACCTGACACGGAGAAGTCCAAGTATGGAAGCTTGGCACATGGGAAGTCGGAGAGGGCTCGGTAGCTCGTTCTCCGGACTGTGGTCAGAGAGGGCTTGGGAGCTCGTTCTCTGGACCGGATGGAAGTCGGAGAGGGCTCGGTAGCTCGTTCTCCGAACTGAGGTCAGAGAGGGCTCGGTAGCTCGTTCTCTGAACCGGATGTGGAAAGTCCTGGTGAGTGAAGCCAGGCAGACGGGAAAGTCCTGGTGAGTGAAGCCAAGCAGACAGGAAAGTCCTGGTGAGTGAAGCCAGGCAGTTGTGAAAACCCTAGTGAGTGAAGCTAGGTGAAAGTCCTGGTGAGTAAAGCCATGCGGTGGGAAAGTCCTGGTGAGTGAAGCCGGGCAGATTGGAAATCCTGGTGAGTGAAGCCAGGTGAAAACCCTAGTGAGTGAAGCTAGGTGAAAGTCCTGGTGAGTGAAGCCGGGCAAGGGAAAATCCAGATGGATCAAGGGTGATCGGATATCTGGTGTTGAGAAGGTCAAGTAGGTCAAGGGAGTGACCGGATACTTGACACGAAGAGAAAAGTCCAAGTGGGTCAAAGGGATTGACCGGACACTTGGTAGGGAGTCTTAGCAGGTCAAGGAAGTGACCAGATGCTAAGCATGAGATACCAATAGGTCAAGGTTGACCGGATATTGGTTTGGAAGGCTTGGGACTTAATTTGGGCAAAAACCAAGCTCTGGATCGATCAGTGGATCGATCCAGTGATACGCTGGGTATCTGGATCGGTCTGGTGACCGATCAGTAACCAAACAGTAGCCTACTGAGTGTTATCTGATCGGTCTGCAGACCGATCAGGAAACAACGATCAGAAGGCAAAAAGCTCGGGAGAAAAGGAAGAGGATCGATCCCTGGACCGATCAGAGAAATCTCTGATCGGTCCCCAGGACCGATCAGGATGAAGCTGGACCAATCAGGAGCATGCCTGATCGGTCCAGGAGCTCTGTGGACCGATCAGGCTGAAGCCTGATCGGTCTAGGTCCTAGCCGTTGCTACGCAACGGCTAGTTTCTGCTGTGTCTTCTTCGCAGGTTATAAAAGGAGTTCAAGGGTTTCTACAGTGTCTTCTTCTTCCTTTTTGTTCCTAGTTGCTGCTACTGTTTCTCTAGAGCTTTGCTGAGCTCTCATTGTGCTGAAGCTTCGGGTGAGCTTTCGTGCTGGTTTTCTAGCGATTCTAGGAGCCGTGAAGCTGCTGCTTCATCAACAAACTCCGACGAGAAGGCAAGCAAGTGTTGTTCACATTTCTGTTAGTCTTGTTTTTCTTGTTCTATTTTGTTGTACTCCTTATTACTGTTGCAAAGGATTTGTGGTGAGGTTTCTCCACCCAGAAGGAGTTTTCATTAGCCGGTTCTCTGGGGTTTCATCCACCGACGGATTGATAGGCTTCGTCCACCTTACGGACACGCCGAGGAGTAGGAGCCCTAATCTCCGAACCTCGTTACATCCTTGTGTTAAGGTTTGGTTTTCTTCTCTTTCGTTTCTTTGTTGTATTTTCCGCTGCGCTAACTTTGATTTGTAGAAAGAAACGAGTAATTTGGGGCGGCTATTCACACCCCCCTCTCTAGCCTTCGTACGAAGGATCCTAACAAGTGGTATCAGAGCGAGGCCGCTCTTCGACGGATCAACACCCGGGGGAGCACGGGCTAGAGATGGATCTCTATGGAGAAGATGTCACGATTCAACCCTTCTACGAGTCTCACGACAACTTCACATATTGGAAGGTAAGGATGATGTATTTTCTTAGGACTAATATGTTAAATTGGTTTTGTGTACAAGAAGGGTTTTCCCCTCCGATGGATGAGGAAGGAAAACCTATCAAGAAGAAGGAGTGGACGAAAGAGCAAATCCGACAATCCGAAATCAATGACTAGGTAACAAAAATTATTGAATTTGCTTTACCTAATAATGTTTTGTGCAAGATAGATAGGTACAACAACGCCAAGGAATTGTGGAACAATTTGGCAAAATTCCATGAAAAGGAGCATAGTGAGCCAAGTGGCTCACATCATGGAGGAAGCGAATTGGGAGTTGAGGGCTACTCAACATCCAAGGAAGAAGAGGAGGAGAGCTCTTGTTCAAGATCGGAGCAAGAAGAGGCATCTACCTCCGGAAGGGATGAAGAAGAAAGCTCATCTACATCCACAACCCTAGGTAACTCAAACACTGTGATTTCAAGCAAATTACACATAATGTGTTTTGAGTGTAGGAAGTTTGGGCACTACAAGAGTAAGTGTCCAAAGAGGGTTAGAAAGACTCCACCGGCACCAAAGGTCAAGGAAGCCGGAGTCCCGACATGCAAGAGCAAGAAGCACGTGGTGTGCTTCCAATGCAAGCAACGGGGACACTATAGGAGTCAATGTCCAAGGGGGAGGCAACCTCACAAGGAAAAGAGGCCAAACACATGTAAAGGGGGAGCTAAGGCAAACCCTAAGGTAACATTTAAAACTCATTCTTGCAATTCTAGTAGGATGCATGCTAGTAGTCTTATTGCCATTGTCAATAATGATAAGCATGTTAACACTAGAAATCGATACATGTGCTTAGGAGTAACATGTTAGCCTAGATAAGAACAATTCTAGAAATGCTAACCCTAGAATTAACTCATCTAAGGCTAAGGAAAATCTAGATAGAAATCCCAAATCATCTAGACACATGCCTAGGAATACCTCAAAGAAAAATGATAAATCAAAACTTGAGGTATTAGAGAAAGAAAATCAAGTCTTGAGGTCAAGACTTGACTCTCTAGAAAAGGCTCTTAAGGATTTGACTCTAGGGTCTAGGGGTCAAAAACCCAAGTCCAAGGACAAGAAAGGTTTGGGTCACAAACCTAAGTCCCAATTGGTCAAGCCCACTTATCATAATGTTTCATTCGATTATGGAACAAAACCTAGGGCTAGGAAGACCAACACCAAGGTCACAAGGGGAGTCACCCCTAGAGTTGATCTTGATGAGTCCCAAATGGCCAAGGCTTTAAAGCCTAAGAGGGTCATTAGGAGGGTTGCTAGGGAAGTTATCCCTAGTGAATATTTAGTGAACCCAATGAGCTCTAATAGGTATTGGGTTCCTAGGAGCATCTTCTCTACCCCATAGATGGGTTAGAGAGTGTCAACTCCGATTAGAAGGGTAGTTAACCCAACTTTGAGGAAATTGACACTCAAGGAATATTTTCAAGGTTTTGTGAATCTTTGAAAATGAAATGAATTTATCATTTACTCCTTGAAGAGTAAATTGTGCCATATTTGAGAAAAAAAAATATATCGACTTTAATCTTTATTGGCACAAGTTAGGAAAACCTAGAGAAATACCAAGTTGGGGTCTTGGTACTCTCTTAGGAATTTAAGACAATCTAGGCCTTAATTAAAAAGGTGCTATTCTTGAGGAAATATGAAATATGCCAATATTTGAGGATATACTTAATGTTAAGTGGCATAAATTAATCAAGAAAAATAGGAATGCCAACTTAGGTTTGGGCATTTTCTTGAAGCACTTTGAGCAATCTAGGTTTAGATTTTAAGTTAGCTAAGGTGTTAAGGATACTTAGATAGGTAATCTAGGTATTTTATTTGTGCTAACTTACCATGGTTGTTTGCCATATGTCATGCCATGACATCATGTTTAATTTATTATCATTCGAAATGTCATGATCATGCTTAGGCTAATTATATGTCATGCTTATTTTAAGTTTTATACTTTATGCCATGACATCATGAAATTGGAACATGCTTCTATTTATGACATCATTTTATGCCATGTCATCATCTCTTGCATTAATAATCAATGAAATTGATTTAAGGATAAAAACACAATTTGATATTGAGATCAAATTGGTGTTTAGAAAATGCACGAGAACTTAGCCTAAGTTGACCTAAACCCATATCTCACATCAAAATTGACTTGGATTTGTATGATACACTTTAGATGTATGTGAGATATTAGGATGATGAGTTAGGATCAAGGTGCATAGCTCTTGTACCTAGATGAGCCTAATTCTAAATTGAGGATCATAGGGAAAGCATTTGTACAAGTCATGTACATTTAGCCCTAAGATTATGGTCCTAAATTAAAAGGTTTAAAATCATTTTGAAATTGATTTGAAAAACCTTGATGAAGCCATTTTAGTGATAGCATTCATCATTGAACATTGTAATACAAAGTTGACTTAACTTTGAACTATTTCAAAGTTTTTGAACTTTGTATTAAGATTTGAAAAATGGAAGTTATTTTCATCGAAAATTATTTTTCCATGATAGTGTATGTTATGAGGAATGTATCCTCAAAATTTTACAATTTTTGAAATTTTCTGTGATTTTCTAGAGGTTTCTGAATTTCGGGAGAAGAAATCTGATATCAGACTTGTAGACCGATCAGGAGGTTGCCTGATCGGTCCAGGGGATGCTGGATCGGTCACTGTGACCGATCCAGGGAATCCCTGATCGGTCTGGTGACCGATCAGGGCGTGCCAAATGCTGATTTTTTGACTGTTTTGTCTGAAATTTCAGCTGGGAGTTGGTGTTTTGGATTTCTAAAGGTTTGAAACTCACCAAGACATTGTTGGTGCAATGGTCAAGGGGGAGTTAACCTTTAGGGGGAGTTTTACCTATTAGTCAAGGGGGAGTTGACTTTTAGGGGGAGTTTTTACTCCTAAAAGACTTGAGTGATATGGGATTATCACTAAGTTAATTATTAACTCTAGTGTCAAGGGGGAGATTAAGAGTTTCAATGAAAGGTATGGGACTTTCATTAGGAAGAAACTCTTGACCTTGATTCACTCTTTTTGATGTGTGTCAAAAAGGGGGAGAGTAGAAAGGAGAATGGAGAATGTCTAGAGAATGTTCAGGGAAGAACATTGGAAAACCTAAGTTAGGTTATCGGGTTAACCTAACTTGATTATGGGTTTGATTATGGGTTTTGTCAAACATCAAAAAGGGAGAGATTGTTGGTGCAACCTTAGATCAAGGTTGACCTGGTTGACCAGACTCGAGTTGACTTGACTCGAGTTATGTTTTGATGTTTGACGAGTTGTGTTTGACAATGGTTGTATCTTGATGTTTGACAAGGATACAAGCTTGGGAGATTGTGGGTGCAACCCGTGGTCAAGGTTGACCTGGTTGACCCGAGGTGAGTTGACCTGACACGGAGAAGTCCAAGTATGGAAGCTTGGCACATGGGAAGTCGGAGAGGGCTCGGTAGCTCGTTCTCCGGACTGTGGTCAGAGAGGGCTTGGGAGCTCGTTCTCTGGACCGGATGGAAGTCGGAGAGGGCTCGGTAGCTCGTTCTCCGAACTGAGGTCAGAGAGGGCTCGGTAGCTCGTTCTCTGGACCGAATGTGGAAAGTCCTGGTGAGTGAAGCCAGGAAGACGGGAAAGTCCTGGTGAGTGAAGCCAAGCAGACGGGAAAGTCCTGGTGAGTGAAGCCAGGCAGTTGTGAAAACCCTAGTGAGTGAAGCTAGGTGAAAGTCCTGGTGAGTGAAGCCAGGCAGTGGGAAAGTCCTGGTGAGGCAGTGGTGGAAATCCTGGTGAGTGAAGCCAGGTGAAAACCCTAGTGAGTGAAGCTAGGTGAAAGTCCTGGTGAGTGAAGCCGGGCAAGGGAAAATCCAGATGGATCAAGGGTGATCGGATATCTGGTGTTGAGAAGGTCAAGTAGGTCAAGGGAGTGACCGGATACTTGACACGAAGAGAAAAGTCCAAGTGGGTCAAAGGGATTGACCGGACACTTGGTAGGGAGTCTTAGCAGGTCAAGGGAGTGACCAGATGCTAAGCATGAGATACCAATAGGTTAAGGTTGACCGGATATTGGTTTGGAAGGCTTGGGACTTAATTTGGGCAAAAACCAAGCTCTGGATCGATCAGTGGATCGATCCAGTGATACGCTGGGTATCTGGATCGGTCTGGTGACCAATCAGTAACCAAACAGTAGCCTACTGAGTGTTATCTGATCGGTCTGCAGACCGATCAGGAAACAACGATCAGAAGGCAAAAAGCTCGGGAGAAAAGGAAGAGGATCGGTCCCTGGACCGATCAGAGAAATCTCTGATCGGTCCCCAGGACTGATCAGGATGAAGTTGGACCGATCAGGAGCATGCCTGATCGGTCTAGGAGCTCTGTGGACCGATCAGGCTGAAGCCTGATCGGTCCAGGTCCTAGCCGTTGCGTAGCAACGGCTACTTTCTGCTGTGTCTTCTTCGCATGTTATAAAAGGAGTTCAAGGGTTTCTACAGTGTCTTCTTCTTCCTTTTTGTTCCTAGTTGCTGCTACTGTTTCTCTAGAGCTTTGCTGAGCTCTCATTGTGCTGAAGCTTCGGGTGAGCTTTCGTGCTGGTTTTCTAGCGATTCTAGGAGCCGTGAAGCTGCTGCTTCATCAACAAACTCCGACGAGAAGGCAAGCAAGTGTTGTTCACATTTCTGTTAGTCTTGTTTTTCTTGTTCTATTTTGTTGTACTCCTTATTGCTGTTGCAAAGGATTTATGGTGAGGTTTCTCCACCCAGAAGGAGTTTTCATTAGCCGGTTCTTCGGGGTTTCATCCACCGACGGATTGATAGACTTCGTCCACCTTACGGACACGCCGAGGAGTAGGAGCCCTAATCTCCGAACCTCGTTACATCCTTGTGTTAAGGTTTGGTTTTCTTCTCTTTCGTTTCTTTGTTGTATTTTCCGCTGCGCTAACTTTGATTTGTAGAAAGAAACGAGTAATTTGGGGCGGCTATTCACACCCCCCCTCTCTAGATTCCGTACGAAGGATCCTAACACTCTCCACCTCAAGTTCTATATGACGTGAGACATTAGTGAAAGTCTTAATACTCTCACTATGGGTCAGATTCTATTTCATCGTTTCCCAAGAATAAGGAAGGGAACGATTAACTTCCTGAACTTGTTGTTCATCAGGCAACGCATAACCAACAGTCTTAAGCTCTCGAATCATGTTACCCATCTCCCTGAGATGTTGGCCCATGGTAACATTCGAGCGTTTTTTGACAACTATCAAACTTGATAGTTAGCTGACGGAGCTTACTCAGACTTACTCCACTGTACTTCTCTCTAAGGGTTACCCAGACAGCATGAGCCGATGGTAATAGCTCATACTCAAATACCAGGTCATCCACCATTGAACTAATCAATATTCCCTTAGCAATTGAGTCCTTCCTTTTCCATGCCTTATAGGCTTCAAGGCCACGTATGTGCTGTGCTGTTGAACCATCAGCTGGTTCATCCATGAATTAATTTACTACCTCTAGAACTTCTTGTTCTTCAAGAACGTATTGTATTTTGAGGTGTCATATTTTGTAGTTGTCCCCATATAATTTTTCTCCTTTATTAAGTTCAGCTATAATGTTTTTAGTTGTCATGATTTACATAAATAAACACATTATTTATTATTTCAGTGTAATTCATATGTATGCAATTAATTATTGACTCAGTGTAAATTAGAATTAGTTTACAAAATCAAGTGATAAGTAAGTTTTTACTCATCATTTGTATGTGTCAATATAATCAGCATTGATCAATTATATTACACACATCTCATCTAATGAATGAATCATTTAATATGAATGAATCATATATATATATAAACTAATCATATTATTGAACATGAACAAATAATGAAATGAACTAATCATTTTCATATGAACTAATCATTTTATTGAACATGAACGAATCATGAAATGAACAAATCATTTTCAAGTTTGTTAACATATTGAAGGCGCTGGAATTCCATTCTGTTTAAATTTTCCTGTACAAAAATTGTACAAGTACAAAACTTTTTCTAGCAATCAGCATGTTCTATCAGACATGTGTTTGATCAATTAAGCAAGTTCTTGACAAATCAAAGCACACCTTGATCGAAGTACAAGATTGCTGGCATCTTGTGTTGGTATTCAAAATCAATACAAAGAAAACTAAACTAATTACGCAGCGGAATTAAAGAACTAGTTGTATCTTTCCTTTGTAGCTAAAGACCTTTTGATCTTCTATTGTATTCCTCTTCTCTTCTTCGACATCGTGTGGGTGACGATCTACCAAGATAACAAACACCCTTCCTTTCGTTGTTTCCAAACCGCAGGCCACCAAGAGAGGCTCTAGGATGGGGCGCCTCCTCCTCTTCTTCCTTCTCCTCTTCTTCCTCTTCTCCAAACCACTGGCCACCAAGGGATCTAAGCAAGAGGCATCGGCCCCTAGCAAGGAAGAGTAGCCGCCGACCCTAGCAAGGAAGAGAAGTCGCCGGCCCTAGCAAGGAAGAGAAGTCGCCGACCCTAGCAAGGGAGTTGTGGAAAACTTATGTTTAGGAGGCGTCACCTCCCCTTTTTATAACCCTTGTCGTCGGTTACAAAGAAAGAAAAAATAACAAAACTCTATTTAGAAAAAATCTCCCTTTTATTATTTTTTTATAACCAAACTCTGTTTTGAAAAAATCTCCCTTTTATTTTTTATAACCAAATTCTATTTGGGTGGATGCGGGGCTTTATATAGAGGCTACAACAGGGACCTAAAGTAGAAATTGGTTTAGGCCTCCTGATGGGCTTGGGCTTCCTGTGTTCGTCCGGAACACTCAACTCAAGTTCATCAATAATAACTCATACCACTAAAGGGTTATTATTGAACTACCGCACCAATCTCATATTACAATATGGGCTCTTTCTTATCATAAGTGCGTTAATCTCCCTGTGTTTAAGATATCATATGCCCGTTAATTAAATGAGTTACTGACAACTCAATTAATTAACATCTGATTCCAAGAGTAGTACCACTCAACTTTATTATCATTCCGGACTAAGTCCACTTGCAGGGTTTACATGATAATCCTTATGAGCTCTTCAAGGGGACATCATTAGCCTAAATAATTAGGACACAGATTCCTTCTATAATCAACAACACACCATATAAACAGTATTATTTCCCAACTCATCGGGCCTATTGATTTAACGAATAAATCTCACCCATTGATAAATTAAAGAAATAAATACTAAGTATACATTCTTGTTATTATATAGGGATTAAGAGGGTGCACATCCATAATAACAGAGGTTCTATTCTTTTATGTAGTCAGTACAAATCGAACAACCTCAAACGGTCCTGCTCAATACACACATAGTGTACTAATGTAATTTTATAGTCAAGACAGACTAATACCAAATTATACTACAATCGTTCCAATGGTTTATCCCAATCCATCTTGGTTGTGAGCTACTATTTATAATTTATAAGGAATCGATAACATGATCTTCTGTGTGGCACCACACACCATGTTATCTATAATATAAATTAAATGGATAACTGCATTGACATATATATATATATATATATATATATATAAAATGCAAACATTTGACCAAAGTGATTCTCATTTCAAAATATTTCAAAACAGATGTTCATACAAAAGCTAGGCTTATAGTACACTTATACTAAAAGACTATGCTGCCATACATCTGATTCTCATCCCCTCAACATGCCTATCAAAAGCTCTCGTCGGAAGGGCCTTAATGAAAGGATCTACTAGGTTATCTGCTGATATAATCTTGGTGACAACAACCTCTCCTCGTTTTACGATGTCTCGTAACAGGTGGTACTTGCACTCAATGTGTTTACTTGCCTTATGGGTTTGTGGTTCCTTCAAGTTTGCTACTGCACCACTGTTATCACAATAAATTGTGATAACTTTGGGCAAACCAGGATCACATCTAAGTCCATCAAGAAGTTTCTGAGCCATACAGCTTCTTTGGCTGCCTCAGAGGCTGGCATATACTCAGCTTCCATGGTGGAGTCTGAAATGCATTTCTGCTTTAACACTCCTCCATGCTATGGCTCCACCTCCCAAAGTAAACACATACCCCGAGGTTGATTTGCTACTGTCCCTATCTGATTGGAAGTCCAAATCCATGTAACCCACAGAGAGCAAATCATCTGCCTGGTAAACTAGCATATAATCTCTAGTCCTTTTCAGGTACTTTAATATATGCTTTACGGCAGTCCAATGTCCCTGTCCTGAGTTACTTTGATATCTGCTAACCATGCCCACGGCAAAACAGATATCTGATCTGGTACATAGCATCGCATACATTAGGCATTCTACAGCCGAAGCATAAGGAACTGTCTTCATCTCCTCTATCTCCTTTATTGTCTTAGGACACATTTTTTTAGATAAAGGTACTCCATGCCGAAAAGGTAGAAAACCTTTCTTGGAGTTTTGCATACTAAAACGAGGTAGGATAATATCGATGTATGAAGCTTGGGATAAGCACAACATCCTTTCTTGTGATTCCTTATTACTTTGATCCCAAGAATATGCCCACATTCTGCCAAGTCCTTCATATCAAACTACTTGGGCATTCATACTCTTATGTCTGACAACATTTTGACATTGTTGCTGATGAGCAAAATGTCATCTACGTATAGTACAAGAAATACCACCATATTTTCGTCACTTTTCTTGTATACACAAGACTCATCCGAACACTGAATGAATCCATAAGACTGGATCACTTTATCAAACCGGATGTTCCAAGATCTCGAAGCTTGCTTCAGTCCATAAATGGACCGATTGAGTTTACATACAAGATGCTCTTTTCCCTTCGCAATAAATCACTCTGGTTGCTTCATATAGATGTTTTCTTCAAGACTTCCGTTAAGGAAAGCTGTCTTGACATCCATTTGTCAAACCCCATAATCCATATGAGCAGCAATAGATAAAAGAATCTGGATAGACTTAAGCATGGTTACCGGCGAAAAAGTTTCCTCATAATTGATTCCCTCTTTCTGAGTATACCCCTTCGCAACAAGCCTCACTTTAAAGGTTTCCACCTTCCCGTCTGTTCCTCTTTTCCTTTTGTAAACCCATTTACATTCAATGGCTTTTACACCATTTGGTGGTTCTACAAGCTCCTAGACCTGATTAGAATGCATAGATTCTATTTCAGAGTTTATTGCACTTTACCAAGATGCTGCATCTTTATCTTGGAGTGCTTCATCATATGTCCAAGGATCAGCTCCATGTTCACCAGGGATCAAGTTCAAAGACTCTCCCAAAAACATGAACCTTTCAGGTTGTTTAACAACCCTCCCACTACGACGAGACACTACCTGTAGTTGTGCATCATTTGTGACACGTATTGCAGTTACTTGTAGTATCTCATCTTGTACCGTTGGTACTAAAGTAGAAGTGTCCTCTCTTATTTCCTCAAGAACAATTTTACTCATAAGCTTATGGTTCATTACATAGTCCTCTTCTAAAAATCTGGTATTGGTGCTAACAATGACCTTTTGATCTTTAGAACTATAAAACAAGCCACCTTTCATTCCTCTAGGATATCCCACGAACAAGCAAACTTCTGTACGTGATTTCAACTTATCAGCATCTCCCTTCAGCACATGTGCTGGACTACCCCAAATCCAAATGTGTTTCAAACTAGGTTTATGTCCATTCCATAATTCTGTGGGAGTAGAGGGTACTGACTTAGAAGGTACCAAGTTCAAAATATACGTCGTCGTTTCCAAAGCATATCCCCAAAACGAATTTGGTAATTATGAATAACTCATCATTGATCTAAGCATTTCCATAAGAGTCCTACTCCTTCGTTCTGCCACACCATTCTGTTGAGGTGTACCAGGTGCAGACAATTGGGATTGAATCCCGACCTCTGATAAGTAACTCCTAAACTCTCCTAAGAGGTACTCTCTACCACGATCAAACCGTAGTGTCTTGATACTTTTACCATGATGTTTCTCCACATCAGCCTTGTACTCTTTGAACTTATCAAAGCACTCAGAGTTACGGTGCATCAAGTAAATGTACCCATTGTTGGTTGCTACTCGGAAAACCTAGAGGTTCCACTGTACAAAAATTTTGTACAAAGGTCTAAACCTTTTCCTAGCTACCATGTGTTCTTTTAAATTAAATTTTGGATCGCCTGCGGAACTTAACACGTTTGATCCAAAACTTAATCTATTTGTTCTTTAAGGTTTAGACTTAGATCTCCTGCGGAACTTAACACGTTTGATCCAAATCACCTAAGTTATTAATTCCATTAAATATTAATTTCCATAATTGGTTCCCAGTACTGACGTGGCGAGGCACATGGCCTTCTTGGATATGGGAACAACCACCACCGACTAGACAAAACCTTTTATGGAAAGCTAATATTTAATTTCCTAAAATAACTTTAGGTCAACCAAAAAGAACAATCAAATCACAAGGAAAAGAAAAATAAAAGAACACAACTTCGAAAAACATATTCGAAATACTAGAATCGTAAGCCTCTTGTATTTGGTATTATTTCCATAAATAACTAGCATGATGCGGAAAGGAAAAATTACTAGTTATACCTTCTAAAAAGACCTCTTGATCTTCTACCGTATTCCTCTTCTAACCTCGGACGTTGTGTGGGCAACGATCTTCCGAGATGAGAACCACCAAGCACCTTCTTCTTCTTTGCAAGTTTCGGCCACCACAATTCTCCAAGAGAAGTAGAGGTCCGGCCACCACCACCAAGCTCCAAGGGATGCAAGAAACAAAACCACCTTTCTCTCCTTCTTCTCCTAGCTAGAACCGGCCACCATCAAGAGCTCCAAGAGAGGTTGACGCCGGCCATAAGAAGAAGAGAAGAGGAAGAAGCTAGGGCCGACCACCAAGGAGGAAAAGATAGGAGAAGAATAATAGAGTTGATCACCCGTGAAGGCACCTCTACCCCTTCTTTTATAATCCTTGGTCTTGACAAATAAGGAAATTTTAATAAAAAATTCCTTAATTCTTTTGTCATAAAAAAGAAAAATTATTTTAATTAAAAAACAATTTTCTTCTTTTAATAATAATGGCCGGCCACTTCTAATTCCCCAAAACAAGGAAAATTTAATTCACACAAGAATTAAAACTACCTAATTTGTTTCTAGAAATTTATAAAAATTTCTCCAATAATTTTTATCCCTTCATGATTGGTTAATAAAAAGGAAATTTTATAAATTAAATTTCTTCTTCTAAACATGTGGATAATTTCCAAAAGGAAAGTTATCTCTAAAAATTAAAATCTCTTTTCAATCTACAAATAAGGAAAGATATCAAATCTTTTTTTAATCTTTTGTAGAAACTAATAAAAGAGAATATTTAATTTTCAAACTTCTCTTTTAAATTATTATCATGGTCAAAAAGGAAAGTTTTTCTTAAAAATAAAATCTCCTTTCAATCTACAAATAAGGAAAGATTTCAAATCTTTTCTTAATCTTTTGTAGAAAGCTTTAAAAGGAAAGATTTAATTTTAAAACTCTCTTTTAAAACTATGATATCCACATAAGAAATAATTTTAATAAAAATCCTTTTTTATGATGTGGCTGGCCACCTAAACTTGGGCCCAAGCTATTGGCCGGCCACCTTAAGGCCAACCTTTAGGCTTGGCCGGCCCTAAACTTGAGCTTCAAGCTTAGCTTGGCCGGCCCCTATTGGTTGGGTAAGAAGGTGGGTATGTGGTGGGTATAAATCTCTATATACAAGAAGCTACGATAGGGACCGAGAGGAGGAATTGGTTTTGGTCTCCCGATGAAATTAAGCTTCCTGTGTTCGCCCCGAACACACAACTTAATTCCATCAATAATAATTCATTCCACTAAAGAATTATTATTGAACTACCGCACCAATCCCAAATTACATTTTGGGCTCCTTCTTATTATGAGTGTGTTAGTCTCCCTGTGTTTAAGATGTCAAATGTCCACTAATTAAGCGAGTTACTGACAACTCATTTAATTAATATCTTAGTCCAAAAGTAGTACCACTCGACTTTATTATCATGTCGGACTAAGTCCACCTGCAGGGTTTAACATGACAATCCTTATGAGCTCCTCTTGAGGACATTCTCAACCTAGATCACTAGGACACAGTTTCCTTCTATAATCAACAACACACACTATAAGTGATATCATTTCCCAACTTATCGGGCTTATTGATTCATCGAACTAAATCTCACCCATTGATAAATTAAAGAAATAAATATCAAATATATGTGCTTGTTATTATATTAGGATTAAGAGCACACACTTCCATAATAACTGAGGTCTTTGTTTCTTTATAAAGTCAGTATAAAAGAAACGACCTCTAATGGTCCTACTCAATACACTCTAAGTGTACTAGTGTAATTATATAGTTAAGATAAACTAATACCTAATTACACTACGACCTTCCAATGGTTTGTTCCTTTCCATTATGGTCGTGAGTTACTGTTTATAATTTATAAGGTACTGATAACATGATCCTCTGTGTGTGACACCACACACCATGTTATCTACAATATAAATTAATTGAACAACTACATTTATCATAAATGTAGACATTTGACCAATGTGATTCTTATTTCTAGATAAATGTTTATACCAAAAGCTAGGCTTTTAGTATACACTCTAACACCCATATCTTGAATAGTCGTCTATAAAAGAGACAAAATATTCGAAACCACCTCTTGCCTGGATAGTCATAGGCTCACACAAATCAGAATGAACCAATTCCAACACTTCTTTGGCTCTATACCCCTTTTCCTTAAAAGGTTTCTTGGTCATTTTTCCTTCCAAGCAAGACTCGCAGGTCGGAAAGTTTTCCACTACCAATGAACCCAAAGGTCCATCAACTATTAACCTTTGAATCCTACTCAAGTTAATATGACCCAACCTTAGATGCCAATAATATATTTGGTTCATTTTCGAAGGTTGTTTTCTCTTATTAGAATTAAAGATGTGTTATTAATTTCCATTTGTTGTATCGTGGGAGTTATTGGATTAAGAGTATACAAATTGCCAACCAACGCACCAGAATAGATAACCACCCTATTTTTCTTGACAACCACTTTGTCATAAAAAAAATAGAACATCCATCCATAAATAATTTAGAAACTGAAATCAACTTCTTTCTAAAACATGGTACGTAAAGATAATTTTTCAAAATCAAAGTTTTATTCCTATCAAAAGATAAATAAACATCTCCCACTGCAATAGCCGTCACTCTCGTAGCATTGCCCATGTAGACGGTGATCTCCCTTCATGTAGTCATCTGGTTTCCTAGAACCTCTGCAATGAATTGCAGACATGATCAGTGGTTCCCGTATCTATACACAGGTACCGGTAGATAACACCGCTAAATATGTTTCAACAACTAATGAATAAGATATACCTTTATTATTCTCCTTTCTACGAGGATAATCCACCTTCCAATGTCCAGACTGCTTGCATGTGAAGCACTTGCCTTTCGGCTTCTTCACACTTGCCTGCAGCCCAATCCCTTGAGGTCGAATCACTTTCTTTGTCGAACCAACTTGTTTCTTCTTCTTCTTTCCGCCTTTCAACTTAGAAGCAGAAACGTTTTTAGTAATGTGAACTTGAGAACTTTGATGAAATAGCCCTTCTGCCGCTTGGAGTTCTATCAGAAGTTTCGTCAATGAATAAACCCTTTTGTTCATGTTGTAGTTCATGCGGAACTGCTCAAAACTCTTGGGCAGCGTTTGGAGAATGATATCGACCTGGGTTTCTCCATCAATTTCAGCTCCAAGGATTTCCATCTCATTTAAATGAGTCATCATCCTGAGGATATGATCCCTCACGGGGTCCCCCTCAGTCATGGTGGTTGTCATTAAGTTTCTCATGGCCTTCTGCTTGGCAGCCCGATTCTGGTGTCTGAAGAGTTACTTGAGATTGAGCATCATGTCATAGGCAATGGGTATGGCTTGATGCTGATGTTGCATCACATTTGACATAGAAGCCAAAATATAACACCGCACAATCTCATCTGCCTTGACCCATTTCCTATGTGTCTCTATCTCCTCTTCACTAGAATCTTTATCAGGCACGCTAGGACAGACCTCAAGAAGTACGAACTTGTATTCTTTGGTAGTTAAGACAATGTCCAAGTTCTGTTTCCAATCAATATAATTTGGACCAGTAAGTTTGTTTTCTTTTCAAATAACTGTTGGAACCCCAAGGTTATTTTAGTGTGATCAACAAGTTAAGTTAGGTCTTGTGTGTTTCTAACCTTGTGTCTAAGTGTACAGGAGCTTAGGAGCATAGGTAGTCGAGTGAAAGACGCAGCTAGCGAGAAGGACGACACGCGGTGCGTCCGAGGGACGAGGCGCTGCGGAAGAGTACACCGGTGGACGAGAAGGAAGCGTGCGGTGGTTCCGAGGGATGAAAGCCGGAGCGGAAGACTACTCGAGAGCAAGAGACGTAGCTAGCAAGAAAGGTGGCACGCGGTGTGCGTTCGAGGGACGAAGACTGCGGATGAGTATGTTGGCGGACGAGAAGGAAACACGCGACGATTCCGAGGGACGAGAAGCCAGAGCGGAAGCCCACTCGAGAAGACCGGAAGTTGGGTTCGGGTGAGCCCTTTTCTGGATGGCCGAGATCACCCAAGCGAGCGGATCCGGAGTTGAAGACCTGGACCAAGACGACCAGAGCCGGAGCAGAGGACCCGGACGAAAAAAGTCAACTAGAGTTGACTTTTGGGTCCGAGGCGCCTGGAACGTACCGGGGCGCCCGAATTGACTTTTTCCCAAGATCGAGTTTTGACTCGATCTGAACGTTGGGGGATAAAATTTATCCCCCTGAGGGCGCCCGAAACCCTCAGGGTGACCCGACCAAGGCTATAAATATAGCCTTGGTTCAAAAGCTTTTCAACAACTCAGAGCAATTCATTTCCAACGCTTGTACGCTTCAGTTTTAGATTAGCTTCTTTGTTTTGCGCTTTCACTACTGTAAGAGGCTTCTCCGCCTGAAGTAGATACTAGTGCGACATTCCTTGGATTAACAACCTCCTTGGTTGTAACCAAGTAAATCCTTTTGCCTCTTTCTTTCTTTAGTTTCTGTTCAATTTATTTTATGCAAGTGTTTTGTTGAAAGTTCGAGAAGGATATTTTTGTTTTTATTTTTTCAGGGCTATTCAACCCCCCTTCTAGCCGGCCGCAACGGTCCTACAATAACATCAAGAGGATTGAAAGCCATTTTGAAATCCTGAGAATTATAAAATAAAATATTTGGTCAAAACTTTAGAATTTAAAATAATATTGATTCCTCAAACAATATAATTCAAATTCCCTAACACCTCAAAACACCGTGAATTTCGTATGTCACGATAGTGTGGGCGTATACTAATTCAAATATTTGTAAGAGGAGGTTTTACCCATTAATTTTATTATCTTGTCAACTTAACATTATGATAAATAAAATTAATAGTTGGTTCATCTTCGGCCACACAAATAATAGCAGTGACTCCGATGGGGAGGATACTATTAATTGCGCCTAAGTATATACCATTACTTGATACTTAGTTCATTAATTAAGATTGCGGCCTTTCAGATGGAGAAGATCACACATACCTAAATAATTTCCTATAATCATCCATAGAGGAAGTTTGATCTAGCGATCTACAAACAAACTCATCCGATATGGAGGAAGACACTTAAAGCCAACGCGCAAGTTTGAATGCATAACTTACAAACCAGTAATGGAGACCGTGGAATTTATTTAAATAATCCCTCTCCTACTTAGTTATTTAAATTGAGGAATTTTAACATGCACACACATCACAGCACATAAAAACAGCATCACAGCACACAAAAACAGTATATAAAGGCAATAAATATAAAAATAAAATTTCCAATTATTATGGCCTCATTCATCGTTGTCCTCCAATATGTCGCTAATGGATCAAGCCGTCACGTCTATCTTGCTTCCTTCTTCGCTGCGCCTCTGATCGTCAAAATAGCACCACGCATAGCAAGGATACAAGCAGCAACAAAAAGAAATAAAAATTCACATTTATCGATCATATATTCCATAAAGGAATTTACATGTAATTTAGATCGAACAGAATGTAAAAATAATACAGCAACCGACCATATTTAATTATTACAATCATGCACAACACAAAACATCCTCGACATGCCCGAGGGTTCAAATCACACATAAACACAAAAAGCCATAATAGTTGGACCTAGGATGCCTGCAACTACAAAGTTAATCTTTCTAGCACATCCTACTATTATCCTACCTAAACTTATATATGAGCAGTGCATAATTTAACCAAAATCCAATCACAAAGAGTCGGAAAACTCACTCTGATACCACTTGAAGGCGCTGGAATTCCGTTCTGTTTAAATTTCCCTGTACAAAAATTGTACAAGTGCAGAACTTTTCCTAGCAACCCGCATGTTCGATCAGACATGTGTTTGATCAATCAAGTAAATTCTTGGCAGATCAAAGCACACCTTGATCGAAGTACAAGATCGTTGGCCTCTTATGTTAGTATTCAAAATCGATACAAAGAAAACTAAACTAATTACGCAGCGGAATTAAAGAACTAGTTATACCTTTTCTTTGTAGCTAAAGACCTCTTGATTTTCTGTTGTATTCCTCTCCTCTTCATGGGCATCATGTGGGCGACGATCTACCAAGATAACAAACACCCTTCCTTTTGTTGTTTCCAAATCGCCGACCACCAAGAGAGGCTCTAGGATGACCGCCTCCTCCTCTTCTTCCTTCTCCTCTTCTTCCTCTTCTCCAAACCGCCGGCCACCAAGGGATCTAAGTAAGAGGTGCCGACCCCTAGCAAGGAAGAGGAGTCGCCTGCCCTAGCAAGGAAGAGGAGCCGCCGACCCTAGCAAGGAAGAGAAGTCGCCAACCCTAGCAAGGAAGAGAAGTCGCTGTCCCTAGCAAGGAAGTGAAGTTGCCGACCCTAGCAAGGAAGAGAAGCCACCGGCCCTAACAAGGGAGTTGTAGAAAACTTATGTTTAGGGGGGGCCACCACCCCTTTTTAAAACCCTTGCTGTCGGTTACAAAAAAAGAAAACATAACAGAACTTTGTTTAGACAAAATCTCCCTTTTATTTTTTATAACCAAATTCTATTTGGGTGGATGCGAGACTTTATATAGAGGCTACAATAGGGACCTAGAGGAGAAATTGGTTTAGGCCTCCTGATGGGCTTGGGCTTCCTGTGTTCGACCGGAACACTCAACTCAAGTCCATCAATAATAACTCATACCACTAAAGGGTTATTATTGAACTACTGCATCAATTCCATATTACAATATGGGCTCCTTCTTATCATGAGTGCGTTAATCTTCCTATGTTTAAGATATCGTATGTCCGTTAATTAAATGAGTTACTGACAACTTAATTAATTAACATCTGATTCCAAGAGTAGTACCACTCAACTTTATTATCATGTCGGACTAAGTCCACCTGTAGGATTTACATGATAATCCTTATGAGCTCCTTAAGGGGACATCATCAGCCTAAATAATTAGGACATAGATTCCTTCTATAATCAACAACACACCATATAAACAGTACTATTTCCCAACTCATCGGGACTATTGATTTAATGAATAAATCTCACCCATTGATAAATTAAAGAAATAAATACTAAGTATATGCGCTTGTTATTATATAGGGATTAAGAGGACGCGCATCCATAATAACAGAGGTTCTGTTCTTTTATGTAGTCAGTACAAATCGAACAACCTCAAACGGTCCTGCTCAATATACACATAGTGTACTAGTATAATTTTATAGTCAAGATAGACTAATACCAAATTACACTACAACCGTTCCAATGGTTTATCCCAATCCATCTCGGTTGTGAGATGCTATTTATAATTTACAAGGAATTGATAACATGATCTTCTATGTGGCACCACACACCATGTTATCTATAATATAAATTAAATGAACAACTACATTGACATATATATAAATATAAAATACAAACATTTGACCAAAGTGATTCTCATTTTAAAATATTTCAAAATAGATGTTCATACAAAAGCTAGACTTATAGTATACATCCCAACACATATAACATAACTTTTATATATATATTCATACACGATAAGAATTCTTACATTATTAAAAAACTAAATGGGTTAACACTGTTCATACATAACGACAGTAAACAGAACACTAGTAACATAGATAAGTTAGCACTATTCCCACTAGGATAAATGCTAGAGCAGTGGGCAATTGTATCTCGTTTATTTCGGACTCTATGATGGGTAGATTAGCCTCAAATGTATCCATCAGATCCATTTATGGATCTTCTACACACTCTATAGGATCCTCCTCTGATTCTTCAGGATCTATCTCTGGATCCTTGTAACGACCCGCCTTCTACTAACTAGGCTGTAAGGCCGATCGCTACAGTTATGCTATGCTAACTATTCCAAGACCATTACTAAAGACATGATGCGGAAGCTGTACTAATTGAAATTTTTGCTAAACTATCATCATTTCTTGGTTCTACATGTGCTAAGGTAGGTAAACTAACTATTCATGACCTGTTTTACCTTTTTCCATGGTCAAGGAACTGAACTTAGACATTTTCCCGCCGATAACAGACCTCCCGATCGATCCATTGATCGATTGGAACGTCGGATCGATCCAGTGATCGATCCAGCAGGCTATTGCACGCGGAGCATGGGTTGGATCGATCCAGTGATCGATCCAGCACGCTACTGTGCTCGGGGCAATAATTTGGATCGATCGGCTGATCGATCCAGGATGGTCAATCGATCCAGTGATCGATCCCAGAGCTCTCTGTTCGCGACAGAAATTACTGGATCGATCGGCTGATCGATCCAGGAGCCTACTGTTCGCGGTACGAACTCCCCAATCGATCCTTCGGTCGATCAGAAACCCTCGAATCGATCAGCTGATCGATTTGAGTTTCTGATTTCGTGCCAAAGGTCTGATTTCAGCACTTGGGCGTGCCGAAATTTCACATATGAGTTATACACTACATGAGGA
The DNA here is from genome assembly GCF_018446385.1 of Zingiber officinale. Classification (NCBI taxonomy): domain Eukaryota; kingdom Viridiplantae; phylum Streptophyta; class Magnoliopsida; order Zingiberales; family Zingiberaceae; genus Zingiber; species Zingiber officinale. The sequence continues at coordinate 4,051,521 of NC_055995.1, read as the reverse complement.
ACATTCTAATGACATAAAACTAGTATTCTAACATAATTACTGACAATTTAAACCCATCTTCCATGAGTTAAACATGCTAATGTTTAAAAGTGCATAAAAACACGAAAGTTAAAACTAATGAACTGTATAATGCTATAGTAGGTGCTACATCCCTAGAGGATCTTTTGATTCCAGTTCCTGCCACACACACCATCCTTTGCATTGTCCTCCAGCTCCCTCTGCTAGTCCATCTTTCCTTTACCTTTATCTGCAGTATAAGGAAAAATAGTATCTGTAAGCTTAAAGCTTAGTAAGAAACCATCTACCTCACAAAAACATGCAAGCGATGCAAATATGCTTTACAAATCATGTTAGTTGAAAACATGCATTAAGCTTATTAAAGCATGGCATACTGAAACATGGTATAAACACTGAAACATGGCATGCATCATAACTAAGCATATAATCATATCATAGCATCAACTAGAATAAACTATGCTGAAAACCGAACTGAAACTGAAACTATACTTGAGCTAAACTAGTGCTGTTCTGATGCTATAGTCACATATCTGAATAAACTTTGAAAGCTAATAGAAATAGGTGAAAATACATAATCATGCTGTTTGGGCCCGGCAACTGTACTTGCTGTGCGCGCATTCCTAACTAGACCCGGGTTTGCAAGTCCCGAATCTAGTAGGGTTAACTAGGTTATCTAAACCTAGGGACGACTGTGGGAGTCCAACCCAATGGATATCTGATCCAGTACAGTGCCACTGAAAATAAAATACTGAATATAGCTAACTGTTTTAACTTGCTGTTTCTAGGTTATCTGAACCTAGAGCTAGGTTATCTAAACCTAGAGGCGACTATGGGAGCTCACCCATTGGACCGTAGTCCCATATAAGCTAAAATAAACTGATTTTCTGTTTTAAACGCTTCTAATGCATTTAACCGAGCTATTAAAATGCCTAAGTTGCATCTTTTTACTGATCTAGTTACTTTGTCGAACACCTAGTGTGCCCCAACTCTCCTCTTTATTAGGGAGATCACCTTTAGGCACCCGACAACGTCTACAACCCCAAACTGAAGAGGGTAAACGTGTCCGGCCCATCTAAAGGCGCTCAACTAAATCCCTAAACCTGCGAGGAGGGTTAAAAACACCCTACATGTCGACAAAACCTGCATAAAACTAAACTAATACACAAAAAATCCAAACGGAGCTATTATACTGCAGGTGAGGGGTTTCTTACCTCCTGTATGAAGTTTCTTACGATTCTAATCGCTGGAATTCCGGTGGAGATGACCCTTTCGACGATTTACTCACGTCCACGTGCTCTACTCGCGAAGGAAAACGTCCTCGTGCTGAAATCGTCGCCGGAAAATATCCTTGGGGCCCTAGGGAAGGAACCCTAGGGTTTCCTTGGTGTGGCGCCGAAAGAAGGAGGAAGAGGAGAAGAGTTGGCGTGAGGGCTTCGGTGGAGAGGGATTTTGCCGAACCAAAATCTTAAAATAAACCAACCCCTCTTTAAGTTTTCTATTTATATTAAGTGGATTATTGAACCCAACTCCAATATAAATATAATTGGTTCCTCATTCTTTCAGCACGGCCCTGCTGGGTTCAACTGGTTACTAGCATTATCCCTAAGCCATAGGTCTCGGGTTCAATTCCCGCTAAGGCCGTTTTCGTTTTCTAATTATTTTTGCTACTTCCGCTACTCGGAAAATTCCGGAAAAAAATATCTAAAAATTCCAGAAAATCACAGAATAATTCTAATGCAAGTTTGAGAATTTTCGGGTGTTACAATCCCCCATACCTTATAAAAAGTTCGTCATCGAACTTAGAACAATTCCGGGTACTTCTGTCTCATGCTGGCTTCTGTCTCCCAAGTTGCCTCTTCTGCTGTGTGACTATGCCAAATGACTTTGACTAATGGTACTTCCTTGTTCCGCAATTTCTTAACTGCTCGGTCTATTATCTGAATAGGCCGACTATCATAACTGAGGTCTTCGCGGATCTGTACCGACTGGGGCTCAATCACCTGGGTGGCATCTGGGGTATGCTTCTTCAGCATAGAGACATGAAATACGTTGTGGACAGCTGACATTTCCTGGGGTAGCTCTAGCTCATATGCTACCTTGCCCACTCTTCTGCTGATAAGGTATGGTCCCACATATCTGGGACTTAGCTTGCCCGTTTTCCCAAAACGCATTACTCCTTCATGGGAGCCACTCGAGGAACATCAATCCTCGATCGAAAACTCTAAGGGTCTCGGCCAGACAAGATTGCTCTTGGCGGCTGAAATGCCTCTATCCTCTCGGATCTGCTGTATGGTCATTGTGGTATCTGCTACTAGATCCGTCTGAAGCTCTAGTTCCTTCTGCTCACCACTCTCATACCAGCAGATTGAGATCTACACCTCCGCCCATAGAGAGCCTCGTAAGGTGCCATGCCGATAGTGGCTCGATAGCTGTTGTTGTATGCAAATTCTGCTAAGCTCCGGATATTTGCACCAACTTCCCTTGAAGTCTAGGGCACACGCCCGGAGCATATCTTCGAGTACCGGTTTACTCTCTCCGTCGACCATCCGTCTGAGGATGGAATGCTGTCTGAACTTTAACTTAGTGCCTAACGCCGACTGTACACACTCCCGAAGTGTGATGTGAATCATTGTCTCTCTGAAATGATGGTTCGTGGGACTCCATGTAGTCCGATCTCGTGGAGATACAACCGAGCTAGCTTCTCCTTGGAGTAAGATATCTTGATAGCTAAGAAGTGGGTGATTTAGTCAACCGTCGACTATTACCCGGATGGCGTCAAAACCATTTGTGGTTCTCGGCAATCCCACTATGAAATCCATAGAGATATCCTCCCACTTCCACTGAATCAGACAGCCGCAACTCCTCCTGTCGCCGATGTTCGCCTTGACCCTCGATGTGAGGCGATGCTAACATATTCTGGCGATGTCTCGCTTCATCCCGGGCCACCAAAACGGTTCTTCGGGTCTTGGTACATTTTGGTGGAACTCGGATGCATCGATAAGGAGTCTTGTGAGCCTCATCTAAAACTGTCTCCGTAGCTCCTCCCGATCCGGAACAGAGTCTGTCACCAAAATACAACACCCCGCTATCGGACACTCTGAATTATCTACTTTCTGATTCTGCTAGCCCTTGCTTGATTTTCTGAATTTCAGGATCCTGCTCCTGAGCTAACTGAATATCACCAAGCAAGGTAGACTCTAAGGTCATAGTAGAGAGCTGTCCAACGATGAGTTCGAGACCGAAATCTACGATCTCCTTCTGTAGGGGTGGTGACATGGCCGTAAGAGATAACAAGGTAGCACTGGATTTTCTGCTAAGTGCGTCGGCTACCTTATTGGCTTTCCCTGGATGGTAGAGGATGTCTATATCGTAGTCTTTGACCAGCTCAAGGCATCTGCGCTATCGCATATTTAGATCCTTCTGAGTGAAGAAGTACTTCAAACTCTGATGATCTGTATACACTCTGCACTGAACTCCATATAAGTAATGTCTCCAAATTTTGAGAGCGAACACTACTGCTGCAAGCTCGAGGTCATGAGTAGGGTAATTCTTCTCATAATCCTTGAGTTGTCTGGAGGCATAGGCGATCACCTTGCCGTTTTGCATCAGTACTGCTCCTAGTCCCAACTTAGAGGCATCACTATAGATGTCAAAGCTGCTGGTGTCTCGGTAGAGCCAAAATGGGAGCACTGGTCAATCTCCTTTTAGCTCACAGTCCTCCGTCCACCGAAATTTCTTGTTCTTTCTGGTAAGAGCTGTGGGGAGGCTACCTGGAGAAGTCCTCTACAAACTTTCGTAATATCCTGCTAATCCCGAAAGCTTCTGATTTCACCGGCGTTCTTAGGTCTCTTCCAGTTACTTCAATCTTGCTGGGATCTACCATAATACCATCCTTGAGATGATGTGACCCAGAAGGACACCGATCTAACCAAAATTTACATTTCGTGAACTTGGCGTATAGTTGTTCTGCTGAAGTGTCTGTAGTAATGTCTTCAGTGCTCTGCATGTTCTTCCTGAGTTCCTGAGTAGATAAGAATGTCATCGATAAACACAATAACAAACTTATCTAAATACTTCCTCTCTGCTCATGAGATCCATGAATGTAGTGGAGCATCGTCACGCCTAAAGGGCATGACTACGAACTCGTAGTGTCCGTGTCTGGTTCTGAATGTTGTCTTGGGTATATCCTCTTTAACCTTGACACGATGATAACCTGATCCGAGATCTATTTTGAGAACATCGCTACTCCTTCACTGGTCGAACAGTCATCGATTCGGGAAGGGATACATGCTTGATGGTGACTTGGTTCTGATCTAGTTCACGCACGCCGCATGCCTCCATCCTTCTTCTTCACGAACAACACAAAGGCGCTCCCATGGTGAGTGACTAGGCGATGAAACCCTTGTCAAGCGGCTCTGTAGTTGCTCCTCAAGTTCCTTCACTGGAGCCATGCGATATGGCGCTTTGGAAATAGGATTGGTGCCGGAAGAGCTCTATCTCAAATTCAATCTCCGACTGGTGCTAGGCCTGGTAACTCCTCGGGAAGACTAGTCACATACAACTGACTCGCTAGCTGGTCCTTGTCTGGCCGGTATTGACTACATGTGCTAGGTACCCTGTACAACCGAATCCATCAACTTCGTGCCTTCATAGCTGAGAGAAATTTTCTGCTTTTCCTTGGTTCTCCGATGTACTCGAACCGTGCTTCAGGTTGGAATACGACCTTCTGTTTACTGCACTCTATGGAAGCACCGTATTTGATCGAAAGTCCATTCCAAGGATGACGTCGTAGTCGGTCATTTCCAGAGGATCGGATCACAAAAGAGTTCCATGTCTGCTATAATGACCCTGCTCGAGCCAGAGCGTGGATGTCATGATCTCTCCGAAGGTTGCCAAAAATTGTCCACCGAGTACCTCCGAGGGTATTTCTAATTTTTCGGAGAACCTCGCTATATATGAATGGGTTGCCCTAATATCAAATAGAACAGTAGCACTATACCGAAAAATGCTAATCGACTGTGACAACTGTCGAGGCATTGGCTACGTCCTCTCCGGTGAGTGAGTAGATCCTCGCATTCGCCATAGCCGGAGGGGCATCTGCCCTGGCTGATAAGTGGACCTTCTAGAGCGCCTGCATCCGATATAACTGAGCCGGCATACTGAATCTGCTGTGGCGAGGAAGACCGGTCTTGTTCGCGCACTGCTTGGCCATGTGCCCTTCCCACATTCAAAGCATCCTCGTGTGCCCTTGCGACAAACCCCGGTGAAATTTCCCACAAGTAGCACACTTTGGATAACCGGGTCGCTTGCTAGATGGTCCTCCTTTGGGTCACTCCCGATTTGCGCTTCTGGATTTCCTAGAGTTAGCCGTGGCCTTGCTGCTTTTGAGTGTGAGGGTTTCTTGGCTTGGACTCGAGGGACTTGCACGGCAGATCTTTATGCTTCTTCGGCGGTGGCTCATGATGGCAGTCGGCTGTTAGTGGCACAAGTCCTGACAGGAGATGGGACTCGGCCGTGGGCTGCAATAGCGGTGGTGCGTGATGCCGACCGGTCGTGCCCCCGATCAATTTCTGCTCCTGTCTGAAGGCTATGAGATGGTGCGCTAGCTCTGATGGATGGTTGATCGAAGGATAGTGAGCTTCTCGAGATATGAAAGAACTCCTCGAAGAACTCCTTCTCAAGTCAGCATAACATCCGGTTCACTGGGCGCTTCGTTCGATCCTTTCCCACCACATGCGTGCGTCTCACAGCAGAAGGAGGCACACTTCACCTTCTCGTGTTCCGGTAAGCTTCATCGTGCTCTCCAGTGTTTTGAACCAGGCTTGTGCATCCCATGGTTCACTAGTGCCCAGAAGTTCTCGGCTTGACTCGCTGCCATGGATCGATAGGCTTCCTTTCTTGGCTCACCTGCTGGGGCGGTGCTGTAGGCTGAGCTGGTGGAACCTCTAAGACTACGGAGTCGTCAAATTCGGTTCCGGGGTGACTGGGGTATTCTGCCGATTAGCCTTTAAGGTGGCTATTTCTGTTGCTGTTCAGCTAGCTGCTGCTGTCACTGAGCCACTAATGCACTGAACTGCCTGTCTCTTGCTGGGGCTCAGTAGCTAGTGCCCTTCTAGCTGGGCGTCCTCGTGCCATTTCTAAAGACATAGAGAACATAACATAACTAATGTAATCGCAGTTATATAACTACTGATATCATGTTTAAAAACTATCACATACTAACAAGCAGTAGGCATATAAACATGAACTGTAATAACAAAACAAGGAGCATAAATTAAGTAGAGGTATTCTTACTTGGAAGCTGTAGGTACAATGCTGATGTGTGTGTAGGAAGTATGGAACACTGCTCTGATACCACTCTGTAACGACCCGCCTTCTACTAACTAGGCTGTAAGGCCGATCGCTACAGTTATGCTATGCTAACTATTCCAAGACCATTACTAAAGACATGATGCAGAAGCTGTACTAATTGAAATTTTTGCTAAACTATCATCATTTCTTGGTTCTACATGTGCTAAGGTAGGTAAACTAACTATTCATGACCTGTTTTACCTTTTTCCATGGTCAAGGAACTGAACTTAGACATTTTCCCGCCGATAACAGACCTCCCGATCGATCCATTGATCGATTGGAACGTCGGATCGATCCAGTGATCGATCCAGCCGGCTACTGCACGCGGAGCATGGGTTGGATCGATCCAGTGATCGATCCAGCACGCTACTGTGCTCGGGGCAATAATTTGGATCGATCGGCTGATCGATCCAGGATGGTCAATCGATCCAGTGATCGATCCCAGAGTACTGGATCGATCGACTGATCGATCCAGGAGCCTACTGTTCGCAGTACGAACTCCCCAATCGATCCTTCGGTCGATCAGAAACCCTCGAATCGATCAGCTGATCGATGCGAGTTTCTGATTTCGTGCCAAAGGTCTGATTTCAGCACTTGGGCGTGCCGAAATTTCACATATGAGTTATACACTACATGAGGAACATTCTAATGACATAAAACTAGTATTCTAACATAATTACTGACAATTTAAACCCATCTTCCATGAGTTAAACATGCTAATGTTTAAAAGTGCATAAAAACACGAAAGTTAAAACTAATGAACTGTATAATGCTATAGTAGGTGCTACATCCCTAGAGGATCTTTTGATTCCAGTTCCTGCCACACACACCATCCTTTGCATTGTCCTCCAGCTCCCTCTCCTAGTCCATCTTTCCTTTACCTTTATCTGCAGTATAAGAAAAAATAGTATCTGTAAGCTTAAAGCTTAGTAAGAAACCATCTACCTCACAAAAACATGCAAGCGATGCAAATATGCTTTACAAATCATGTTAGTTGAAAACATGCATTAAGCTTATTAAAGCATGGCATACTGAAACATGGTATAAACACTGAAACATGGCATGCATCATAACTAAGCATATAATCATATCATAGCATCAACTAGAATAAACTATGCTGAAAACCGAACTAAAACTGAAACTATACTTGAGCTAAACTAGTGTTGTTCTGATGCTATAGTCACATATCTGAATAAACTTTGAAAGCTAATAGATATAGGTGAAAATACATAATCATGCTGTTTGGGCCCGGCAACTGTACTTGCTGTGCGCGCATCCCTAACTAGACCCGGGTTTGCAAGTCCCGAATCTAGTAGGGTTAACTAGGTTATCTAAACCTAGGGACGACTGTGGGAGTCCAACCCAATGGATATCTGATCCAGTACAGTGCCACTGAAAATAAAATACTGAATATAGCTAACTGTTTTAACTTGCTGTTTCTAGGTTATCTGAACCTAGAGCTAGGTTATCTAAACCTAGAGGCGACTATGGGAGCTCACCCATTGGACCGTAGTCCCATATAAGCTAAAATAAACTGATTTGCTATTTTAAACGCTTCTAATGCATTTAACCGAGCTATTAAAATGCCTAAGTTGCATCTTTTTACTGATCTAGTTACTTTGTCGAACACCTAGTGTGCCCCAACTCTCCTCTTTATTAGGGAGATCACCTTTAGGCACCCGACAACGTCTACAACCCCAAACTGAAGAGGGTAAACGTGTCCGGCCAATCTAAAGGCGCTCAACTAAATCCCTAAACCTGCGAGGAGGGTTAAAAACACCCTACATGTCGACAAAACCTGCATAAAACTAAACTAATACACAGAAAATCCAAACGGAGCTATTATACTGCAGGTGAGGGGTTTCTTACCTCCTGTATGAAGTTTCTTACGATTCTAATCGCTGGAATTCCGGTGGAGATGACCCTTTCGACGATTTACTCACGTCCACGTGCTCTACTCGCGAAGGGAAACGTCCTCCTGCTGAAATCATCGCCGGAAAATATCCTTGGGGCCCTAGGGAAGGAACCCTAGGGTTTCCTTGGTGTGGCGCCGAAAGAAGGAGGAAGAGGAGAAGAGTTGGCGTGAGGGCTTCGGTGGAGAGGGATTTTGCCGAACCAAAATCTTAAAATAAACCAAACCCTCTTTAAGTTTCCTATTTATATTAAGTGGATTATTGAACCCAACTCCAATATAAATATAATTGGTTCCTCATTCTTTCAGCACGGCCCTGCTGGGTTCAACTGGTTACTAGCATTATCCCTAAGCCATAGGTCTCGGGTTCAATTCCCGCTAAGGCCGTTTTCGTTTTCTAATTATTTTTGCTACTTCCGCTACTCGAAAAATTCCGGAAAAAAATATCTAAAAATTCCAGAAAATCACAGAATAATTCTAATGCAAGTTTGAGAATTTTCGGGCGTTACAATCCTACTCAGGATCTATCTCTAGATCCTTCTCAAAATCTTCAGGATCCATTTCTGAATCCTCATAAAATTCTTTGAGGTCCATTTTCAGATCGTCCTCAGATTCTACGGGACTTGGATCCTCCTTAAAATCTTTAGGATCCATTTTTGGATCCTCCTCAAATTATTCAAGGTCTATTTCTTGGGGATCTGAATCCTCTTTAGATTCTTCAGGACCCCATTCCAATTGAAGTAACTGCTTGCACATCTCTGAATATGAGATGTGCCCTTCAGAATCATCCCAAAGCTGGAATGCTATCTGCCTAAGATGTTCTAATAGTGAATAAACTAGAGTCCATCTTCTTTCTTTGTCCTGGACTGGATACCCTTCTCACTCGAGTTTCCAGAATAGCCAATCGAGCCAACCAATAAGTCAATCGACTCCGTGATCCAGGTTATATTCCAGCTTCTTAATCTCCTCCCAAAGCTCATGTTGTCGTTCATAGTGACCAGTCATCGTGTATATTGTTCGTGTTATCTGGAATTGAAAATCATGATGTCAGTACAAAACTGACAAGGCAGTAACAAAATCGGTTATATTCAATTCCCACATATAGAACAAATATATACAAAATACACAAGCAAATAAGAAAAACAATTTTTCTTTATTTGGGGAGTCTCATGTGACTGACACATTGGATCTTTTGACCAGCTCTTGTGATCGATCTATTTTCCAGTCAAAACTAATCTAATTGGAAAGGAATGTTTTATCTATATTTGTTCTGACCTATTTAAGTAAAACTCAGACTTATTATCAAACTCAGATTTGTTTGATTAATCCAATGCCCATTGGATTAAGTCTGACCCATTAGAACAAATCTAATCTTTTTGATCAAATATGACACTATAGAACTAATCTGGTCATATTTAATCAGTCCAACTTATGTGATCAAAACCAACCCAACTCATTCAATAATAAACTGATCTGGTTAAACTAACAAACGATTTGAACCAGATCTAAGTATTATTAAATCAAACTGGTATGCTTAAATTAACGAATGATTTAAGTTAAATCTGGGTTTGACTGAACAAGTTAGTCTAGTTCAATTTTTAATTAATTGAACCATAAATTAATTAAATATATATATTTATTAATTATTAATACATTTCCATATGCATTTAATTAATTAATAAATATATTTAATTAAATTTTAAACATGAAATCTACTGTTTATATATGGTTTAATAATTGTTATGAGAAAGTTTAATTCTTTTCCTTTTTATCTAATAAAATCAAAAAATTTCTCAAACCACACCTTCATCAACAACACTGTTTATCCTTTTTTTCTTCCTTAATAAATTGATTGATTAATTGATTAAAATGAATTCAATCGATTAATGAATCGATTAAGTATGTGAATCATTGTACCATTAAATTAATCGATTCAATTTTTTTATCAATCGATTCAAATGAATAAATCAATTGAGTAATAGATTAAAACAGGGGGAAAATTATACCGTTAAATAGTACTGTTCATCTTTTATCTTGCGACAAACGTGAGGCTTCCCTTGGCTTTTACTTGTATTTAAACATGATTATCGGTGCTCCTTTGCCGCAACTCTATGTCGCCGAGGACTACATGATTCCCATGTAGCCGAGTGGAAATCGCGACTTCAGGATGCCGATTCTTGCAAAGATCAAGTGAAATAGCAACGTTACGATTTCTCAGTTCCGCACATTGAAATTCATGCTTTCAAAAACGCTCTGATGCCATATATTGTTGTCTTTTTGACAGCATGAATCAAACACAAGATAAAAATAGTAACAACTCATAGTAATCTCCCGAGAAGAAATCGAAGAAGCTGCTAGATGTCGTTGCCATCGGAAGCGCGATCATGCATGAACCGGAAACCTCTTTGAGTTTCACGAGCCAAATCCCTTTCTTCTCAGATGTTCTCTTTTGCCCACCTTCGCTTTCACTGCGTGCACTCTGATCACCGTCGCCTCACTCCCCAATTACTTTTGGACGCCAGTATTAATAGAAAGCAAACATCGGTTACAAACCAATGTTTTGATGGCATTCATTGAAGGAAGATGAAGGTGAATGGGTACTCCATCTTCTTAACGTTGCAACTGATGCAATGTCCAACAGCAAGTCTTGCACTTTTTGGAAGGAGATAAATCACAGGAGGCATCTATCCTAGCACAATGATCATTTACATAGGGAGATTGTCAAGCAACCAATAAAACATTTTACACTTGCTAATAATTCACCCCAAGACCTATGGAGCAATCGCTCAGGTAGAAACCACCGCGCTAACTCACAGGGACAATTATTTTCTTTATCGTTGGAGTAAAATCTAAGGTCATCGCCTTAACAGGCACCTTAGTGGCTCCTCCAGAGCAATTTCATACTCTTTGAAAAAGATAAATCACAACAAATATTTATCTATATCGGCCTTTTACATAGGAGAGAGATTATCCACCGAACAAGAAATTTCGTACCCGTTAAGAATTAACTCTTAACACCTATTAGAACAATTATTATATAGATACATCAATCTGTAAGGAATTATTATTTTTTTTATTATTACTGGTAATGGTAAAGATATATTAATCTCGAACGTCCCATATGACGATGCAGAGGTACATGTTCTTTATTGTTGCTCATGTGGTGGAGAATTTACCGTAGAAATTTCATGGGCTGATATTTAACTTATTTCATATTGGTATTTGGACAAGATTATAATTTAAAAGCTAATTCTTTTATAATTAGCCTTATAAAAATAGAATAAAATCTAAGGAACTACATGTACGTAGGATAGAAGTCGAGAGAGGGGGATGAATTTGATATTTTTTAAATCTTTTCTTCTTGTAAAACTTAAATCAAATTAGCAACGGTATACAAAGAAGACAAACATAAAAACACAAGTCCTTTTTTTATTTGGTTCATAATTCAGTGACTAATACTTCAAGATCTGTGTTTCTCGATCGCTTTCGATAGATAATCTAATATAATTTTTCTGAAAATGTAGATTCGTATAAATATGAAAGGGGATAATAACAATAATACTATCATCAATGAATAAGTACAAGTATAAAAACGGATTACCAACAACAAGAGTAAGAGGTTGACCATAGTTGTTGAAGAGCCTCTCGGCATAGAAATATCAACACTTGCACGAGTAATATATAGCAACATGAATAAAATAAAGCATAGTAGAGAATTGTTAATCGGCTTGGATCCCGAGACCTTCTTTTATAGACACCGTTCAGTCGACTGAAACCCTATTTTGTCGATTGATTCTTTCCATCGACGGAACATCCTATCCGTTGATTGAAGTCTGTGTCTTTCTTGTTAAGTATACTAAAAGCCTAGCTTTTGTAAATATTTATTTTGAAATAAAGAATCACATTGGTCAAAAATATTTACATTTATGCTAAGTGTAGTTGTTCAATTAATTTATATTATAGATAACATAGTGTGTGATGTCACACACAAAAGAATATGTTATCAGTTCTTTATAAATTATAAACAGTTACTCACGACTAAGATGGAAAGGAACAAACCGTTGGAATAGTCGTAGTGTAATTAAGTATTAATTTATCTTGACTAATAAATTACACTAGTACACTCTGAGTGTATTAAGTAGGACCATTTAAGGTAAGCTCTTTTTATACTGACTTAATAAAAGAACAAGATCTTAGTTATTATGGAAGTGTGTGCTCTTAATCCTAATATAATAACAAACACATATATTTAGTATTTATTTCTTTAACTTATCAAAGGGTGAGATTTAGCTCGATAAATCAATAGGTCTGATAAGTTGTGAAATGATATTACTTATAGTGTGTGTTGTTGATTATAAAAGGAAACTATGTCCTAGTAATCTAGGTTGAGAATGTCCCCTAGAGGAGCTCATAAGGATTGTCATGTTAAACCCTGCAGGTGGATTTAGTCCGACATGACAATGAGGTTGAGTGGTACTACTCTTGGACTAAGATATTAATTAAAATGAGTTGTCAGTAATTCAATTAATTAGTGGACATTCGATATCTTAAACATAGGGAGATTAACACACTCATAATAAGGAGCCCAAAAATATAATTTGGGATTGGTGTGGTAGTTCAATAATAATTCTTTAGTGGTATGAATTATTATTGATGAAATTAAGTTGGGTGTTCGGGGTGAACACGGGAAGCTTAATTTCATCGGGAGACCAAAACCAATTATTCCTCTCGGTCCCTATAGTAGCCTCTTGTATATAGAGAATTATACTCACCTTCTTACCCACTCTTTGGTGGTCGACCAAGCTAGCTTGGAGCCCAAGCTAGAGCCGGCCAAGACCCAAAGATTGAGCCAAGCAGGGGTCGGCCAATGCTTGGAGCCCAAGCATGGTGTGGTCGGCCCTAAGAAAAATAAAAGGATTTTTTTTTTTTTTTTTTATGTGGATTCCATGGTTTTAAAAAGAGAGTTTAAAATTTAAAATTTTCCTTCTACAAAAGATTAAGAAAAGATTTGATATCTTTCCTTATTTGTAGATTGAGAGGAAGATTTTAAATTTTGATAAAACTTTTCTTTTTTGTAACTATGTTCATGATTTAAAAAGTGAGTTTTAAAATTAAATATCTCCTTTATAGTCTTCTACAAAAGATTAAGAGAAAGATTAGATATCTTTCCTTATTTGTAGGTTGAAAGGAGATTTTAATTTTAGAGATAACTTTCCTTTTTGAAAATCAACCACATGTTTAAAAGAAAGTTTTTAATTTATAAAATTTCCTTTTATAACCAACCATGAAGGGATAAATTATTAGAGAAATTTTAATTTTAAAATTTCCGAAAATAAATAAGGAAGTTTTAATTTTGTGTTTAAAACTTTTCTTATTTGGAGCATGGGGATGTGGTCGGCCATAGCATGGTTAAAAGGAAAATTTAATTAATTTTTTCTTAATAACCAAAGGCAAGGAATATATGGGAATTTTAATAACAATTAAATTTCCTTATTTGCCAAGACCAAGAAATATAAAAGAGGGGGTAGAGGTGCCTTCACCTAATAACATCTATTCTATAGTTCCTCATCTTTTCCTTGGTGTGTGGCCAACCCTATTCCTTCCTTTTCTCTTCTTCTTTAGTGGCCGGATTATCCTTCCCTTGGAGCACTTGTTGGTGGTCGGTTCTAGCTAGGAGAAGGAGAGAAAGGAGGGTTTGCTCTTGCATCCCTTGGAGCTTGGTGGTGGTGGCCGGACCTCTACTTCTCTTGGAGAATTGGTGGTGGCCGAATCTAGCTTGGAGAAGAAGGAGCTTGGTGGTTCTCATCTTGGTAGATTGTTGCTCATACAACGTCCGAGATAAGAAGAGGAATATGGTAGAAGATCAAGAGGTAGTTGCATACAAAGAAAGTTATAACTAGTAATTATTTTTCGCATCATACTAGTGTTTTTTTGTATGAATTCCAAACACAAAAGACATATGATTCTAGATTTCCGAATTAGATATTCGAAGTTGTATTTTTTTTATTTTATTTTGATCTTGTGATTCGATTATTATTTTTGGTTAAACCTAATGTTATTTTAGGAAATTAAATAATGAATTTCGTTAGGAGGCTTTGTCAAGACAGTGGTGGATGTTCCCATACCCAAGAAGGCCATGTGTCTCGCCATGTTTGACCTAGGAGCCAATTTCCGAAATTGATATTTAATTGAATTTATAACATGGGTGGATTTGGATTAATAATGTTAAGTTCCGTTTGCAATCCAAATCTAAACCATTAAGAACAGATAAGTTAAATTTGGAATCAATAATGTTAAGTTCTGTTTGCGATTCCTAATTTAATTTCTAAAGAACACAATAGGTTGTTTAGGAAAGGTTCGACACTTGTACAAAATTTTTGTACAGTGGAACCGGTATGATCTTCCTATGACCAACCAACAATTGGTATCAGAGCTAGGGTTTGCCTCTGTGTGTTTTGGTTTTCAGCTAATTATGCACATGTCATACATAATTTAGGCGGGATAATAGTAGGATGTGCTAACTTTGTGGTAGCAGGCTCCAACTATTATGGCTTATGGTTGTTGTGTGTGATTGGACCCTTGGACATGTCAAGGGCATTTTATTGTGTGTGCATGATTGTAATATTAAATACAACAGGAGCTGTATTAGTTATTAGAATTTTACTTTTTTGCTTCGATCTAGATTGTATGTACATTCCTTTGTGGAATATAGGATCGAAATATGTAAAATTCTATTTTTGTCGTGGATCGTATCCTTACGAGACGTGGTACTATTGGAGCACTAGAGACGCAGCGAAATAGGAAGCAAGATAGATGCGGCGACGGGACCCGATTGCGATGGCTAAAAATAACAGCAGCTAGGGTTGGCAGTACACGGAGAACATGTTGGAGTGTATACTTAAAAGTTTAGCTTTTGTACACATTTATTTTGAAATAAAAAATCACATTGGTCAAATGTTTACATTTATTTGTTAAATGTAATTGTTCAATTAATTTATATAGTAGATAACATGGAGTGTGGAGTCACATTTAGAAGATCATGTTGTCGGTTCTCTATAAATTATAAACAGTTGCTCACGACTAAGATGGAAAGGAACAAACCATCAGAATAGACGTAGTGTAATTAAGTATTAGTTTATCTTGACTAATAAATTACATTGATACACTTTAAGTGTATTGAGTAGGATCATTTAGGTAAGTTCTTTTTGTACTGACTTAGTAAAAGAACTAGACCTTAGTTATTATGGAAGTGTGTGCTCTTAATCCTAATATAATAACAAGCATGTATATTTAATATTTATTTCTTTGACTTATCAAAGGGTGAGGTTTAGCTCGATAAATCAATATGCCCGATAAGTTGGGAAATGATATACTTATAGTATGTGTTGTTGATTATAGAAGGAATCTGTGTCCTAGTTATCTAGGTTGAGAATGTCCCCAAGAGGAGCTCATAAGGATTGTCATGTTAAACCATGCAGGTGGACCTAGTCCAACATGACAATAAAGTTGAGTGGTACTACTCTTGGAGCTAGATATTAATTAAATGAGTTGTCAGTAACTCACTTAATTAGTGGACATTCGTTGTAATACCCGAAAATTCTCAAAACTATTTTAGAAATATTCTATGAATTTTCTGGAATTTTAGAATATTTTTATAATATTTTTTAGAGTAGCGGAAGTAGCAAAAATAATTATAAAAGCAAAATAGCTTAAGCGGGAATCGAACCTGGGACCTCTCGGGTCCACTAAACCTTTAAACCGCTTAAGTAACCAGTTGAACCCAGCAGGGCCGTGCTGAAAGAAAGGGGAGTCAATTATATTTATATTTAAGTTGGGTCGAGTTACCCACTTAATATAAATAGAAAATTTAAGTGGGGTTTGGTTTATTTTTAATTGGTTCGGCAATTTCTCCTCCTCACCCTAACCTCACGCCGCACCTCTCCCTCTTCTTCTTCCTCTCGGCGCCAATCCTAGGGTTCCCTCCCTAGGGCCCCAAGGTCATCTTCCGGTGACAACTCCGGCACGAGGACGCTCTTCTTCGCGAGAGGAACGCATAGACGTGAGAAGATTGTCGAAGGGGTCGTCTCCAACGGAATTCTAGCGAATAGAATTGTAAGGAAATTATCATACGAGGTAAGAAATCCCTCACCTGCAGTATAAGTAGCTTCCGTGTGAATTCCATGTTTTAGTTTAGTAATATGTAGACTTTCGGCACAAGGATGCGAATTAGTGCATACTAAGTGTTCGATTAAATTATTTAGCACAGAAAAATGTAACTTAGGCATTTTAATAGCTCGGTAAATGCAATAGAAGCATTTAAATAATTTAGTTAGCCTTGCCACAACATATTTGGGACTACGGTCCAATGGGTGGGCACCCACAGTCGCCTCTAGGTTCAGATAACCTAGTAGAAGCAAGGTAAATTAATTAGCTATGATTCAGTATTTTATTTTCAGTAGTGGCACTGTACAGGATTAGATATCCATTGGGCTGGGCTCCCATAGTCGGTCCCTAGGTTTAGATAACCTAGTAAACCTTGCTAAATTCGGAAATTGCAACCCCAGGTTTAGTTGAGGATGCGCGCATAGCATGTACAGTTGTCGGGCCCATTAGCAGTATGATTATGTATTTTAATCTATTATATTATAGTTTTTCAAAACTCACAAAGATCAGTTATGTTAGTTGAGTTTGAATTCAGTTCCAGACTAGTTTAATTCATGTTCAGCTCAGTTTTCCTTGTTGTTACACATGATAGTTATGGTTAGCTTTGTATGTCATGCTTTGGTGTTCATGTTCAGCTTTTATTACACATGTTTAGATGATAGTATGCCATGACTAGCTTTGATTCCTATGTATGATAACATGCCATGTTTCAGTCTAATCAGTGCACTTTCAAACAGCATGTTTTAAAAGCATATTGCATCGAATGCATGTTTTAGTGAGGTAGATGGTTTCTTACTAAACTTATAGATACTTTCTTTTCCTTATCTGCAGATAAAGGTAAAGGAAAGATGGACTAGCGGAGGTCGGAGGACAATGCTACGAGGATGTGTGTGGGCAGGAACTTGGAATAAAAGATCTTAGGGATCTAACAAGCTTTATTTATGTATTAGAACTTTCAAGAAAATTAGTTAACTGTTAGAACCTTATTATTCTACACATAGTACATTTGCATGCCATGAATTAGTGAATCATGCGTGATATCATGTTTAAAATGTTAGCTAATACATGTTAAAAATGTTTCTAGCTATTATAGCCTTGATGTGTATGAGTTGGAGCGAAATAGTCGAATCGTGGGTTCGATTCAAATCGAACCCAGATCGATCTGATCGATCGATTAGAGCATCGGATCGGTGGCCACCGACCGATCCAAATGCAGAGCTAGAGTCTGTTATGGATCGGTCGGTGGCCGATCCGGATGCAATCAGGAGTGAGCTCACCGATCGGTCAGACCGATCCACCGCATCAAAAGAAATGTAGCAGTGGATCGGTCACCGACCGATCCAGTGTCTTAGGTATCAAGGCGGATCGATCACTGGATTGATCCGACAACCCAATCGATTCATGGATTGATTGAAATGCCTGATTACAGACTAGCGGGACATCCGAGAGGCATAGATTATCTTCCTAGCATGTGTACAACTCCTAGGTACACCTAGAATATTAAGTTCAGATTTTACGATGTCGGTTTAGTAAAATTTTAATCAATCCAGATTTCGCAATAGTAATTAGCACAGCATAATGTAGCGATCGGCCTCACAGCCAGTTGAGAAGGCGGGTCGTTACAGAGTGGTATCGAGCAGTTCCATACTTCCTACACACACATCAACATTGTACTGCAGCCCAAGTAAGAATACCTCTCACTTTGTATGTTTATTGCTTTTCATATGGATAACTAAAGCATGCTTGTTTATGATAGTAGTTAACATGATAACAATAGTTTCTCTATTATGCTTGTGTTAGTCATGTATGTCCCGCATGTCTTTAGAAATGGCACGAGGACGCCCAGAAGGGCACCACCACCGAGCCCCAAAGATGAGGCAGGGCCTCCCTGTGCCTTACAAAGACTAGTGGCTCGATTCTACAGCAGCGAATGAACAGAAATAGCCACCTTAAAGGCTAGTCGTGAACACTCCCACCGTCACCCCGGAGCCTAACTTAGCGACACCGGTGGTCTTAGAGGTTCCACCATCCACCCTCGACACGGTAGCTCCCAGAACGCAGAGAAGCCTATTTCCGATCCGGTGGCGAGAGTCAAGCCGAGAATTTCTCGAATGAACCATGGGATGCTCTGCATGGTTCAAAACATCGAAAGTACGATGGAGCTTCTGGACTGGCCAGAACATGAGAAGGTGAAGTGCGCCTCCTTCTGTCTGACAGGAGATGCACGTATGTGGTGGGAGAGAATCAGAGCAAAGCGCCCAGTGAACCAGATGACATGGGCTGACTTCGAGAAGGAATTCTTTGAGGAGTTCTTTCACATGCGGGTCACCAACCGTCACTACGACGAGTTCACTAAGTTTCGTCAGGGCAACCTATCAGTTGAGGAAGCCGTGAAGAAATTCAACAGGTTGGCTCATCTATGCCCTGAATTAGTCAGCACAGAAAGGGAACGAATCCGGTTGATGCTCAAAATGTTGAGGCCGGAAATAGCAATGAACGTGGCTGGTGGCGTTCATAGGCCACAAACCACAGAAGAATTAGTTAGCAGTGCTCTAATCACTGAGCATTACCAGAATAGCATCAAGCAGCAGAAGCAAGTCCTCTCAGAAGCTAAAGGTCAAGGAGGCTCAGGCACTCAGAAACAGCAGGGTCACAGCTCCCATGGCTCTAACTGGAAAGGGAACTCCAGCAACAAGCGCAAACCAGGGAGTTACCCAAAAGGAGGGCCAGCCAGCAAGCAGCCTAGTTATCCAAAGTGTGCTACTTATGGGAAATTCCACCCTGGAGTTTGTCCTAAAGGCACACGAGGATGCTTTGAACGCGGACAAGAAGGGCATATGGTCAAGCAGTGTCCAAACAAGACCAGTCTTCCTCAGCCACAGCCGATTCAGTATGGAGGCCAGCCAGCTCAGTTACATCAGATGCAGGCCGCTTTAGATGGTCCACATATCAGCCAGGGAAGATTAGAAGCCCCTCCAGCTACGACCAATGCGAGGATCTACTCACTCACCAGAGAGGACGCAGCAAATGCCTCGACAGTTGTTACAGGTCAGATTAGTATTTTACAGCAAAGTACAACTGTCTTATTCGATACTGGGGCAATCCATTCATACATATCCAGGGCATTTGCTGAGAAGTTAGCAGTACCTCCAGAGGTACTCAGTAGCCAGTTCCTTACGACGTTACCCTCAGGAGAGATCATGACGTCTACGCACTGGCTCAGAGCAATGCCGGTCACTATAGCAGACAGAGAGCTCTTTTGCGATCTGATAGTGATTAATATGACCGACTACGACGTCATCTTCGGGATGAACTTCTTGATCAAATACGGTGCCTCCATCGAGTGCCGTAAACAGAAAGTCATATTCCAACCTGAAGCGGAAGCACAGTTCGAATTCGTCGGAGAACCCAGGAGAAAGGCCAAGAAGTTTCTCTCAGCTATGAAGGCACAGAGGTTGATGGATTCAGGATGTACGGGGTTCTTAGCACACGTAGTCAGCACCAGTCAGGACAAGGACCAACAGTATGTGACTACCCAGCAGTCTTCCCTGAAGAGTTACCAGGCCTAGCACCAGACAGGGAGATCGAATTTGAGATAGAGCTCATTCCCGTTACAAATCCTATCTCCAAGGCACCTTACCGCATGGCTCCAGCAGAACTGAAGGAACTTCATGAGCAACTACAGGAGCTGCTTGACAAGGGCTTCATCCGTCCTAGTCACTCACCATGGGGAGCACCTGTATTGTTCGTGAAGAAGAAAGACAGGAGCATGAGCCTGTGTATAGACTACCGGGCACTGAACCAAGTCACAATCAAGAACAGGTATCCTCTTCCCAGAATAGATGACATGTTTGATCAGCTAAAGGGAGCAGCAGTGTTCTCTAAAATAGACCTCAGATCAGGTTATCATCATGTGAAGGTTAAAGAAGGGGACATACCCAAGACAGTATTCAGGACTAGATACGGACATTACGAGTTCGTAGTCATTCCCTTTGGCGTGACAAATGCTCCAGCTACTTTCATAGACCTTATGAACAGGGTATTCAGAGAATATTTAGATAGGTTCGTTATCGTATTCATCGATGACATCCTTATCTATTCCAGAACTCAGGAAGAACACGTAGAGCATCTGAAAACAGTATTGCAGACCCTTCAGCAGAATCAGCTGTACGTCAAGTTCACCAAATGTGAATTTTGGCTAGATCAGGTGTCCTTCCTGGGTCACATCATCTCAAAGGATGGTATCATGGTAGACCCCAGTAAGATAGAAGCTGTGAGCAACGGGAAAAGACCCAAGAACGCCAGTGAGATCAGAAGCTTTCTGGGATTAGCAGGTTACTACAGGAAATTCGTAGAGGACTTCTCCAGGATAGCCTCCCACTAATGACTCTTACCGAAAAAATAGAAAATTTCGGTGAGGATCGGAGAAATGTGAAAGTGAAAAGGAGATTGACTAGTGCACCTATTCTGACTCTACCAGAGAACGCAGATAGCTTTGACATATATAGTGATGCCTCGAAGTTGGGACTAGGAGCAGTGCTGATGCAAGATGGCAAGGTGATCGCCTATGCCTCCAGACAACTTAAGGATTATGAGAAGAACTATCCTACTCATGACCTTGAGCTTGCAGTAGTGGTGTTCGCTCTCAAGATTTGGAGACATTACTTGTATGGAGCTCAGTGCAGAGTGTATACAGATCATCAGAGCCTGAAGTACTTCTTCACTCAGAAGGATCTGAATATGCGACAGCGCCGATGGCAAGAACTGGTCAAAGACTACGACATAGATATCCTCTACCACCCAGGAAAAGCGAATAGGGTAGCAGACGCCCTCAGCAGGAAGTCCAGCGCTACCCTATTATCTCTAGCAGCCATGTCACCGCCCTTACAGAAAGAGATCACAGATTTCGGTCTCGAGCTTATAGTCGGACAGCTCTCTACTATGATATTAGAGTCTACCTTGCTTGGTGACATCCAGACAGCTCAGGAGCAGGATCCTGAAATTCATAGAATCAAGCAAGGTTTAGCAGAATCAGAAGGTGGAGAGTTCAGAATATCAGATAGCGGGGTGTTGTATTTTGGTGACAGGCTATGTGTTCCGGATCAGGAGGAACTACAGAGGAAAATCCTAGACGAGGCTCACAAGACTCCCTATGCGATGCATCCTGGCTCCACCAAAATGTACCAGGACATGAAGAAACGTTTTTGGTGGCCTGGGATGAAGAGAGACATCGCTCGATATGTCAGCACCTGCCTAACCTGTCAGAGGGTTAAGGCAGAACATCAGAGACCAGGGGGAGTTTTGCAGCCCATACAGATACCAGAATGGAAGTGGGAAGACATTTCTATGGATTTTATAGTGGGATTACCCAGAACCACGAATGGTTTTGATACCATCTGGGTAATAGTCGACAGATTGACTAAATCAGCCCACTTCTTAGCTATCAGGATATCCTACTCCATGGAACAGCTAGCTCAGTTGTATCTCAAGGAGATCGTTAGATTACATGGAGTCCCACGAACCATTATTTCGGACAGAGACAGCAGGTTCACGTCACACTTCTGGGAGTGTGTACAGACAGCTTTGGGCACGAAGTTAAAGTTTAGCACAACCTTCCATCCTCAGACGGATGGACAGGTACTCGAGGATATGCTCCGAGCATGTGCCCTAGATTTCAAGGGAAGTTGGTGCAAATATCTGAGTTTAGCAGAATTTGCATACAACAACAGCTATCAGGCCACTATCGGTATGGCACCTTATGAGGCTCTCTATGGGCGGAGGTGTAGATCTCGGAGGTGGCCGTATGAGTGAGGAGAACAGAAAGAGCTAGAACTTCAGACAGATCTAGTGGCAGATACCACAGCAGCTATACAGCAGATCCGCCAGAGGATAGAGACAGCTCAGAGCCGTCAAAAAAGCTATGCTGATATACGGCGCAGACCTTTGGAGTTTTCAGTTGGGGATTCAGTGTTCCTTAGAGTAGCTCCCATGAAGGGAGTAATGTGTTTTGGGAAGAAGGGCAAGCTAAGTCCCCGATATGTGGGACCATACCTTATCAGCAGAAGAGTGGGCAAGGTAGCATATGAGCTAGAGCTACCCCAGGAAATGTCAGTCGTCCACAATGTGTTTCATGTCTCTATGCTGAAGAAGCATACCCCAGATGCCACCCAGGTGATTGAGCCCCAGTCGATACAGATCCGCGAAGACCTCAGCTATGATAGTCGGCCTATTCAGATAATAGACCGAGCAGTTAAGAAATTGCGGAACAAGGAAGTACCATTAGTCAAAGTCATTTGGCACAGTCACACAGCAGAAGAGGCAACATGGGAGACAGGAGCCAGCATGAGACAGAAGTACCCAGAGTTATTCTAAGTTCGAGGATGAACTTTTTATAAGGTTTGGGGGATTGTAACGCCCGAAAATTCTCAAAACTATTTTAGAAATATTCTATGAATTTTATGGAATTTTAGAATATTTTTATGATATTTTTTAGAGTAGCGGAAGTAGCAAAAATAATTATAAAAGCAAAATAGCTTAAGCGGAAATCGAACCCGGGACCTCTCGGGTCCACTAAACCTTTAGACCGCTTAAGTAACCAGTTGAACCCAGCAGGGCTGTGCTAAAAGAAAGGGGAGTCGATTATATTTATATTTAAGTTGGGCCGAGTTACCCACTTAATATAAATAGAAAATTTAAGTGGGGTTTGGTTTATTTTTAATTGGTTCGGCAATTTCTCCTCCTCACCCTAACCTCACGCCGCACCTCTCCCTCTTCTTCTTCCTCTCGGCGCCAATCCTAGGGTTCCCTCCCTAGGGCCCCAAGGTCATCATCTTCCGGTGACAACTCTGGCACGAGGACGCTCTTCTTCGCGAGAGGAACGCATAGACGTGAGAAGATTGTCGAAGGGGTCGTCTCCACCGGAATTCTAGCGAATAGAATTGTAAGGAAATTAGCATACGAGGTAAGAAACCCCTCACCTGCAGTATAAGTAGCTTCCGTGTGAATTCCATGTTTTAGTTTAGTAATATGTAGACTTTCGGCACAAGGATGCGAATTAGTGCATACTAAGTGTTCAATTAAATTATTTAGCACAGAAAAATGTAACTTAGGCATTTTAATAGCTCGGTAAATGCAATAGAAGCATTTAAATAATTTAGTTAGCCTTGCCACAGTATATATGGGACTACGGTCCAATGGGTGGGCACCCACAGTCGCCTCTAGGTTCAGATAACCTAGTAGAAGCAAGGTAAATTAATTAGCTATGATTCAGTATTTTATTTTCAGTAGTGGCACTGTACAGGATTAGATATCCATTGGGCTGGGCTCCCATAGTCGGTCTCTAGGTTTAGATAACCTAGTAAACCTTGCTAAATTCGGAAATTGCAACCCCGGGTTTAGTTGAGGATGCGCGCATAGCATGTACAGTTGTCGGGCCCATTAGCAGTATGATTATGTATTTTAATCTATTATATTATAGTTTTTCAAAACTCACAAAGATCAGTTATGTTAGTTGAGTTTGAATTCAGTTCCAGACTAGTTTAATTCATGTTCAGCTCAGTTTTCCTTGTTGTTATACATGATAGTTATGGTTAGCTTTGTTTGTCATGCTTTGGTGTTCATGTTCAGCTTTTATTACACATGTTTAGATGATAGTATGCCATGACTAGCTTTGATTCCTATGTATGATAACATGCCATGTTTCAGTCTAATCAGTGCACTTTCAAACAGCATGTTTTAAAAGCATATTGCATCGAATGCATGTTTTAGTGAGGTAGATGATTTCTTACTAAGCGAAAGCTTATAGATACTTTCTTTTCCTTATACTGCAGATAAAGGTAAAGGAAAGATGGACTAGCGGAGGCTGGAGGACAATGCTACGAGGATGTGTGTGGGCAGGAACTTGGAATAAAAGATCTTAGGGATCTAACAAGCTTTATTTATGTATTAGAACTTTCAGCAAAATTAGTTAACTGTTAGAACCTTATTATTCTACACATAGTACATTTGCATGCCATGAATTAGTGAATCATGCGTGATATCATGTTTAAAATGTTAGCTAATACATGTTAAAAATGTTTCTAGCTATTATAGCCTTGATGTGTATGAGTTGGGTACGAAATAGTGCTGAAATCAGGGGTTCTGATTCGAAATCAGAAACCCAGATCGATCTACAGATCGATCGATTAGGTTGTCGATCGGTCACCGACCGATCCAACCGTAATCAGTGTACTCCTGGATCGGTCGGTAGACCGATCCAGCCGCATACAGAAGCCATAGAGCCACTGGATCGGTCTACCGACCGATCAGTGTACTCCTGGATCGGTCGGTAGACCGATCCAGCCGCATACAGAAGCAATGTAGCTTGTGGATCGGTCAGCCGACCGATCCAGAGTTTTCTCCGTGCCGGTATCAAGCTGGATCGATCACTGGATCGATCCGACAGCCCAATCGATTCATGGATCGATTGAAATGCTTGATTACAGCTAGCAGGACATCCGAGAGACATAGATTATCTTCCCTAGCATGTGTACAACTCCTAGGTACACCTAGAATATTAAGTTCAGATTTTACAATAATCAGTTTAGTAAAATTTTAATCAATCCAGATTTTCGCAATAGTAATTTAGCATAGCATAATGTAGCGATCGGCCTCACAGCCTAGTCAGTAGAAGGCGAGTCGTTACATTCGTAATCTTAAACACAGGGAGACTAACACACTCATGATAAGGAGGAGTCCATAATGTAATTTAGGATTGGTGTGGTAGTGCGGTAATAACTCTCTAGTGGAATGAGTTATTATCGATGAACTTGAATTGTGTGTTCGGGGCGAGCACGGGATACTCAAGCTCATCGGAAGGTCAAAACCAATTTCTCCTCTAGGTCCCTGTTGTAGCCTCAATAAAGCCTCAAGTCCATCCAAAGAAAAGCCTATCTTGGTGTCCAAGAAGGGGTCGGTTCATTGCTTGGTGACCAAGCAATGGCCGGCCACATATTCTCTAGAAATGGCCGGCCCTTGCCTTAGGCAAGGGGGCCGGCCGCAATATTTAAATTAGGAAGGTTGTTTTTGAATTTTTTAAATTTCCTCAGATATTTACAATTTGTAAAAAGAGAAATTTTAAAAATTTATAAAATTTTCCTAATTTAAATTAGGCCACAAGGTTTTAAAAGAGAGTTGCAAAATTTATAAAACTTTCTTTTAAAAAGAAATATTATTAGAGATGTTTTAAATTTTAAAACTTGGTTTTAAATTTTAAAACTTTCCTTTTAATATCCACATTAGAAAAAAAAAATAGTTTGTAAAATTTTATTAGAAGTTTTCTTCTTTTAAAATTTTATAAAAAAAAATTCTTTCTTTTCCTTTTAATAAGTGGTCGGCCACCTTGCTTGGTGCCCAAGGAAGGGGCCGGTCAAATAATTAAACATCAACAAATAGTTGTTTAATTAATACATCAATCTAGGGTTGATTTATTAAAAGGAAAGAAAAAAGAAAAAAAAAAGAAATAGGAATGAGTCTAATTTTTTATAAAACTCTTTCCATAATTTTCCGTTAGGAAACTAATATAAAAAGGGAGGAAGGGGAGGCCTTGAATAACATAACAATTGATATTGTGTTGTTGGAGATCATCAAGTGGCCGGCCCCTCTCCCTCTCTTCCCTTTGCTCTCTTTTGCTCCTTTGTGGTGGTCGTGGCCGAATTCTAGAGAAGGAGGAGAAGCTTTCTGGGTGATGTTCGTCTTGGAGGATCGTCGCCCACACGACGTCCAAGAGGAGGCGAGGGATACGGCAGAAGATCTCGAGGTTTTTAGCATACAAGGAAGAGGTATATCTAGTATTTAATTTCCGCATCATACTAGTTAATTTTTCTTTGTATAAATACCAAATACAAGAGACATTCGATTCTTGTTTTTCGAATTTAATTTCGATGTTGTGTTCTTTTCTTTTTTCCTTGTGATTTGATTGTTCCTTTTGGTTAACCTAGGGTTATATAAGGAAATTAAATATTAACTTTCCTTAAAAGGCTTTGTCTAGTCGGTGGTGGTTGCTCCCATATCCAAGAAGGCCAAGTGCCTCGCCATGCAGTACTGGAAGCCAATTTTGGAAACTAATATTTAATTGAATTTATAACCTAGGTGATTTGGATCAAACGTGTTAAGTTCCGCAGGATATCCAAATCTAAACCTAAAAGAACATATAAGTTAAACTTGGAATCAAACGTGTTAAGTTCCGCAGGAGATACAAGTTTAACTTAAAAGAACACATGGTAGCTAGGAAAGGTTCAGATCACGTACAAAATTTTTGTACAGTGGAGCCATTGGGTTTTCCGAGTAGCAACCAATAGAACAGTGCTAGAAAATGTCATAATAGTTGGAAAAATATTTTTCCATATTTGTTGCTTTATTTGCTGTGATGTGTGCTCGCATAGTTTAAAATTCCTCCCCTTAAATAACTAAGTGGGAGATAGATTTTTAAATAAATTCCACGGTCTCCATTACTGGTTTGTAAGTGATGCAAACAAACTTATACGTTGGCTCTGAGTACCTTCCTCCATATCGGATGAGTTTGTTTGCGGATCACTAGATCAAACTTCCATTTTGGATGATTTTAGGAAATTAATTAGGAGCGTGTGATCTTCCCCATCGGAAGGGACATAATCTTATTTAATGGACTAAATATCAAGTAATGATATACACTTAGACACATTTAATAATATCCTCCCCATCGGAGTCACTGCTATTATTTGTGTGACCAAAGGAAAACAACTATTAATTTGTCAAAAAGATAAATTGACAAGAAAATAAAATTAAAACCCCCCTTTTAGAAATGTTGAGATTTTGTATACATCCACACTATCGTGGCATACAAAATTCACGGTATTTGAGATAATTTTATTTGTCAAGTTGACAAGATAATAAAATTAATGGGTAAAACCCCTCTTACAAATGTTTGGATTTGTATACGTCCACACTATCATGACATACAAAATTCACGGTGTTTGAGGTAATTTTATTTGTCATAAAGATATGTTGACAAAGTTATTAATGGGTAAAACCCTCCTCTTACAAATGATTGATTTTGTATACGACCACACTATCGTGTCATGCAAAATTCACGGTGTTTGAGGTGTTGGTGAATTTAAATGATATTATTTTAAGGAATCAATATTATTCTAAATTCAAAGTTTTGACCAAATATTTGATCAAAGATAGACCAACTATTAATTTTATTTGTTATAAAATTATGTTGACGAGATAATAAAATTAATGGATAAAATCTCCTCTTTGATTTTGTATACGACTACACTATCGTGGCATACAAAATTCACAGGGATTTTAAGGTGTTGGTCTTGACCAAATATTTTTGTGATTTTTAGGATTTCAAATATTTGTCAATCCCCTAGTTGTTATACTATAGAATAGACTTAGTTGTCCCAATTATAATGATTGGAAATAAGACTTGGATATTAAGATAGACTGTCCTCTCAGAACTAAGCACAATATAAGTGTATTTTATTCATTAGTTGTTGTAACATGTTTAGTGGTGTTATCTACCAGTACTTGGTGTGTAGATACGAGGAGCCACTGATCATGTCTGCAATTCATTGCAGGGTTCCAGGAAACTCGACAACTGTATGAAAGGGAAAACACTGTCTACATGGGACTACTGCAAAAGTAGTAGTTGTTGCAGTGGGAGATATTTTATTCTCTGATAGGAATAAAATGTGGATTTTAAGAAATTGTCTTTACGTACCAAGTTTAGAATGAACTAGTTTTCAGTTTCCAAACTATTCAAAGAACTTGATTTTCTGCCTCTTTTAATAACAAAGTTGTTATCAAGAAAAAGAGGGAAGTTATCTGTTCCTTGTTTTAATAACTCAGCTTTTGGATGAACTTTGCTTGGTCTAAACTCTTGGGCATGCTTCTAGTGTCTCGACCCTCCAGGTGCTTGTGGTGCCACTTGGGTGCTGGTTCGAAGCGCCTGACCCGGGCGCCTAGAGTATCTCCAGGCACCCAAACCGTTGGGGCACCCGAATTGTTCGGGCACCCGAACCGTTCGGGTGCCCGGACAAGTTTCGGGCGCCTGTATGCCTGTTTTCCAACAATCTTCATCCTGCATCATAGGTTAGTCCAGGCAAAAATAATATTAAATTTTGACAGTATTTGGACTATCCGATCCTGACTTTGAGTTCCACTGAAACTCTAGGTCAAACTGACGTCTACTGTTCCCTCAACTGAGAATGGCTCCTCACTAGATCTCTCCTTCAGTTGCTTACCTCCACTTACCAATCGTAGACTTCCTTGATGTCAGGTCCCTTGACCCACCAAGACTTTCTGCTATATCTCAACCAATCTGAACTTCAGCTAGTTGTCAATCCAACTGTATTTCCTTCTGTCAGATCTCAACCAATCTAGACTTCGTGTCAGCTATCAACATAGCTAGACTTTAACATGGTGTTTCAATTCTCTAGACCCATCAAGTCCTACACACTTAGTAAAAGGTTAGACAAATAACATATCTAACTTTAACTTATTTGTCATACATCAAAACTTAATTATTAGTGCAACCTGCACCAATATTTCCTTGTTTGCTCTAATTTGATCTATTCAATCCCGTAAATTATGTTGTTTGGTCGACTGATCCATGTTATTCGTTGACAAAACCTCTGGATTTCTTTTCTTACATGATCCTATCAAATCTGTAATTGCTTACCAAATATGGATCAGTCGACTGATATCATTTATTAGTTGACGGAACCGCTGTTGCCTTCTTTACCAGATCACAAACCTTTACTGTTCTTATCCACTTAGATCAGTCAACTAATCCCCTAGTTCAGTCGACTGAACCAATCGATCAAGTGACTTTCTTTTTTTACAAAACCAAGTTAGCACAACAAGTATACAAATGATAATGATCTTACAAAACAGAGTCAGATAATAATATCCATGAGTATATGAACAGTTAGGACTGTCTTGATCTCGACTTAGAAATCTTCGTTGGTTTCTTCAGTTGGATCATCGCCTAAGGTCTACTTCGACTAAGACACGACCTTACCACTCCACTCGAGGAGCTTACCTCAACTTACCCGCCAAGCATCTGATATTCCAAACATGTTTGGACTTTTTCTGATTCTGCTTACTATCTGATCAACCCGATTAACTAAGACTTTCCTGTAACACTGAGTTAGCACAATTGATATAAAATAGTAAAGTAAAATAATGTTAGCAGCATTCAAGATTCTCTGGTCTGGTTGACCGTGGTCACACATGCTTGAAATTCACTTATCCAGAACTTCTTATTATCTAAGGTTTACTCTTCTAGGATTTTCATTTACTTTAGAGTTTACTCCTATGATTTTCCCTTTGCTTCCACTCCTCAAAGATTTCTTACATGTCACTCGGTAGGGCTTTCATTAGCTTAACTTCCAGTTAGAACTAGTCACTCGATAGATTTTTCACATGTTTGACCTCAACTTAGGACTTTCTCTTGTCCAACTTTCAGTGAATTCTCACTTGCTTAACCTCTAGTCAAAACTTTCATTTACCTAACCTCCAATTAGAACTAATCACTCTAATTAAAATTTTCAATTGTTTAACCTCCAATTAAAATTAATCATTCAGTAGACTTTCCATCCTTATCTAATCTCCAATTAGAACTTCTCTTACCTAACCTCCCGTTAAAACTAGTCACTTATTAGACTTCTCATCCCTATTAGTCATCGGTCAAATTTGATCCAACTAGACTTCATTAAATATACTATCAAATAAATATCAAAACCTTAAAACCTAAAAGATCGATTGCATCAATACTACGTTGAAATAAGGAAACGCATGAGTTGCCATGAATAATGTACGACAAACGCAATGGAACTGAAGAACCTTTCATACCATAACCTTTCATACCATAATCATCATTCATCATTCCCGAAAACAATGCATATTTAAACTAGAATGGAATCAGTTTCAAATAACAAAGTGATCAAGACATATGTCAGCGGCCAACCTGGAACACTGAAGTTGGGAAATGAATGGCTAAACATAAAGTTACACTCGTTTTGTAGTTACAAGATTCCAATAAACGTGAAGAATCAACCATCTGAATGTAGATAGTTCCTCGCCTTATCTACGCAAATCAACACTGAATATTAAGCCCTTCCAGACTAATTCTCCCTGCGAGGTACCTTAAACATCATGGTCTGTGAATCTTGTATCCAAATACCCTAGGAACATATCGTTGTGATGGCTTTTGTGGTTTCAGGTGCCCATATGTCATCAGAAAGAGGTGAGGAAATGTGGTGCCAAAGTAAGCTCCATCAATATCTATGCAAAGTCAAGTAAATTCAAATAGCTAAATCGTGCAACAGATTACTTTAAGTTAATCTTTTTAAAAGAGAGAGAGAGAGAGAGATAAGCAGTTTGTCCCACTTGCAAAATTTAAAAGAGGTAAAAGGATACTGCCATGATATTTCGATCTTGGATAGTATATATCTTCGCATTTGGGACAATATACTTTCACAGTGCTAGATCGAGGAATGTCTGATTGTGCAACAGGAAGACAAGGCTGACCAGAACAGTATACTCGAGGGCATCTTCCAAAATCATAGTTTTTGAACTTTTCAAGCTACACAAATTGTAACCAGAAAAATGTCATAACCCATGAAAAGATCAAGAAAGCGAGAAGAGAATAAAAATTAAGTTTTTGGATAAATTACCATGGAAGACATCCCTCTACTGGTTAATATATAGCGAACATGAATCAGACCATACAGCATCTCTGCTGCTGATTCGACCAACTCATTTTGTTCTTCTGTGAATGTGTCTCCTGCTCAAATGACAAGTCCACAAAAATTTCTGAGTTCAATTACCTACAGAATCTTGTAATCCACCAGTTAGGAGTAATCAAGAATGCTATAGAAATTCATGAGCAAATTGAGTGAACCAACATGGCAGCTCAGTGCACGAAGCTCCCGCTATGCGGGGTTCCAAGGAAGGATCCATTATACGCAACCTTACCTTGCTTTTTGCAAATTGAGTGATCCAACAAACGAGTAAAATGTAGAGGATTTGATGTTGCATACGTAGGTCTTTTGTTGCATATGCTTGGGGTGTTACTCTTAAGGATTTGGCTAGTTATGTCCGTAGGACGTAGGAAGAGGATATTGGAGAGGCAGAAAATTCTCCTTAACTCAAAATACCATGGAAAATATTAAAAAGCCCAAGTATCATCCAATTCATTCACAAACCACCAAAATAGTGATCAGTCAAAAAAGAAATAGTTCTACTGCAAAAGATAATGGTAATAACATTTGTCAAAATGAATCCAGTTCATTATTTGGTGTTTTTTATTTGACTTCTGCCTCTGATATTATATTTGAGCTCCTAAAGTAGATCATGAAATATGACCCTTATGGTACTGCAGTTATCAAGGGAACTCAGTATTATTTGAACCAAAAGTACATTTAGCATACAGGCAAAATGGTTGCCAGCATATATCATTTAGCATTCAGTTTGAAGACAATTCCAAGGACTTAACAACAATAATTGCTGACATTCCAGTTGAATAAGGATCAACAAGGTCATTTATTATATCATGTTATTTAACCCTTCTAGTTTTGATATGCTATATCCAGATAGGATTTGGCATGACACAGATAACCACCATAACAACAAATTTGATTTAAATTAAGCATAGAAAAAGTTTAAAAAATAGAGGCATAGTACAGCTACTGCTAGGTTTTTAAAGAAGCTAACGTATGCATGTGAGAAATAATGAATTTCTTAGAACACTTGAAAGAGACCCACAGTATAAGAACTTGAAAAACGTCCCATCAAATTATCAAGCAATTCACTTGGGTTATATTGAACCCATCACTGAAACAAATGGAATGGTAAAAGGTAGAAATAACAAGACTAATACCTTCATCTATGGAGAAGGAATGTAAAATATACGCTTTTGTTTTCCAATTTGGTCATTCAAGAGAATCACTCACTACAAAGCCCCAGATGCCTTGGAGATTTTTGTAAATGTACCCTTTCGTTGCTTGTTTACTTGGATGGATGAATAGGTGGGAAGAGGTATGGGGAAGAAGGGCATCCAAGAGAAAATTGATTGAAATTTTTTAATAATAATTATGATAGTTTAACTGTCTTTGTACATGTAGCAAAATAGATATAATCAAAAATCAGATTGAAAGTGATCTTAAAGACTTGAACATGCCCAAGTTTTCAACAGCTTCCTCAAATAGAACTAGAAGGTCATGCTGTAAAGAAATATAATTGTTTCATTTTAAGTGTATTTTCGTGAAAAAATTTAGCCTTCTTATTTACTCCCTCTAGCCAGGTCATATTTAATCTTAGGTTATACATGCTTGCCAAAGTTGACAAGACGGAAGGAAATGCTCCAATATTCTTACAGAAACAAAATTCATTACTAATGCAATTCAGAATAAGCAGTGTTCAGAAAAAAGGACTTTAGAATAAGGAAATTATTGTGATTATACATGCTTGCCCAGACAACTATACTACTCCAGAGCGAAATACATGTTCCAGTTAAGAATACTGCTGTTATAGTGAAATAGGAATAACTACTAAATGATAACAAACAGTATTTCAAGGTATATGTTCTATAAAATAAACGAGCGCATAGTTGAAAAGCAGAAATATGTTCATTATTCGTTTGACAGATAAGGCTTCAATTCAATTCAGAAAGAGGTGTTAACATCCAATTAATCCAAAAAAGAAAAATGTTTTATTTAAATTGATGGAATATATGTCTCTATGAACTTGCTCCAAACATTAGGAAAAATGGCAGTCAAGGAAAAATTGATGTGAAGCCTAAAAGAATCAAACAAATTAGAAAGATATTTGACCATAAATTTTTGCTATATCATGCCCAAATTTTGAAATTGATTGAAAATTGTCAAGTAAAGATAGTTGTAATCACTAAAATAACACATTATTCAGATCCAGAAATTTTGACAATAAGATTAGTGCTGCACTAGGCTAGCTAATGTAAACATAATGACAAAAGAAAGAGAGAAGCTTACCATGAGATGACTCGACGTCCAAAATCAAATCAAGAGCATAGTCATAATATGGAACTTGATGGCTCAAGCCGCATAGATTGAAATCATCTTGTATATATTCATCGTCAACCTCACAGAAGAACTCATTACCTCTGAGGTTACAGAACCATGAAATCCAAGATGTGTCTTCCATGTCAGATCCACTAACATCTGATTCTTCACTATCTGTTTCTGATTCTTCGAAGCATTAGATAGCAAAAGTAAGACTACAGACAATGAATTGTGGAAAGTTTATGACATACATATGTGCGACATAAAAAAAAACAGACTTATCCAAAATAAACATTATCTATGTGTGTGTTTATTCATACACTTGGAACACAGTGCATAATTTAAAAGTGTCATTGCTTGCATAATATATCACAATAAGGCTACACAGAATAAAAACTGGACTAGAAGTTGATGAAACTAATGAGAGAAGTTATGAGAAGCATTAATTTTGCATTTCCTTGTTAAGTGAAGTTGATTTTAGAACTTACTATCTTACTGTACTTGCATTTCCTTTTAATTGCAAAAGATAATTTAGAAATTGAAATGATCATTGTATGGGGATAGTCCCTAGCTCACCCACCAATTGAAAAAGCAAAACTTAACTGAAATGATAATGCATTTATCAGAACAACTAGAAGTGGGATCATGGCCTCAGCAGCATAGCCATTAAAGAACCATGACTATCAACAAGGAACTTTCCATGGAACAAAGTAACACTTCTCAAGAGCTCTCAAATGACTTAACATGTCAGAATAATGGGGAGTTCCTTGGGACCATCCATAAGATTCAGTTTCAGTAGATTATCTCAAGAGATCAATTCAAGGCAATCACTTTGGAAACACCTTGAAGTGGTGGAAGAAAACTTGGAAAATCCACTTAGGAATTAGGATGCATATTCTGCCTTAATGGAGCACTTACCAACTTACATATCAATAACCTACTTGCACACCTATTTCTTGGATTGAAGAAACAATGAGATAATCTACTCAATCTATTAATATGAGATAATCCACTATTCATCACAACCAGAAAACAAAATGTTTCCACCTAATGAATAAATAACTGAAGTTTGGTTGCCATTCTCAAATTAGGGTTTTTCCTGGAAAGTCAATTTGAGAATGTTGGTACTACATGTGCAATTAGTTTACCAACACATACACGAGCATAAAAAGATCTGGAGGAGAAAGGAGTTTCATGACACACTTTGCGACCCACGACCTCAAAAAAAAAAAAATGTTTTGTCCAAAACTAAAATACAAGCGAAAAGAAAAAATAGACTGAGAAAAAAGAGGGAAATACTACCATTGGTCTTGGACAAGGACCGGTGCTCCGGCTTCTTCCCAGCAGAAGTTGAGGGTACAGACAACCTATCCTTGTCCTTTGAGTTCATACCCCTCGAAACCGTCGGCGGCGACTTCTCCAAATGCTTGTCGAAGGCCTCGCTGATCCGCTTCCACTCTGCGGTTCCAATCTCTAGTTTCGACCCGCTGTATCTCGTGTCCCTATACATATCTACCTCCTCCACAGTCCACTCAATCTAATGGCCCGCCCAAAACCAGCTAAAAAAAATCACTGGGATATTGCACAACGGAAATAAAGCGGAAAGCCTGCAATCTAACAGGAAATCGTAATCTGGTTCCAAGAGGGATTTAGAGCTGGAGTGAAGAAGTCTCGAATCTCCTATTGGCGAAGAGACGGCGGAGAATGGAGGAAGGAAGAGAGAGCTTGCTTTGGGATCGAAAGGGGAAGGAGGCAGGGTAGGAAGGTAATTATCTTAAATTCCATTTCACCCTAAATATCTCGGAAAAATACAATTTTT
Organism: Zingiber officinale; assembly: GCF_018446385.1. NCBI lineage: Eukaryota > Viridiplantae > Streptophyta > Magnoliopsida > Zingiberales > Zingiberaceae > Zingiber > Zingiber officinale. Next base: position 4,016,189 of record NC_055995.1, on the reverse strand, counting down.
TAATTTTTCTTTTTTTTTTAATATATAAATATAACATTACAAAAATACCTTGATAATAACTTACCAAATATATTCTGATGGATCACATTCTGACCATTTAGTACTTAGTAAATTTTGTTGGTTAAAATTTGACCAATTATAAATGAATTATAATGCGTGTAATTAATATATAAATATGATATTATTAAAATATCCTTGATAATAATTTACAAAATATATTTTGATTCGTCATATTTTAGCCATTTAGTAATATCCTTATTTTCAATCTGACTAGCTAGAAATGAATTGTAATACATGTATGTACAATTAATATATAAATATGATATTACTAAAATATTCTTGATAATAATCTTGTTGGCTAGAATCTGACCAACTAGCAATTTTTATCTCCCAATTATAATACATGCATGTACATATATGTAATTAATATATACATATGATATTACTAAAATGTTCATGCATACACATACATGTGGCAAAAGGCGATTCGCTCGCCCCCAGCACCCCCGTCAACCCTCTCTAGGTCAACACGGAGGAAATAAATCACGGGGGGCTACTAGCCATTAATGTAAATGGCCAAGACATGGGGGAGGTTATGCTCGATCACATCGAGTTTCGACCCCAAGACCTCATATAACAACACCTCATATTTTAACCATCGCACCATTCTAAAAGAATATATATATATATATATATATATACACTGAGTGGCTAGATTTTGATTATTTAATATTATCCTAAAATAATATTCTGATGAATCATATTCTGACCATTTATTACTGTTCTTTCAATTTTTTTTAACAATGAATGTTGCCGTTTAAAGAAATTTTATCGCTGCATGCTTTTTCGTGTTTTTTTTTTCTTAGAAGTTTGCTCACTAAGATAAGGGTATGCCTGAGGTTATTAGCTCTACAAATTATGGGCAAAATTTTAAAATTTATTATTAAAATATCAAAAAGATACTGTATCTTAATTTTTAAAAAGACTATTTAAAATTATAAAATTCTAAAAAAAACTAACTTTTGATTTTCGAAAGGGCACTTTTATTTTTTATTTTATCCCCATCAATTATTATGCTGCATCATTTCAAAATATCATCATGCTCTTTTTTAAAAATCAATAATATGCTATATTTTAAAAATCAATAATGTTGATGTGACATAAATACAGGATGTTCTTTAGTGGTGGACGGATAAAATGAGAAATAAATATATTATTTTGGAAAATATGAAAGTTTGGTATATTTTTAGGGAATTGTATAATTTTAGATGCGTCTTTGGTGAATTAATACTTAATTTTTTTATAAAAATCTATTTGGATTGTATTGGTTTTGATAAAAACTTATCAAAATTACTTTAATATTTGTCAAAATTATATTAATATGGATCAAAAATATTTGAATGTTACTTAAAATTTCTTCAACACTAATAAAAATTATTCAAAAGTGGATTAAAATTTCTTAACTTAATTTTAAAAACTTCATAGTGTAGTTTTGACAAATATTTATTGATTAGGTAGAAATTACTCTAATATTATTCAAAGGTATTCAAACTAGGATTATCAACAAGTCCAGTTGAATCCGGGCCAACCTAGGCTTGAGTTCGACTTGACTCAATTTATATTAGTTCGACGTAGAGTTGAGCTAAGCTCAATATTTAATTATGAGATGAGCTCGATTTTTTTATTTTTAAATTATTTTTAATAAATAAATTTATATATTATATATTATAAAAATATATATTATTATTAGCTTATTTGTTTCAACGAGTCACTGAGCCAGTAATAATTAGATTTGAACTCGGCTCGATTTCTATCAAGTTGGTTCGAGCTGAAGTTAAATTTTGACCGAGCCGCTCACGAGTGACTTGGCTTATTTAGGCCCCTAATTCAAATCTATTTTAATAATTTTATTAAAATTATTACATTGCGAAATAATTTTGATTGATTTTAATTAAAATTATTCTATATTCTATAAATTTTTACTAAAATTACTATAATAATATTGGACTTTAGGCTATAGGGGTAAAAAACAATAATTTAAGAAGAAAATTTTAAATAGTTTTTTTAAAAATATTTTGAAAATAACTAAATCATGTATCCATTTTTGGCTAGGCAAATAATCTATTGGAGATTCTTGGAAATTAGTTAAATTTAAATACATAAAATTAAATTCAATTTATCTGTTAAAATGACTTGAGCTGATAATCTCATACTGTCAGCGAGTGCTAGTTTCTGCCACATGTTGAGTGCAGACTGGTCGACGAACAGAGAGGCCGAGTAGGCAGACCAGTTGATTAGGCAGACTAATCGAGCAGGTAGCATAGCCGATCAGGTTGTGTAGCAGATCAGGTAGAGCCAACCAAGTGGTAGATCAGCCGAACAGGCAGAGCGGTCAAACAAAGAGTTTGGCCGGGCAGAGAGGTCGATCGGGTAAAGTAGAGCAGTTAACCGGGTGGTTTAGTCGAGCAGGCTGAGAAGCTAAGCAGTTCGAGAGGACGAGCTAATGTGCGGCCGAGTTGCCGAGTGAGCGAGCGAGCGAGCGGCCGAGGGAGTATTCGGCCAGCTAGGCAAAAAACCGAGCGGCCAAGCGAGCATGCGGTCAAACGAGCGAACCAGGCAAGTGGCCGGCCAGGCGAGTATGCGGCCGGACGAGCAAAGCAGGCAGGTGGTCGGTCAGACAAAGTAGTAGAGCGATCGAACTAGTGAACGACCAGACGAGCGTGCAACCGAGCAGAGGAAGAGGCCAACCGAATGAGCGAACAAGCAGCTAGGAGTGTAATCGAGTCGAGTCGATCCGAACTCTTGAATGTTTGAGCTTGGCTTGTTTATAATCGAGTCGAGCTCGAGCTTTATTTAACAATTATATTCATGGCTCACGAGCTTATTCGAGCTTTTATCGAGCCTAAACGAGTTTAATAAATATAAATTATAAATTTAAATATTCATTAAAAACTAAATTATATATTTAGAGAAAATTATAATATTCTTATTAAAATTTATGATTTTATTCTAATAAATAAATTTAATATATTTGTCTATATTTTTCATAAGTAGAGTGTAAAATCTATAAATTCAATATCAAAACTATTATTATTTTTATTTAAAAGTTGATTCATGAGCTTAACGAACGTGTTCACGAGCTAACGAGCCGAGGATTGTGAAGCTTGAGCTTGACTTGTTTATCTTAATGAACCTAATTAAACGAGCTCAAACGAACTTTTATCGAATCGAGTTTCAAATAGCTCACGAGCGACTTGGTTCATTTATACCCCTACGAGCAGCCAGGCGGGTAGAGAAGCCGAGCGACCGACCGGGCGACCCAGTGAGCGAGCGACCGGCTGGGCAGACAGGCTGAGCCGGCGAATGGACCAAGGACAACGATGGTCACAGTTTCCTTGAAACAGATTCGCCTCACCTCCGACTGTGCTTTAAGGTTTACTTGGGTCTTCTGTTTCCTAAGATACAACGATTAACTGTGACTCCCACCAAGCACATGTGGTCACGACGAACTTAGTGGCACCCAACTGCTATCACGGGCACTCCACCGAGCAAGAGTTGAGGGGAACGGAGGTGGAGAGCTACTACTTTTTTTGTGTCTTTGCTCAAGACCTTGGTCTCCATTTATATAGGAGCATCATCCCTTACCAGCATTGAATGATGAGTAATGGTCGTTTAATACTCAGGGATTAATGATAATCGGTGGCTATTAATGGCCGACCATTACTATCCGGGAGGTTATAAAAACAATGGTAAATGCTTCTATTACCTTCTTGAGCAGCAAAAAGAATTCATGTGACAAAATATTGGTGGTTCCACTTGGATAAATCTTGCCCCGACCGGTTCACATATGAGTCAACATGGTTCAGTAGGGATGGCAATGGGTCAAGTTTGGGTCGGATTCTATATCCTCCGTCCCCATAACCATCGGATATATGATCTCCGATAGGTACACCCATACCTATTAAAAGATCGAATATCTTCTATAATTATAATTTTTCTTCTTTCTATCCAACTATTATCATTCAACAAAAATATATTAAAATTAACATCCTATTAAAATATATATATATATATATATTTTAATTGGGTATTCAGGCCGGGTATCGGGTATTGATAGTCTTTCCATAACCTCCTCCATAATTGGGTCGGATATCGGATCCTCCATCAGGTTCGGGTGAAATTGTCATCCCTATGGTTTAGTCCAATTCGAGTGGTAGATTTGTACCCCTGCTCACCTACACGTGAGAAAGACTCTCTCTCATGCATTTGTTCACATCATCAATGCATGTGAGTCAATATAAATCAACTAATTTACCTTGAAACTCCTAATGTGGACTAAAATCTCATTCACAATGGAAAGCTTCTTTCCTCTTCTACCACTTCTCCATTTACATATATCCAACATTTTTCATTTTACCCTAATAAGTTGACTGATAAAAAAAATCAGCCTAATCAATTTATGTTTAAAAATTAGTCGATTGATTTTTAACATCAATCGAATCGATTTCTCTATGTACTGAAATTTTGAGAAAATCAATTGACTGACAATAACATTCGACTGATTTGCTTTTGCATTAGAGTCATATTTGTGCAAAATTGACTGATGAACCAAATATTTTCGGATTGATATGAAACTAATTTTTATATGTTTATCTAATTCTTTTAATTATATATATATATATATATATATATATATATATATATATATATCTTCAACATCAATTTAACTCAATTTATTAAGAGCAATAATTTTTTAATATGAATTAAATCTTTCAAACATATTCGTGTTCAAAAAATAATTGCTCTTAATATACTGGGTCAAATTGAAATTTGAGGACATGGATATAATCAAGAAAACTAGATGAATATATAGGAATCAGTTTCATATAAATCCAAGATCATTTGAATCATCAACCTATTTCGTCCAAAATTGACTTTGATAAAAAACAATCTGTCAATTGATTTTTTTTATCAGTCAATTGATTTACTCAAAATTTTAGCACACAGGAAATCGATTCAACTAGTATTAAAAATCAGTTTACTGATTTGCCAACAAAATTAATTTGATTGATTTTTTTTATCATTGGGGTAAAATAAAAAGTGAGCATGTGAACATGATTTAATTATTTTAAAATTATCCTATATAATTTGATAATTTTAAAACGTTCTTATGCGGTTCCATAAAAATAACTTTTTAGTAAACATCCTTTGCAATTCATATAATAATTATTTGTTACGTTCTCAATTATGAATTTTTCTTCCAGTACAACCTAAAGTTCTTTCATCGTCACGTAATATTGGCTGCATCAAACATCTCATCCAATATCAACTTTAAGAGCATTGTTGTCCCAGGAGAAATGACCATCCAATCCATAATCGATAATTAATAATCGATAAATTCAAAGTTTGAGTCTCTCCGGTGCATTTTTTTGATAATTGAGGGTGTGTTTAATTGAGGGTTATTTTTTTGATAATCTTAATTATTCATTTAAGATTATCAATAAAAAATTTTATTCGATTTAATTAAACGAGGATTCTTAAATAATATTTTATGTATGATACATCAATAAAAATATATATATAATCTGAAATCAAAAAATCTTTAAAAATTAAATTTTTTTCTAGATTTCGAAATTAAGTACTTTTTTTTTTATCGAAAATATCCTACTATCAGTGAAAAATATGAAAACAAAACAACGTAAAGGAAAAGCTTTAAAAAAGGGGAAAAACATAAGAAATTTAAAAAAAAAAAAAACATAAAAAATACAAAAAAAAACGTAAACAAATGTAAACAAATAGAAAAATAAAAAAACATAAAAAAACGTTAAAAAATAGGAAAATAAAAAAAACATAAAAAATAAAAAACCAAAAAAAATTTTAAAAAAAAGCAAAAAAATTAAAATTGAAAAAATAAAACATGTAAGAAAAGGAAAAAAAATAAAAAAAACACATAAAAATAAAAGAAAAATATGTGGTTTTGTAACGGAGGATAATATAATAAAATATTCAACTAAGTTATTTAGTAAAATTTTTATTGTATTATTTAGATTGAACCGAACAATATTTGATTATGTTGTATTTCCAATGGTTATGTGTTGGTAATATATTTAAAGCAATATAAACAGCAGTATTATATTGACACAAAAATAGCATGCAATAGACAGATAAATAAAGTAGTCGGGTTTAGAATATAGTTATCCGGTTGAAGCGTCGGCACGCCGACTGTCCTTAGAGAATTTATTGCCGCCTCACGGTGCAAAGGCTCCCCGGCAAAATTCCCCCAAGATCCGACAACCGCTCGTCTTGTTCGTAGGTGCACTCCAAAACGGACGCGACACTCGGACCCAACCTCAGATCGCCGAAAGACCAAGCCTCAGGACACAACAAAGGCGCAGAAAGACTCGAACTCGAAAGAAAAACGGAGGAGGTGCTGTGCAGAATGTATCGCACAGAGAAGGGAGAAGAAGGAAGATTGAGTGAAGAATAGAGGCACTGCTTGTCCCCTTTTATTTACTCTGAGGAGGTACGAAGCACTGCTTCGCTAGCGAGGAAACGCGTCCGCATCTCCTCACGCGCGGTGTCGCGTCCGTGTCTCCTCTCACGCGGTGTTGCGTCCGTTCCTTACGCGGAACAAAAACCAAACTCTGGTTTGGTTCGAACCAACCGAACCGGAAACCAAACTAGCAAAAACAGACCGGGCCGCTCGTGAGCGCAAGGCCCACGGGCTGGGGATTTGCACCCCCCCTGCGCGCGTTAATCGCGTACGTGACGCCCGGTTTATGGATTTCCGGCTCGAACCCCCCCAAATCCACTCGATTTGGGCTTGGCCCGCGCATGCGTGCACTACAAGAAAATTGGGATTCTACAACACTTAAACGACAACGCTTTTTATAAAAAGCGTTGTCTATTTTTTTTTAACAACGCTTTTAGTGAAAAGCTTTGTTTATTTCATTATTTTCTTATTAATAGACAACGCTTTTTTTAAAACCGTTGTCTATTAGTGATTTTTACGGGTCAAAGACAACGCTTCGTAAAAAAGCGTTGTCTATTAGACTTTTTTTTAGTATCTACGACAACGTTTTTTAAAAAGTGTTGTCTATTATTAAGTTCTCATCTAAATCTTGATTAATACAAACCGTTGGATCTAGATAAGGAGTAGAAAACCCGAACCCTTCTCCCACCTCCTATCTTCCGATCGTTTTTATCCCGAACCCTTCTCCCAAATCCTCATCTCACGCGGCCTTCTCCATCCAACTCCTCTCCAGCAAACCCCTCTCTGACGAACCACTCCTCCAACTCCTCTCCGTCTTCGTCAAGCGGCAGATCCTGGTGCTGAGGCGATCGACCACGACAGATCCCGGTGCTGAGGCCTCCTCTCTTCCCTGCCGCCGCTTCCACTTTCCACCAAGAAAAACCCTTCCCCTCAGCCTCCTCTCCTCTCTTCTCTCCTTCCTTTGCGTTCGATCCAATCAGATGTCGGCTTCCTCCCGCGCCCCATCAACAGCGCCGCCCTCGTTCGGCCCTTGTTGACGAGAGAGGCTGCAATCGTCAGAATATGCTTACTTTGGCCTGGGCGAACGTTCTCTACGCCAAGGGCGGGAACTACAACGCACAGGTGGTGATCCCCGACGACAAGCCGGATGAGTCACTGCTGGTGAGGTTCACGAGGGAGGTGATGAAGGCGGGGGTGCTCCAGGAGTGCAAGATACGGAGGTGGTTCGAGAACACTGTGGAGAAGAAGAAGCGCAAGGTCCAGGACGCCGCCCGTAAGAATCGGAGATGGTACGTCTCGAACTTTCATTTCTTTAGGTTTTCCATTGGTTCTGCTGATTTCAGATTCAAGAAACTACTTTAATTATTTAAACCTCTCTGCTCGCTCCCCGAGGGTGTCGCCTGGCCTCTGCCATCTTCTTAATTATCCTCCCTTTCTGGCTGAGTTCCTTATTTTGTTCCTTGCTCGGCAATTTGCTATTATGGAAGGGCTGAAATTGGTCGCAATCCCATAACGTTGATGTTTTTATTTAGGCATTTGATATAACCTGCCAGGAAAGCGAAAGCTAGGATCTTTCGTTGCGTTCATAGCCAAAGCTCACGGCGAACGAGCAAAGGTGAGGAACCATGCAGATGGAATGGAAATGGCTGGGAAAGTTGGGGTCGACAGCCATGCTTGGATTAGTTTGCCTCTTGGTATCATTAGCGGTGGTGTCGTCGGAGTGGAGCATTGGAATTGAGGGGTTGAGGGGGACAAAGCGTACTGTTCTGGAGAGGATATTGAATCTAATTATATTGCAAACTCGCTTCTTTTTCTATGGCAGACTGATAAAAATTCTTACAAACCTGTTTGGCCGGTAAACTTTCAGCATTCTTTCTCTGGTTGGTTGTTCGCATGAGATCGATCAAGTTTTGTGATTAATGAAGGCTTTTTCCCTCACTTTTTGGCGATAGCCCATGGAATTCGGGTGGGAAATTGCGGTGGGTTCCATGATTGGGTTCTTTGGAGCAGCGTTTGGTAGTGTCGGGGGAGTTGGTGGGGGTGGAATTTTCGTGCCCATGCTCGCTCTCATCGTTGGTTTTGATCCCAAGTCTACTACAGCAATCTCAAAGTGTAAGAAAATTTACCCCCCAAATTCATGTATTTTGGATTTCTATGCATTCCTTTTGTTTCATTGTTAATCGATGTGTTTTTGTGGCGTGTGTTTTCTATGCCACTGAGGCCAAGTTTTTGTATGGTTACGTGACAAGATGATTATGGGTGTGTTTTTGTGGCGTGTGTTTTTGTGGCGTGAGTAATGAAATCTTAATGTTCATGGGCAGGCATGATTATGGGTGCAGCTGGTTCTACTGTTTACTACAACCTTAAGTTGAGGCATCCGTCTTTACATATGCCCGTCATTGACTATGATCTAGCTTTTCTCATTCAACCCATGCTTATGCTAGGGATCAACATCGGCGTCATTTTTAATGTTGTCTTTCCTGATTGGATGGTCACCGTCCTCCTAATTGTCCTATTTATCGGTAATTTATCATTCAATGTGGATGATCATTCTCTTCAGTTAAAGATGAAAGGTCATTCCTGATGTCCTTTGGCTAGAACAATTTAGGGACCTCGACCAAGGCTTTCATGAAAGGTGTTGACACATGGAAACTGGAGACAATTCTTAAAAGGGTAAGATCCTTTTAATTCTCAATCAATATTGTGCAACTCATTAACTCTCATCTGTTTGTTGATTATTTCAGGAGGCTGCTAAACGCTTGGTACCTAGTGGGGTAAGGATACATAAATGTTGATACAATGTTCTTTGGTTTTGAAGGCAGGTTGCTCAATATGAAAATCATCTTTGTTGAAGAACGGGAAGACATCAAATATGAACCTCTTCCTATGACTCCTACTAACACTGAACAAAAAGGTGCAGCAGTGACAACATAACTGGAGGTAGTATGTCAGCACATTTGTGAAATCCATGCTTCCATCTTCCAAATTTGCTAACTCTAACTTACTGGACTTCATGTCTCTAAATGCAGGTTCCACTTCTTCAAAATATATACTGGAAGGAGCTCGGCCTGCTTGTGTTTGTATGGATGTCATTTCTTGCACTACAAATTGCAAAGGTTAGAGACTTGCGGCATGGTCTTCAGGACTATTTTTTAACTCTAAAGCTAGGTGACTGAAGCCACTTTTCCTTTTCCCCAGAACTCTACAGCTACATGTTCCACATGGTATTGGATATTAAACTTCTTATAGGTATGATGGATTTTCCTTTTAACTCTTTCCCTCTAGTTATTTGGAATTTGTGATATTTACGATATTATTTCTCTATGTTCTGGCAGGTATGATGAACCTCTTTGCCTCCCGGTGCGACGGAGGTGGTTCTTCAATGCTTGTTGTCGTCCATGTTTTTACAGATTTGGGAGATCATAGTTGCAATCACTTGGAAATATAGTAATGCTCATGTATGGACTTGAAACATATTATTGCTACTTTTGTAGGGGATACAGGAGAGTCGAGATCAGTACACTAAGGAGCGTCTCGATTCAGTAATTGATGAGAAATTGCTCATATTCTAAATGTTTCATTTTAGATTTCTTTCTGCAAATACTGTATGCATTTTAGAATGAAGAAATACTATATGCATTTTAGAATGGAGAAATTGCAAGCTTTCTCTGCATATTAGAAACTGTACAGTTTGAAGAATGCAGTTTAGAAACTGCATGCATTTTAGAATGCATATTAGAAACTGCATCATTTTAGAATGTAGTTTGAAGAAACGTTGCCTTTTTGCAAGCCAAGCTTTCTTTCTGCAAGCTTTATTTATGCAGTTTGAAGAAACGTTGCATTTCTGCAACAATAGTGCTTTTTGCAAAAAAACGTTTGTAGAGAAGAAAGCGTTTCATTTCTGCAATATTTCTTTCTGCAGTTTGAAGAAACGTTGCATTTCTGCAAGCTTTCTTTCTTTCTTTTTGCAAGCATTTCATTTCTGAGTAATGAGTTTTAGTTCATTTATAGAAAATAGCTAGGAGAAGTAATTTTTTGGTTCAAACTATTCACTGTAATTTTTTGTTTATATTTCAGGTCAACTGTTCAATCTGTTCAAAGCTCACAAAGATCCTAGACAAAATCCAATTGCTTATTCCTGTAATAGATTGAGAAAGACAAGCTACTTCTTCAGTATTGTGGTTGTAATTACTGTACTATTTTGTCCCGTTCTCAAGCCGATAATAATTTTTGAGTGTAGCTAGTAGAAGTAAACAGATTGTTGGCTTCGAGGTCGGCTAGTTATTTTGTACTCTTTTGTTTTATTTGTGATTATCACTATCTACTTTGAAACAGAATTAGTGTTAATTTTGATATTTACTAGCTTCTCATGTAATTAAATACTAATATTACTTCAATGTCAGAATTCTATTATTTTGTTATGAGTTTGAAATCATTAGCTGAGTTGATTATATGTAAAATTCGAATCTAGACATGGTAAAAGAAAAATAATAGTTTCGTAAATATAAAAATAATGATTTTTAAATATATATTTTTTATTTTTTTTCTTTAAAACGACAACGCTTTTAAAGCGTTGCAAAAAGTATTGTCTTTGTAAAAAAACAACAACACTTTTAAAGCGTTGTAATAGTATTGTCTTTGCAAACCATGACTACGCTTTTAAAGTGTTGCAAAAGCGTTGTCTTTTCTACCAAAAACAACGCTTTAAAAGCGTTGCAAAAGAGTTGTCTTCGCTTTAAAAGCGTTGTCGTTGAGCAGACTTTTAACAATAGTGCTTTTAACAACGCTTTTTCAGGCACAAAGACAACGCTTTAAAAGCGTTGTCTATTAGCTTTTTTCTTGTAGTGGTGTAGGTCCCCTTATCATTGCTAAGCAAGGATGGAAGGGCTTCCTATATAAGCCCTTCCAAGCTTCTCCACTTAGCAATGTGGGACTAAAAACACTACCAACAAATGCTTTGAATTTAATACAAAATTCAACAATCCCCCATAAATTCAAATCATTTCGGTTTAAAAGATAAAATATGTCCTGAGGCTATGTTGCAATGAACTTTTAGTGAAAATACCTTCCGGTTTGAATTTTCACCTGAGTACACCAATCTTATTCACATAGGTTTGAAGTGAACTAGGTCTTGAACTTGAACCTTCTTTTTTATATGTGAAGTCAATTGGTAACAACTCATCACGGGCGACGGTTGAATCCTTCTGGGTTGGTGCATTACGGCCATGCCACCGAATCTTATTTCATAAGTGCTAAGGGGAGTTGCCTAGACCCCCCACACTGCGGCCACACAGTTACACTTACATAGGTGAGTTCTCCAAGGATGTACTGCAAGCATCCTGTCATTAAGACCTTGAACTCATTAAGAGCTCCTAAGCTCATCCTTACTAGCAGTCAAGCATCTATCCAGGGAAGAGACTATGAGATTACATCTCAATCAATTTGATGCTTACGTTTCACCCTTATAGCTTGTTTGTACCACATTGAACCTACTTTTTGGGATCTCCAATCAGATAGGTTGGGTTGCCGCTATAGATGAAACCAGGACAGGCCTCAGTCCCATTTCCTTACTGGATCTCTTGATTTTCTCAGAATCAAGTCCTTTAGTGAGTGGGTCAGCAATATTGTCTTTTGAACTTACAAAGTCCAATGACACCACTCCAAGAGACACTAGCTCACGAATAGACTTTAATCTTATTCGTACATGTCTCTTCTGTTTCTGGTTATACTTGGAGCTTCTAATCTGAGCTATTGTTGTTTGATTATCACAGTGTACTGAAATAGAAGGTATTGACTTCATCATCAAGGGAATTTCAGAAAGAAGACCCTTAAGCCAATCAACTTCAGTTACTGTGGTATCTAAAGCACAAAATTCTGCCTCAGATGTAGAGCGGGTTATAATCGTCTATTTAACAGACCTCCAAGCAACTGCACCGCCTCCAAGTGTAAAGACATAACCAGTAACGTCTTTACACTCAGCAGTGTCAGCTATCCAACTAGCATCACTATATCCCTCCAGAACTGCAGGGAATCTCCCATACCACAAGCCTAAGGATATAGTGCCTCTTAGGTATCTGAGTACTCTGTCTAATGCATCCCAATGCGTTCTGTCCGGACAGCTGGTAAACCTGCTCAATTTCGTTATAGCAAAAGAAATATCATATCTAGAATAATTTGCTAAATACATTAGACTACCTATTATTTGTGAGTATCTTAATTGAGACACTGCCACACCACTCTTATTCTTGTGAAGAGTTTTTGAAGGATCATAGGGTGTGACTACAGATTTAACTTGGCTATAGCCATATTTCTCTAATACTCTCTCAACATAGAGTGACTGAGAAATTGCTATTCCATCAGTTGATCGAGTCAACTTCAGCCCTAAAATCATATCAGCACAACCCATATCCTTCATATCAAACTTACCACTTAAGAGGGTCTTAGTCTCATTTATAATAGAAAGGTTAGTTCCAAACAGTAGAATATCATCTACATATAAGCATAGGATAATACAATTATCACCTTTCATTTTAGCATATACACATTTATCAGAGTCATTCACTTCAAAGCCAAATGATAGCATAGCTCTATCCAATTTTTCGTGCCACTGCTTTGGGGCTTGCTTCAAACCATAAAGAGATTTGACTAACCTACAAACTTTGTTCTCATTTCCAGAAACTACATATCGCTCAGGTTGATCCATATATATCTCTTCTTCAAGATCTCCATTAAGGAATGTCGTTTTAACATCCATTTGATGGATCTCAAGATGATATATGGACGCCAATGCTATTAATACTCGGATTGTAGTAATTCTTGTAACAGGAGAATAAGTGTCAAAATAGTCAATCCCTTCTTTCTGTTTGAATCCCTTAGCAACTAGGCGGGCTTTGAATTTATCTACTGACCCATCAGGTTTTAGTTTTCTTTTAAACACTCATTTACATCCTATAGTGTTACACCCAGGAGGTAAATCTACTAACTCCCAAGTAGCATTAGAGATAATAAAGTCCATTTCACTTTTAATGACCTCTTTCCAGTACTTAGCTTCAGGAGAAGCCATAGCATCTCTATATGTCACAGGGTCACCTTCTATATTATAGGTGATAAAGTCCTGGCCTAAATCCGTAGACACACGTTGCCTCTTGCTCCTTCTCGGTTCTGTACACTCACTAGATTCATCTAGTCTAGAGTGACTTGAGGAAGGTGTACTCACTACGGATAATGGGACCTCTACAGAAGAAGGCTCTTTTCTAGTAGGAATACTAGATTGAGGTGTTCTCGTCTTCATAGGAAATATATCCTCAAAAAATGTAGCATCGCGAAGTTCTACAATAGTATTTGCATCTATTCCAGGAATTTCTGATTTAATAATCAGGAACCTATATGCAATACTATTTTGAGCATAACCCAAGAAGATACCATCTACGGTCTTTGGACCAAGTTTTTTCCTTCTGTGTTCAGGTACTAGTACCTTTGCAAGGCACCCCCACACTTTAAGGTATTTCAAACTTGTCCTTCGGCCTTTCCAAAGCTCATATGGGGTTTTATCCCTTGACTTCATTGGGACTCTATTTAGCACATGGCATGCAATGTATAGAGCCTCCCCCCACATAAAGTTGGGTAATCCAGAACTGCCTAACATGGAATTAATCATATCTTCAAGGGTTCGATTTTTTCGTTCTGCTATACCGTTGGATTGAGGACTATATGGAGCAGTTACCTCATGGATTATACCTGTATCTTGACAAAATTTTTGAAACAGGTTCAAGGTAAATTCTCCACCCCTATCAGACCTTAACCTCTTAATAGTTTTATCGGTTTGATTCTCAGCTTCAGATTTAAAAATCATAAATTTATCTAAAGCTTCATCCTTGGTTTTTAGCAAATAAACATAACAATAACGAGAGTGATCATCAATGAAGGAAATGAAATACCTTTTATGGTCTCTCGTCATTACACCGTTAAACTCACAACAGTCAGTATGAATCAATTCTAAAATATCAGAATTTCTATCAACTGATTTGAAGGGTTTACGGGTTTGTTTATAATGCACACAAATTTCACATTTTTTCTTATCATTTATAGCATGCTTAGGGATCATGTCAAGATTCATCATCCTTTTTACGGTATTAAAATTGACATGTCCTAATCTGTCATGCCACATATCATAAGACTCAATGTTATATGAACAACCAATATCAGAAGTTTTATTTAAAGTAGCATTTTCTACATTGAGTTTAAATAAACCTTCATTAAGGTAACCTTTTCCAATAAAGGTTCCTAAATGTAATATTACAACTTTATTACATTTAAAGTTCAACTCATAACCAGCACGGACTAACTTTGATCCGCTAATCAAATTCCGACGGACCGCTGGAACATGATGCACCTCATGCAGTGACAGGACTTTTCCAGAGGTGAACCTCAAGTCAACTTGTCCTATCCCAAACACCCTGGCTGCAGAATGGTTCCCCATGGTCACGGAAGTGCCTTCAATTACCTATCGCTGGTGTCGTCACTAGCAGTCACGACATTTACTTGTGCCTTGGTGTTGGACGTATTGCTTTGGTTCTTGTCCTTTCGCTTAGGGCAGAATTTGGCATAATGTCCAACCTGTCCACATGCCCAGCAAGGCTTAGGTTTAGTTCCAGTTTTCTTTTGAACCTTTGGGTTGAGTTTCATCTTGTTCTTCATTTTCTGATTTTTGAATTTCTTCTTGTCAGATGAGACTACTACATTTGCCTTTGGAATAAAATCCATAGGTATTCTTGTATCATCATTTTTATGTTGCTTCTGATGTTCTTCTTCGATATTTAAGGCAATCATCAAATCTTCTAGAGAGATTTTACCTCTCCGATGTTTAAGAGTCATGCCAAAATCTTCCCAACTCGGAGGCAATTTTTCGATGATAGACAAGACCTGAAATTTTTCAGGTAATGACATATCTCCTTCAGCAAGACCATGAATTTGAACTTGGAATTCATGTGTCTGCTCAACCACAGATTTGCCTTCAACCATTTTGAAGTTCAGGAATTTTGCCACAGTATACTTTTCTAAACCAGAATCTTCGGAGTTATATTTTTTATCCAAAGATTTCCACAGCTCTTTAGCTGAAGAGGTTGAGCAGTATACATCAAATAGTGTGTCTGAGAGGGTAGACAGGATTCTCCCATGGCAGAGATAATCCCTTTGCTTAAACCTCTCTAAGGCAGCACTACGGGCAGGTTCCTCTTCAGTAGGTGAAGGAGGGTCTGTTTCTATAACGGAGAATAGCCCTAGGGTAGTAAGCCAAAATTTCATCCGTTGTTGCCAACGTCTGAAGTTTTGCCCGTAAAATTTCTCGGGTCTAGCACTAGCCTCATCAGATCCTATTACCCTATCATTCATCATGTCTATAGATGCAGGCAAATAAATTCTCTAAGAATGTTGGTAATATATTTAAAGCAATATAAACAGCAGTATTATATTGACACAAAAATAGCATGCAATAGACAGATAAATAAAGTAGTCGGGTTTAGAATATAGTTATCCGGTTGAAGCGTCGGCACGCCGACTGTCCTTAGAGAATTTATTGCCGCCTCACGGTGCAAAGGCTCCCCGACAAAATTCCCCCAAGATCCGACAACCGCTCGTCTTGTCCGTAGGTGCACTCCAAAACGGACGCGACACTCGGACCCAACCTCAGATCGCTGAAAGACCAAGCCTCAGGACACAACAAAGGCGCAGAAAAACTCGAACTCGAAAAGAAAAACGGAGGAGGTGCTGTGCAAAATGTATCGCACAGAGAAGGGAGAAGAAGGAAGATTGAGTGAAGAATAGAGGCACTGCTTGTCCCCTTTTATTCACTCTGAGGAGGTACGAAGCACTGCTTCGCTAGCGAGGAAACGCGTCCGCGTCTCCTCTCACGCGGTGTTGTGTCTGGTTTGGTTCGAACCAACCGAACCGGAAACCAAACTAGCAAAAACAGACCGGGCCGCCCGTGAGCGCAAGGCCCACGGGCTGGGGATTTGCACCCCCCCCCCCCCTTACGTGACGCCCGGTTTATGGATTTCCGGCTCGAACCCCCCAAATCCACTCGATTTGGGCTTGGCCCGCGCATGCGTGTAGGTCCCCTTATCATTGCTAAGCAAGGATGGATGGACTTCCTATATAAGCCCTTCCAAGTTTCTCCACTTAGCAATGTGAGACTAAAAACACTACCAACAAATGCTTTGAATTTAATACAAAATTCAACATTATGTAATTACTTGATAATCACATAACAAGATTAATACATAATAACTTGAAACAAACGCATTCTAAATTTTCTTTCAATGAAAAATAGATGGATTTCTACGAGTATTTCTTAATTTATTTTGATAGTAAATAAATTTTTTTTATAGAACTGAATCGATAATCCTAAAATTAATCAAGGAGTTAAATATATTGCATAAAAAAAAAGTTTTAAGAGCATTTTTCTTAGGACAAATCTATGGGTTCTCATCGTTAGACAATAAAAAAATTTTAAGCTTAGCGAAGACTTAGCTCATAACATTGTTTAATGACCTTGACATATATAATTTCCCTTCTTAAATATTTAATTTACTTTTTCTATGTAATCGACCCTCGATGGCACTTACTAGACTAAAGTTTGATGTTAAATGCGATAAATAATTTAGAGATTATTTTTATAGTTGACATCGTATCTTGATGTTCGAATGATTAATTTTAAAAATGATCAATTTAATTTTATAGAAGTTTCATATTTATCATCATGATAAATTAGGAGATATTTATAGTAGTCTATCTAGAGGATCCTCTTTCCCAGATCCGTTATCTATTGGAACAAAAATTACATTCAATTCGTCATAGCTAAGTCTCGACGTGAGATTCCTGAAATTCACACTTGTAATTCTAATCACTACACTGTAACTCGAAGGGCTTGAGGATAATTTTTGATTATGTATAAATTGAAACAATTAATCTAGAAGAAGAATAATAGGACTAAAGTTCAAATGTCAAATAGCTAGTTCCTGATACAATGATGCAGCGACAGAATATTTTCTCAATTTTTCAGATATTTAAGGATCGAATCTTAATTTTGATGAATTAAAGGATAAATTTTTCTTAATGAAATATTAACCTAAAATACTGGATTGATGGACCACTTGCTATGAGCACTTCTTGATTTACTCTAATGACCGATAAAAAACTTTCTATCGATTCGAATCAGTAATCCTAAAATTAATCAATGTAATATAATTGGATATCTAATCCCAACTTTAAAGAAAATGTTAAATAGTTTAAAGGCCAATGTGCATAAAGTAATATTCCAAATTTATGAAATAGGTGAACAAATAAAGTCAACCGTCAACCTTAGATTAATCGGCCGGGCGAAGTCTAAATACCTTAAATTAAAAAAATAAAATCACTCCAGATCTAACTAAACATCAAGATCTTATTCACATTGCCCCTTCAACCACCTCACCCACGAGCCAGAGAGAAGAGACACTTGTCCCTTCGAATGGATCTAGTGACTAGCGCATGAGGTGTTGTCATCATGAGATCTGAGATTCGAATCTCGACAAAACCGAGGTAAATGTCTCTCTTATGTGCTAGTCACTATTCTAAAGGCTAGTAGCCGTCCGTGATTTACCTTCTCCGTGTTGACCCTGGGATGGATTGACGAGGACGTTGGGGGCGAGCATATTCGTCTTTTGCCACTAGAGAGAAAAGATACCAACGCCATGGCAGCACAGCCTATCGCCGACCAAGCCCCTGCAATCCCTGGTGTCGTCTCCGCCCTCTCCACCATCCTCTAGCATCTGGCGGAGCGCAACGAGGCGGACGGCTGCAGCGCGTCGTCGTTCCCCTTCCACGCTGTTTGCGAACCATCCATCTCTGTACGTCACTACCTGCAGCGCATATTCCACTACACCTGTTGCAGCCCCTCGTGCTACGTCGTCGCCTACATCTACCTCGACCACTTCGCCCGCCATCTCCCTCGACGCCTTCAGTGTCCACCGCTTCCTCCTCACCAGCGTCGTCACTGTTGGTGCAACCTTAGGTCAAGGTTGACCTGGTTGACCTGACTCGAGTTGACCTGACTCGAGTTGTATTTTGATGTTTGACTTGGGAAGATTGTCGGTGCAACCTTAGGTCAATGTTGACCTAGTTGAGTTGCATGTTGATGTTTGACACTCGTGGAAGAGTTGTATTCTTGATATGGGACAAGAATAGATGTTTAGGAGATTATTGGGGCAACCGTAGGTCAAGGTTGACCTGGTTGACCTGATTCGGGAAAAAGTCCAAGTATGGAGACTTGGCAATCGAAAAGTCCAAGCAGGGAGCTTGGCACTAGAAAAGTCCAAGTATGGAGACTTGGCACTGGAAAAGTCCAAGCAGGGAGCTTGGCACGCGAAAAGTCCAAGTATGGAGACTTGGCACGGGAAAAGTCCAAGTATGGAGACTTGGCACTGGAAAAGTCCAAGTATGGAGACTTGGCACGGAAAACTCCTGGTGAGTGAAGCCAGGCAGTGGGAAAGTCCTAACTGGGATGTTAGGCAGTTGGAAAGTCCTGGTGAGTGAAGCCAGGCAGTGGGAAAGTCCTAACTGGGATGTTAGGCAGTTGGAAAGTCCTGGTGAGTGAAGCCAGGCAGTGTGAAAACCCTAGTGAGTGAAGCTAGGTGAAAGTCCTGGTGAGTGAAGCCGGGCAAGGGAAAATCCAGATGGATCAAGGGTGATCGGACATCTGGTGATGGGAAGTCCAAGTAGGAGTGACCAGATACTTGGCACGAAGAGGAAAGTCCAAGTGGGTCAAAGGGATTGATCGGACACTTGGTGGGGAGTCTTAGCAGGTCAAGGGAGTGACCGGATGCTAAGCATGATGTACCAATAGGTCAAGGTTGACCGGATATTGGTTTGGAAGGTTTGGGACTTGGTTTGGGCAAAAAGAAGGTGATCATCGGTTCTGTGAGCTTACTGATCGGTCTGGGGACCGATCAGCATGAAGCCTGATCGGTCTCCACGACCGATCAGAGACGCAGCCGAGAGAGGTGGGATCGGTCTGTGGACCGATCCAGCTGTGGCCTGATCGGTCCACAGACCGATCAGGAAACGAACAGAAAGTGGCACTTTCGTGAAGCATTTGATCGGTCTAGGGACCGATCAGCCCAGAGCCTGATCGGTCCCCGAGACCGATCAGAAGGGTCCTGGACCGATCAGGGTGGAGCCTGATCGGTCCACGATTCGACCGTTGAGTCACAACTGGTCGCTCCGTCTTCTCCGCTGGCTTCTGTCTTCGCTGTGCAGGTTCGCAGGCTTTGGTGGAGCTTCTTCTTCTTCCTGATTACTGCGATTAGAGCTTTGCTGAGCTCTCATTGTGCTGAAGCTCTGTGTGAGTTTCCTGCTGGTTTTCTAGCTGAGTTTGGATCCTAGAAGCTGCTGTTTCATCTGGGTTCCAATCGACAACAAGAGGCAAGCAAGTGTTTTTACATTCCTGTTGTTCTTGTGTTCTTGTTCTTCTTGTACTCCTTATTGCTGTTGCAAAGATTGTGGTGAGGTTTCTCCACTCCGAAGGAGTTTATATTAGCCGGTTCTCCGGGGACTCATCCACCGACGGATTGATAGGGCTCGTCCACCTTACGGACACGCCGAGGAGTAGGAGCATCATCTCCGAACCTCGTACATCGCTGTGTTAAGGTTTGATATTCTTCTTGTCGTTTCTAGTTTATTTTTCCGCTGCGCTAACGAAGTGTAGGAAGAAACGAGTGATTTGGGGCGGCTATTCACACCCCCCTCTCTAGCTGCGTACGAAGAGATCCTAACAGTCACCGCCGTCCAATTCATGGACGACATGTGAGCAAACATTCTCCTCCTTTAACGAATTAAACAGAGCAATTAAGTACCATCGATTCCGTTATCACAGACCTCTGGTTCTACGTGGAGATCTAAATTTTTGATGCACACATATAGGATATGTCAAAATCACTGTTGATGTTATCTCCATCAGCCTTTGTCCGGCTCAACTTTCGAATAGTATCAATAGTTATTAGGAGCATGAGATACAAGGGTGGGGCATTTGGAGAACATGGTTTTGGGGACTTTGGCACTTGCTAAAGTAATGGAGTAAAGCAGCTGGCCAATTGAAGGCCATGTGAGCCTGCGGTCCTCACGTGAGCTGTGATCTCTCCAACTTTTTTGCTTCTGACTTGGGGAACTTGTTAAAGTTGAATTTGAGTTTAAATTTGTATTAAAACATTTATGAATCAAAGTTCATGATTCACAATTTTGAATTGCTAAAACTTTCAACAAGATCTGTTATTTGTATTTTTATTGAGTATATTGGACACAATTTAATTGAATCAGCTTCTCCTTAAGTTAAAATCTAAGGATATTTGTATATTTATTGAGTATTGGACACAATTTGTATATTTGTTAAGGGTGATTCTAATAATTGTGCGTAGTATAAACCCTAGCTATCAATAATCACGCAAGTAAAAACTAATGAAGAAGATAGGAAAATAACACAACCTTTTAAGTAAACCTTTGAGCATTAGTGCTAGGTTTGGTTTGGCATTACATGTCACGACTCACGACTCAAACCTCAACTCAACTTGACTCGAGTGATTTAGCACGACATGGCACAAAATGTAATTAAAAAATTATGACTATATAAGCCCAAATTCCCTCTTGAATACCTATAGGGCTTAGTAAAACACAAGGACTTTGAAACTCCATTTCATAGCTTACAGAATCATGATTCTACGCAGGATTACTTTAAGGTTAGGATTATCAATTAGAATCAGATAGTATAATTCATGATTCCATGCAGGATTACTTTAAGGTTAGGATTTTTTATTAGAATTAGACAGTAAAATCATACGATCCTATCCAAATTTTTTAAAATTTTATGACACATGATTAATAATTAGAAAAAATATTTAAAAAATCATATACATATACCTGTATTCATTATATATATTAGCATAATAACATTGAATAATATTTATATTTTCATATCACAATAATAAAAACATTTATACTAATACAATAACAATAATCGCATTCAATCTCAAAAATACTTTCTTAGTTTACAAGATGATCTAATAAAGGTCAACAAAGCAGTTGACGTAGTAGAAGCTATTGAATCATTTAATTCAAACATGAATATCAGATATAATCTTCTAATGACCCGTTGATTCCACAAAATAGTAGACAATATACATCTAAAAATTTTTGGGCCAAAAAAATGATAGAATATTATTAGTAAAAAAAATTAACTTAAAAACAACTAAATAGATATTTAAATAGTCTCAAAATCTTAATCTTAATTTTGCAAAAGTCACATAAATTATAAAATAGTCTAAATGATGATAAAAAAAAAACTAAAAATCTTCCGGATCTCCAAAAAGAGATATTTTTTAATTTAAAATTGAGTGATTACAAGTAAATCATATAACCAACTAAATCTGAATAAACTTCAATTTGATATTTTATAATTCTATAGTTCAATTCGAATCAAAAGTTATAATATCTTAAAACTCATGCAACAGCAACCTCCAACATAAAATACTTAGAATCATTTATAACATAGGATTGTATCGATTTTACTGATCTTATTCTGATTCTACCGATCTCATCAATCCTGTTATGATTTTACCAATCTCACTAATCCTATTCCAATTCCATCGCGAAAAACGAACCTACACTAACCAGGAGCGATATGGCAGTTCTGGATCGTTATTTTGTAAACGATGCTCCATTTACATGGACAGAAATTTAAAGAAGATGGAAAATGATTAAAAAAACAGATGTATATAAATAATGAGGTACCATATACAATTTCATGTCTTTACCTCTCACTATACTTTTTTTCATGAGTGTAGTTTAATCTATTCGACACATTTGGTTCACACGTATATCCTTCATTTGTCTTATGTTGCAGATATATACGGTGTATATCTTAAATAATACACAATGATTGGCACACCCTCTTTTTCTTTCGAAAGAAGAAAAAAGAAAGGTAATGGATGGCAGCCAATTCATCATCCAAACACCAAACAATCACATATGAGATAATGGCAGGCCACAATGTGCTCATGATCTACCTGAATTCTTAACAAATCTATACTGCAAGATTAGAAAAATAAAGAGGCAAGAAAAAACCCAACTCCGAAGCTTAGTTTCTAAGTGCAGGAGGAATGTTAAAGAGTCAAATTTTGTTTTTTTTTCTTTATTTCACCAATAATTATAAAAATAAAAAAAGAGAGAGAGAAGAACTTGCTGGCCTGTGTGAACCCTTGCAATTAGAAGTGTGACTTTGAACATTGAATTATATGCTTAAAGATTGGCTTCTTGGCGACTATTTTAGGCCGACACACGGATTAACTATCTGTTGATGAAGACTAAGGACATGAAATGGTTATTTTAAACTCATCGTGGCAACACGTTTAAAAAACTTCGATTCTTGACAACCACAAACTGATGGCAACAAATTAATTAATCTTCAGGCCAACAAGCATTCTTCCTTCCTCCTCTGACAGCCAAGAATGCAAGATGGAAGCGTAGTGATGGGAGTTTCTGAACTCATCTCCAGACACTGCACTGTAGTAGATATTTGATACGACAGGCAAGTTCACTCCCTTCTCAGCAGTAAATTTCTTGTTCATCCCTGCATAATTTGCTTTAGAACCATGAAATGTTGCATAGTTCTAGTTTGTTTGTTATTTTCATGGTTCTTGATTGTTTGAGACGTTGAACTCCTTGTCTTAAGCATGCGCAACTTGTGCTGACAGCAGGTTAATTTTCTAGCAATCTGAAGATGAACGGATCCTCAAGAAAATCTGATGAGAATTCTGAAATGGATAGGCACCTTCCCTCGTCCAAACAGCTGTGGAGATTGAACACAGACACAAGTTCCTCCGCGCCGATCTCCAATTGCACCGACTACAGCCGCACAACATCCGGCATGTCCTCTTATTCCGAGCACAGCAATGAGCAATCCAGTTCTTATGATTTCCCGCCTGTTGGAAGGCCAATGTCCAAGCCGATCAGACCTGATTCCCTGGCTTTTACTAAACTATCAAGGCTAAAGCACATCAGTAAACACGATCCAACATCAGCATCGGGTAATATGAACAGAGAGACACTGTCTCAGAAGCTCTTACAGATCTCTCTTTATCAGTTCTGATTGTTGTAGGCTTGCAGAGATTGAAATGGTCAAAGAGAAATTCTCAAAGCTTTTGCTGGGCGAGGACATGTCTGGAGGAGGAAAAGGAGTCTGCGCAGCTGTCGCAGTTTCAAATGCCATCACAAATCTGTATGGTACGTAGAATGTGTGCTTGGCTTCTCATTGTTTTGTAATATCATATCTTTACTTCAACAAAATGATCCTAATTCAGTCTCATGATTTAACTTCCAGCTACAGTTTTTGGCCATTTCTACAAACTAGAACCACTGCCAGTGGAGAAGAGGACTATGTGGAGAAGAGAGATGGACTGCCTTCTGTCTGTGTGTGATCACATTGTAGAATTCTATCCTTGCTCCCATACATTGTCAGATGGAACCAGTATTGAAGTGAGAATTACTAACAACCAAGATACTATGAAATCTCCATGCAGTTAAGTTTCATTTATAATTTCTTATTCTTCTTGAGTTTTCAGATGATGGGAACTAAGTCAAGATCAGACATCAGCATAAATCTGCCTGCGTTGGAGAAGTTGGATGCCATGCTTCTTGTAAGACCTCAACCTTGAACAAAGTGGAGTCTTTGAATGCGAGATTGATTTGGCCAAATTGTGCAGGAGCAATTGGAAGGCTTTCAGAAGACTGAGTTCTGGTATGTCGAAGAAGGCAAGCAAGCAAGTGCGCCGACAAGGTCCTTCCGTAAGGTAGTCGAGCGGACCGAAGACAAGTGGTGGCTACCCATCCCCTGTGTTCCATCCTCTGGCCTCTCTGCGAAAGCAAAGAAAGAGCTTCGACTGAAGCGCGAGTGCACCAACCAGATTCACAAAGCAGCCATGGCTATCAACAGCAGTGTCTTGGCTGAGATGGATGTCCCAGAATCATACATAGCAGCGCTTCCAAAGGTGATTTTAACTCCTGTCATCTTGAGATTGACGTCCAAATGTGACAAACTCTCTTGAGTATGCTGATGAACTTACTACTGCACTTTTAGAGTACCCGAGCCTGCATTGGAGATTCAATATACCGCCATTTGTCTACAGCAGACAAGTTTTCACCAGACTGTCTTCTTGATCAAATAGAGATTTCCTCGGAGCATGAAGCACTCGAGATGGCAGACAGATTAGAAGCGTCCATGTTCGTATGGCGGCGCAGGGCAGGCACGCAGGCATCCAAATCCTCCTGGGGCATGGTCAAAGATCTAATAGGTGAAGAAAACAAGAACGAGATGCTCGCAAGCAGAGCTGAGATCCTACTGCTCTCTTTGAAACAAAGGCATCCTGGCTTGGCACAGACAACTCTTGACACCTGCAAAATCCAGTACAACAAGGTAAAGAGAATCACTTTGATCTATCATCTATACTTTATGCATTATGAGAACCCTATGCTCACAGTCTCCCTTTATTCAACCTGCAGGATTTGGGGCACGCAATTCTTGAGAGCTACTCGAGGGTGTTGGAGAGCTTGGCATTCAACATTGTCGCATGGATTGACGATGTTCTTTTTGTTCATGCATCAGTAAAAAGGCGTTTGAAAGCGAAGCAGCAAAAGAGTTAAATGGGAAACTAGAGTTCAAAGCTTTGAACTAACTATATACAAAGAATCTTGTTAAGCGAGGAGCAATGAGATTGGTGTCAAAATTAAACTAACTTGTACAATTTAGAACATTACCTTGCATCTCAGGCCACCTATTATCAGGCCAGACTCTTCATGATTTGCTAGTGAAAATTTTAATGCTTGATCAGAAGAGGCTGCAAAGATCACTGTCTCTTGAGGGATTAAATAAAGAATATGCATTATATTCTTTCAACGTAAGCAATAAAGTTACCTCAACACTAATCGATCATCACTACTTGGTTTGATGCACGAGGAAAGAGGGTTTAGAAGAACGAAAATGGAGAAATGCATTAAATGAAGAGGGCTCTTTTGTGGAGAGTAAATCGATCGAATATTCCAAGGGAAAACCTCTACAGTCTACCGAAATCAGATCGGATGGGATACGAAGGTTACTCGAAGCACTATCTCATCCAACTACAAACCTCCACGTGCGTTTCGAGATATCCGTCCACGTAGCGGATCACGCATTCGGGAACAACCTATTTGCCACGTGGCGACGTTTGGTAGGAAGAAGGAATCCTGCCCGACGGCTCAATCGACCGACTGCTTGGCATTTGGGAAGGTGTTCCAGGAGGGAGAGGGTAGACGAAGGGCAGTGGGCAATAGTGTCATCGATGGCGGCAGCGGCGTCGGCGGCGTGGGAGACGCTGACGCAGACAGTGGAGGCGTACACGGGGCTTTCGCCGGCTTCGTTCTTCACGGTGTTGGCTTTGGCAGTGGCGATCTACTTCACGGTGGCGGGGTTCTTCGACACCCAGCCGGTGGCCCAGCGGGAGCACGTACACGAGCGCGAGGTGGCGGAGCGGGAACCCCTCGAGCCGCCAGTGCAGCTCGGGGAGGTCGCCGAAGAAGAGCTCCTTGCCTACGACGGATCCGACCCCAAGAAACCGCTTCTGATGGCTATCAAGGGCCAGATCTATGACGTCACTCAGAGCAGGTAATCCTCAGTGCTTACCCGCTGTCTATCCTTACTTGTAGCATCTGAGATTTAATTCTTAAACTCAGTTTCGTTCAGCTACGGTTCAATTTTGGTGGAGTGCTATCTTTTCCTTCCCCCTTTTTAACGATCAATCTAAAATTTTGAAGAGTTCTAAATTTTGTTTCTAAAACGAAATTTTAAATCCATCATTACGTAATTCGGTTAATCATTTGGTCTATAGCAATTTCTTTTCCACGATTATCCTTCCGTTTGATTTATTTTTCGTGTTACTTTGAACTCTTGTGGTGTTTCATCATGTAGTGGTGCTAGAAATTCTCAGAAGAAGCATCAATTTAGTGACTTTGATCAAACTGACAAACAAATCAATAAACCGTAGCTCTCAATTATTGAACTTTTACATGAATGTTTATGTCATTATTTTCACAACTGTAACATATTTAGTTACATTCTAATAATAATAACTATGTGATGACATGTGTATTATGAATTTTGCTTGATCACCAGACAAGTGCATAATTGATTTAAGAAAGTTGTTATTGGAATTGTGCCAAAGTATGATCGTTTTATATTTGACCATTTACATAGTGGATGGTTTGCACATGGGATGCTACCAAAAGATTTCTAATGGAGAATAATACTTTGTTCTTCCTAAATTTGGTTTCTGAAAGATTGGAACAATTGGGCTAACCAAAACCAACATATAAGCTCTGAATAATTACTTCTATACAAAAAGATAGAATTGGGTACATGATAATGTGTAACGCCTGTTGGAAATACAACCTTTGAAAGCTTTTTGAGGTTTAGTGAGACTGAATTCTGAATAACATGCTTTCTTAAAAGTCAGATATCTTATCATGGGATCATCTCAAAATATTTTCTGAAGAAAATTGTTGAATATTTAGGTATTTTTTCCTCCCCCATTTAGTTCAAGTTCAACTTTCATAAATAAATTTCACTAATCCAATCTTGAACCTACTTGTATAAATTCTCATCTGTATAAAATATACTTGTTAAGAATGGCTTATCATCTTGATAGTGGTAGATTATATGTTTTCTTTATTAATGACAATGTATCCAGAGAATGAATGGTAAATCTACTTGTAGACAGAAATGTTTTTAAAATGGGAGCTATGGTCAAAGTGGTCAAGGGACCGGGTCATGAGGTTTATTTGTCCAACCACTTTATCCAGATTTATTAAGTTTCGTTAAAAACAATAAAAAAAAAAAGTAAAATAAAAGCTGGCTCAACTGATCTGGTTTCTCCTAGTTTTGATCAGGTTTTTGACTTCTTCAGTTTTCCAATTTGAACTGGGACTTATTGGATGACAGTCCTCAGTCGGTTGAGTTCAGTTCTAAGAACAATGGTGGGTTCAATCTATTACAACAGTTCGTTATTCTTTCTGTAAACTTTTCTTCATTATCAATTGCTGTCACAAAGCCTGAACATCTTGTATAAAGGCACAATTTTGATACTGACAATTGCTTCCAGCAGCAATCACAATTGCCATACTCTTGCTGTCTTAGCTAGAGTATTCTTGTTAACTTTGTTTGTATCGTTTGGTGCATCTGTTTGAGATTGTCAACAACAAGAAAAAGTCTTGATGTAATAACATATTGCTATGCATTATCGACATCATTGCCGTTACAAGTCTTTCCTGTTCTCACTCTCATCTAACATTCACTTCCGCAGGATGTTTTATGGACCAGGTGGACCATATGCACTGTTTGCCGGTAAAGACGCTAGTAGAGCATTAGCAAAGATGTCATTCGAACCAAAGGATTTGACTGGTGATCTGTCTGGTCTTGGTCCCTTTGAGCTTGAGGCCCTCCAGGACTGGGAATATAAGTTCATGAGCAAGTATGTGAAGGTGGGTACAATAAAGAAGAACGTGTCTGTGCCAGTAAACGAAGGGCCATATGCTAGTGCACCCAATGCAACAGAACAATCTGCTCAAGTCACTGAGGGAACTAGCAGTCCAGCTGATCATGAAGCACGAACAAAGGACGTTTCTACTGATCCTGATGCAACTGAACCTAAGGAAAATTAATGGCTCATTAGGAAAGGGCGAGCATATGATGGCTGAGGAAACCACGAGCTCTTAGCATATGATACTTCCTGTAGTGTTTGGACATCAGTAGGTTATTTTGTTCTTGATGTAAAGTGTCAGCAGCTAAACTGGGATTAATTCTCTTGTCATTATAACTGTGTTCATGTCTTCACTGAGGATCCGCTTTTTTTTGGTAATCTAGTATACAACACTTAGAAAACATACTTCATTTTATATTGTTTACATGGTAATTAACACTCATTAATCACAGACATGTATACTAGATATCTTTGTAATTATAATTATGTAATAATTCTCTTTTTGGAACTTGATCCCATTAAATATTTGTCTGCTCACTCATCGGACCAAGTGATGTCATAAACCCCCACGTCGGTATCGATTCCCAGCGCCGCCCACACCGCCGGCGAACCGTCCACTACGTTGTTGGGGCAGGGCGGCTGGAAGTCGTGGTCGTCGTCGCACCCATTCACAGAGTCGCACTCGTCCACCACCTTCGCCACCACGCTCCTACCGTTCCCGTTGATCCTGATCATCTTGTGGCAGCGGCTGCCGCCGTGGTACCACCCCGTCGACAGCGCCACCACCATGTCCTTGTCGCTGTGGTACTGGCCGTCACACTCCGAGGGGGCGCCGCCGTCGCAGTTCTCCTGGAAGCAGTTGACGGTCAACTGAGCGCGAGTGCTGCTGGAGACGGGCGGCGAGCAGCGATACTGCGGGTAGGATTTGCCAGGCTGGCAGCAGTCGGAGTCGAATCCGGGGTCGCAGTGTCCGGACTTTCCGGGTAGGTAACCGCTGGCGTGGCAGGCTCCGATCAGCGGGCGGTAGGAGGCGGCTGGATGGACGAGCACTAAGGCTGCAACGAGCAACATGGTGATGAGTGGAAACAGAGGAGAAGCAGAAGAAGCCATTGCTGTCTGTTTGCTTAATTCCTTATTTCTGGCTTAAATTGATTAAATGGATGCTGAATGATAGATTAGATGAAGGATTGGGAATATATAGCTTCACTGATTCAATCTTATACGTTAACTAAATATCAGAATTGAAAGCGTACGTAGTAGTTTTCCTTTTTTTTTCTTCTCTCTAAAAAAATAGATGCATGGATATATGGCGTACGTAGTCGAATGACAAAAATGTATAGCCCCCCAGAAGATTATTATAGCTTGGTCTTCATTGAGCCACCAATCTTTCATTTACTCGGCCTACATAATTTATGGTTTTCTTAAAAGGAAGTTGGAAGAAAGAAAAACATACAATGTTTCTTGATACGACGATGAAGATGGCTCCTGATGCGGTGATAAGGAGGAGCCCATCTTGTGGAAGGTAATTGTCACGGTGGAAGGTCAAAGTCAAGGTGCTCAATGCTCCTATGTCATTGACCGGTCGTGCGAGTGAGTTGCCCGATTGGGAAAAAGAAGGTCCGACCCAACATCACTCGTGACTTGGCCACACGCCGAACACCCGACGCTCAACAAAGGGACAAACGTCAGGTATATGTAGAAGCGGGCCGAGCGGCTACCTCGCTCAGCCTTACAATCAATAGGCGGAATAGCCGAGCAAATCACCCGGAACATCGATATTACGGTCGAGCGGCCTTCCTGCTTGGTATGGGGATACACTCAGCAACCAGGCAGTGGAAATAACGACCGAACGACTATCTCGCTTGGCCAGGTAGTGAGCGCATCAGCCGAATAGATAGAGGAAATCCAAGCCGAGCGGTCGTCCCGCTCGACCCAGTAAACGACACAGACATTAACTGGCGAGATCATCGTGGAAGCTAGTGTCGCCGATAGATGGCATGGTCGGCGGCATGGTCAGGCAGGAGATCGTACGACAGAAGCTTTTACTGTCACTTCAGAAATATGCTTGGATCGTTAAGGTATTGTGTTAGGAACACTTTACTGACATGTCTTTTCATAGAAAGCTTTGAGAAGTGTGTATGCCTTAGGAAGCGTGCATGTGTGGTACATAAGCTCTATATAAAGGGGGGTCTAAGCTTTAGCGGAGGTATATATGCACATATTACTATTGCCGCTACTATTCACTTGCTTTCCTTCTTGCTCTGCTGCTTCCACATTGCCGGTGACTAACTTGAGCATCGGAGGGCCAACGCCGGGGACCCCTTCCTTGGCCCGGCACTGACGTAGTTGTGGTTGCAAGTTCGAGCGGAGTCTACACGCGATCAACAGGAGCGCCACATCCCCAACATCCGTTGTCTCGACTTTTGGATAGGATTAACTCCTAAAAGTGGATCAAAGTAGTGAAAATTAGTTGACATGGTGGATAAAGTCAATAGGAGGTCAAAGGTACTAGTAACAAATATGGGTTTCCCTATTGGATCACACAACCAGTCAGACATCTAGCTCGATCAAATTTAGCATAGCAACTTGGGACCAACAAGGTATCATCGTCGGTAAACAGTGAATTCTCTGATCCGTGGCTTGTCCCGATCGGGTTTTAGGGCCGACCGGGCTCAATGTTCCTTTGCTCAATTCTAGAGATAGGTCGAGTGAGCGCCGAGTCAAGTGTTGCATCTCATAAGATCGAGCAGGCGTCCTCCCGACTGGTCAATGGCTGATTGGCTTACTAAAGAATTTGTACACTCGTCTTATCGTACTCTTTTGAAAGTTTGTGCCACCAACAACAAATAATGTCCAGCAAGTAAATAGTACTTTAGAAGCTTCTAGTATGTTACATCAGAGATTTGCGTGTTTACTTAAGGAAATGTGTCAGAGACACTTTTTGACTTGCCTTTTCTTAGAACGTTTTGGAAATTAAAATATAGACATGCTTTGGGATGTGTGCACAGATACTACAGCGACATTATAAAAGGAGGTCTCCCTTCACAGGCAAAGGTAGGTGATGCTTCATTATTCTACATGTCCTCTGCTATTGTTCATTTCTACTATTCTTCTCCACTGAACTAAGGACTGACTTAAGCATCAGAAGACCAACATTGAGGATCCCTTCCCTGGATCGGCACTAATGCTCCCGGTTTGGTAGAATAGCATGAAGTCTTCTTTCAGTCAACACCAGAGCCATGTACCTAGTTAGCCGTTCTTTCAACTTTCAGACAGTATCAATTTTAAATGTAACAATTAAGCAACAACAGGGAGATATCTAAATTTTCTAATTCTATTATTTGGCTTATGGTCATCTTAAAGGGAGGTTGGAAGAAAGAAAGATATACCAAGATTCTAAATGGAACCAGCGACAAGAGGAAGACATCTAAATTTATTATTTAGCCACCTATAATTATTGCAGCTGGAAGAAGAAAGAGCCCACTTCCACTTGAAAAAAAATTAAAAAAAATAAATAAATCTGCCACATTAGCGCCGCAGACTATTGATTACCATTGGGAGGGAGGTAAAATGGGGAAGTCTAAGTGACAAATGCCTGAGTGAGGGTACAAAGACAATAAAACCCTCTACTGAATTTTAACCCACCCAACCACTAGAAGCTTATCCCTAACATTTACCACTTAATCATGCCTCCAAGGGCAACCCACTTTCACTTGAAGTCATATAGCACTATAACTCATTGAAATTTATTATTAAACTATTATATATAGAGAGCTAAATTGATAAACACTGTAAATTGAAGACATAATGCACTGTAAATGATTCCAAATAATACAAAAAGGCTTATTTATAAAATTTGACAGGTATAAAGTCATATATAGAGTAGATTTGGCCAATTGCTATATAGCCTCTTAAGACATTAACAACATATATATAAGCGATCAACGTTGAATGACTTAAGAGGATCTATGAAATACAACAATGGGTCAATTTTAAAATTTATATAGTTTAGATTCATATAGTAATTTTAGTTAAAATAATTACATGGTCTTTTAGGACGAAATAGCATGTGCAAAATGACTCAAAGACTCTAGAGAATAAAACAATGGAATAATCAACTTTGAAAATTGAACAATGTAAGCTCATGTAACAATTTTGATTAAAGTTACAACATGACCTTCTAGAACTCAGACAACAGTCCTAATGACATATAACCACTCTAGAGAATCTAAGGAAAATAACAACTTTAAAATTTATGTAGTTTATATTGACATAGTAATTTTGTTCAAAATTATTATATGGAGCTAAATTGATCAAAATTGAAAACCAAAGATACATGAAGACCTCATAGGTTGTAGGGAACACAACAAATAAGCTATTTTGAAGTTTAGATAGTTTAGGATCATATAGTAGTTGTGACCTTTGCATGGCCTTCTATGACTTAAATAACAATTATAACAAAATAGAATGACTTAATAAACTTCTTAGAGCACTACAAATAGTTTATTTTTGAATATAGTGTTCGTGCAATCAACCCCTGGTCAAGGTTGACCAAGTTGATCAAGTTTGAGTTGACTTAAGTTGGGATTTTGATGTTAATCAATATGTTAGTTCATCGAAATGTCAAGTAGATTAAAGTTGATCAGATACTTGACAGTCAATCAATACATTAGTTGGTTGAGAAGAATTCAAGTAAATTAAGGTTTATCGGATAATTGACGAGATGAAAAGACTAAGTGGGTCATTGTTGATCAAACACTTGATGATCGAAAGTCCAACATGGAATTGACAAAAGAAAAAAGTACAAATGAGTCACGGTTAATTGGATATTTGGTCGTCAAAAGTCTAACAGGGAGTTGACATGAGTCATGAAATTTCGGCAGGTCAACGTTGACCGGATGTTAGGTAATGGGAAAGTCCTGATAGGTCAACATTGATCGGATGTTAGGCTCTTAGTAGGTCAAGGTTGACCATATATTGGCAAAGGAAGTCTTGTTAGGTTGAGGTCAACTAGATATCGGACAAAACGAGAATTCAGCTTTGATAAAGCTGAAACAAATCTATTAGTCGATTGACATAGCGTATCGATTGACCAATGGACGTAAAACCTCCAAAATCTTAGAATTTTAGTAGTGTTGCTACAGTGTTGCTGTAGTATGATTCCACTAAATCGTGGACATTGTTTTGCTATAATAGTGCTACAGTAACAGTCGATCAGTTGATTGATGACTTTAAAAATTGACCAAAAATTTTAAAATTTGATTGTTTGACTCGACTAATGACATCATTCGACTGATAGTTGATATCAATCGACTAATGTTGATCCGAACCAATGGAAGTAAGTCAATTTGATTGTTCAACTCGATTGATGACATCAATCAACTGATGACATCAATCGATTGATGACAACAATAGACTGATGGAAGCATATCAATTCGATTGATTGCTATTAATCAATTGCTCGATGAATTAGTCAACTGGTGCTTGACTTATCGACAAAATTAGATAAAATTCAGAAAGTTCAGAGATCGTTCAATGGCAGAAACAATGTCAAAAACCATATTAATTGATTGATGGGCAAAATCAATCAAAAATCAACTTTGACCTAAAGGCTTTAAAAGAGAGGTTTTGAGAAGATTTTCAAGGCCAGTTTTTGAGGGTTTGAGGACAAAATGTTACTGCATTACCAAACCAGCAAGAGACAATTCCAAGCAACAAGAGCATACAAAGTAAAATCTCTCAAATTGTAAAGTGTTTTACTTTGATTTGTATTTGTTTCTTTATTTTGTTTTGTATTTGTTTCTTTATTTTGTTTTGTTTTGTATTTCTTGTAAACAATAGGCGTTGTAAGAGGCTTCTCCACCTCTGGAAGGTATTCGAGAAAGAAAAGATTTAGTGATTATAACTCGCTAGGACTAGACCTTATATTAGTCGCCTGAAGAGGTGAATTCTAAGTAAAATCTTAGTGTTATGCATGTGGCGTCGAATTTGATTCAAGTTTTCTACTGTGCACTCAAATGACGAGCATGCAATCAAGAAGAACGATTGAAACTATTCGTGTACCTCTAACTCGCACCGTTCCTAACATATAGAGTAGCGTAAGTTCATATAATATTTTTTGCTTACAATTGTTATATGAATCTAAAAGGCCCAAAATTGAAAAATAATGACATGAAAGGATTGGATCAATGTTAAGGACCATGAATGAGTGTTTACTTGTGAAATTTGATAAATATGAGCCTATGCTGCAATTTTACCAAAAGTGCAACTTGATCCAATTAAACATTATTCTTCTCACTCATCGGACCAAGTGATGTCATAAACCCCCACGTCGGTATCGACTCCCAGCGCCGCCCACACTGCCGGCGAAGCGTCCAACACGTTGTTGGGGCAGGGCGGCTGGAAGTCGTGCTCGTCGTCGCACCCATTCACAGAGTAACACTCGTCCACCACCTTCGCCCCCATGCTCCGTCAAAAATTTACTTAGTTTGACAATTCTATCATAAGTGGAGGACATTTTTCTTAATTTTATTGAGATTTAATCTTTTACCAATTGTAATAATATCTATTTTGTAATAGCTAACTTAATTTATACCATGCCTTGGGAGCTTTTATAAGGAGATCAAATCCTCTGGTCTATAAAAAGGTGGATCAGGGGATGAACTATTTGTAATTACGATTAGATTGTGATTATGATCCGGCCGTAATTGATTGTAATATTTTCTTGGGTTTATCGTCTTTTAAATTATAGTTTAAATCGGAACGGATAGCCAGAGACCGCCCAGAGACCATTGACTGTGGACAAGTGGTCAGACTCCCAGACACCGAGTGGATGGTAACCTCTGGGTGGCTTCAACCATCCACCCAATCTAATTAAAGTATAACATAAGGAACAATAAACCTAAAAACCAACGATCACAATTAATTGACCACGATCTCATTATAATTACAAATGGTTCTATCTATTACTCCGCTGTTTTTTAGTGGAATCTGGCCTTGTAAGTTTAGTTGTGCAACTTATTCTAGGACTGGTAAGAAATTAAAGTAAAAAATTTATCCTGAAAAAAAAAAAGTTGCGTGAGAGAAGGGGTTTCATTGGAAATTACAAACAAAGGTTTAACATACTTCATTTATATTATAAACATGGGTAATTAACACCGATTAATCACGTACATGTGTAAGTATAACTATGTATGATATATCTGCGAAATTATAATTATATAATATTTCTTTTTTCTCTTTGGAACTTGATCCAATTAAATATTTGTCTTCTCACTCATCGGACCAAGTGATGTCATAAACCCCCACGTCGGTATCGACTCCCAGCGCCGCCCACACCGCCGGCGAACCGTCCACTACGTTGTTGGGGCAGGGCGGCTGGAAGTCGTGGCCGTCGTCGCACCCATTCACAGAGTCGCACTCGTCCACCACCTTCGCCACCACGCTCCTACCGTTCCCGTTGATCCTGATCATCTTGTGGCAGCGGCTGCCGCCGTGGTACCACCCCGTCGACAGCGCCACCACCATGTCCTTGTCGCTGTGGTACTGGCCGTCGCACTCCGAGGGGGCGCCGCCGTCGCAGTTCTCCTGGAAGCAGTTGACGGTCAACTGAGCGCGAGTGCTGCTGGAGACGGGCGGCGAGCAGCGATACTGCGGGTAGGATTTGCCAGGCTGGCAGCAGTCGGAGTCGAATCCGGGGTCGCAGTGTCCGGACTTTCCGGGGAGGTAGCCGCTGGCGTGGCAGGCTCCGATAAGCGGGCGGTGGGAGGCGGCTGGATTGACGAGCACTAAAGCTGCAACGAGCAACATGGTGATGAGTTGAAACAGAGGAGAAGCCATTGCTGTCTGTTTGCTTAATTCCTTATTTCCGGCTTAAATTGATTAAATGGATGCTGAATGATAGATTAGATGAAGGATTGGGTATATATAGCTTCACTGATTACATCTTGTACCTTAACTAAATATCAGAATTGAAAGCGTACGTAGTGGTTTTCCTCTGTTTTTTCCTTCTCTCTAAACAAATACAGGCATGGATATACAGCGTACGTAGTCGAATGACGGAAATTTATAGTCCCCCAAAAGATTATAGCTTGGTCTTCATTGAGCCACCAATCTTTCATATACTTGGCCTACATAATTTATGGTCATCTTAAAAGGAAGTTGGAAGAAAGAACAACATACAATGATTCTTGATGCGACGACGAAGATGAGCCCACTAAAAATGGGTCAAAGCGGTAAATATCGACTGACGTGACGGATAAAGTTAATAAGAGGTCAAAAGTACCGGTAACAACTATGCGTTTCTCGATTGGATTACACGGTCGGTCGGACATGAATGTCTGATCGGACATCTAGCTCGGTTGAATTTAGCACAACTTGGGACTAGCAAGCTATTCTCGTCGATAAATAGTGAATTTTCCGATCTGTGGCTGGTGTTGATTGGACTTAGGGCCGACCGGACTCAATGTTCCTTTGCTCAGTTCTAAAAATAGGTCGAGTGAGCGTCGAGTCAAGTGCTGCACCCTATAAGATCTAAGGGGCACCCTCCCAACCGGTCAGAGGCCGATTGGCTTACAGAAGAACCCGTACACCAATCTTATTGTACTCTTTTAGAAGTTTTGTGCGACCGATAACAAAGAATCTCCAGCAAGAAAATAGTACTTTAGAAGTTTCTAGTCTGTCACATTAGATATTTACGTGTTCGTTTAAAGAAATGTGTTAGAGATATTTTTTTAACTTGTCTTTTCCTAAAATGCTTTGAAAAATGTGCACATATTTTGGGATGCATGTACAAACGCTACAGTGATACTAGAAAAGGGGATCTCCATTCACATGTCGAGATGGACGATGTTTCATTATTCTACATGCTTTTTGTTACTGCTCATTTCTACTATTCTTTTCCACTGAACCGAGAACTGACATAAGCGTGGAAGGGTCAACGCTAGGGATTCTTTCCCTGGCCTTATACTAACGCTCCCGATTTTATAGACAACGCGGAGTCTTCTTTTAGTCAACACCAGAACTACATATCTAGCTAGCTGTCTTTTCAATTTTTGGATAGGATTAATTCTAAATGGAACAACTAAGCAACAACAGGAAGATATCTAAATTTTCTAATTTTATTATTTAGCTTATGGTCATCTTAAGAAAGAAAGATATATAATGATTCTAAATGGAACAACCAACCAGAGGAAGATATCTAAATTTTCTAAATCTATTATTTAGCCACATATAATTCTTGTAGCTGAAAGAAGAAAGAGCCCACTTCCACTTGAAAAATTGGAACCGTCGCATTATCGCTCAAACTTCCGATTGTTGGAGATTTGTGAATGGAGAAGAGGTGGAAAAGACATGAAGTTTCATTGTGAATGAGACTTAGGTAAATAAGTTGGTTTATATTGATTCATATGCATTGAGGATATAAACAAATGCATGGGGAGAGACTCTCTCTCATACGTGGGTGCGTAGGGGGGGTGCAAATCCATAGTCCGGATTGCATTGAACTATGTTGACTCATTTGCGGGCACGACTTGCGCGTGTTAAATGCCGGACCGGTCAGGATAGAATTCGCCCAAGCAAAACAACTATCAATTTGTCACGTAAACCTTTTTGTTGCTTGTGTAACGGATGCATTAAAGAAAGATAAATGCAGCCGAGTGAAGTGTTGGCATTACGCAGATGACAAATAATGATCATTAAACGATCATTAACATTGCCTATTGGTCTGAGCTCCTATATAAGAAGGTTGCAACCATAGGAAAAATGTTACGCACATAGAAAAGCAGCAAAATCTCTCCACCTACGTTCCCTCCTCCTCTGTCGTACAACTTTTGCTCAGCGGAGTGCCCATGATAGTTCGGATACCACTTAGTTTGCCGTGATCACCAGTGCTTGGTGGGAATCTCGGTTAGCCGTTGTATCCTGGGAAACAGATGACCCAAGAAAGCCTCGAAGTACAGCAGAAGGTGGGACGAATCTGTTTCAAGGAAACTATGTTCATCGTAGACCTCAGTTCACTCATTCGACCGCATTCTAGGCTTCGCCTGGCCGATCACTTTCCTATGTTGTTTGCCCGCTCGGTCACTCAGCTTCTAACTCACTCGGCAGAAGCCTTCGACTCGCTCGGTCGACCACTTCGCTCAATCGGACTCTTCGCTCGGTCGCCCTCTAACTCGCCCGGTAGGTTAGCTCGCTCGGCCTCTTCGCCCGACCGGCCTCCAGTTCGCTCGGTCAACTCGCTCGGTCTCTTTATCCGCTCGCTCGACTTGTCTGCTTCGCCTGACCAGCCTCTCGATCGACTTGTCTGCTTCGCCCGACCTTCAACTCGCTCAGTCTATCTCTCGACTAACCTACGTTCCCTCCTCCTCTGTCGTACAACTTTTGCTCGGCGGAGTGCCCATGATAGTTCGGATACCACTTAGTTTGCCGTGATCACCAGTGCTTGGTGGGAATCTCGGTTAGCCGTTGTATCCTGGAAAATAGATGACCCAAGAAAGCCTTGAAGTACAACCGAAGGTGGGACGAATTTGTTTCAAGGAAACTATGTTCATCGCAGACCTCAGTTCACTCGTTCAGCCGCATTCTATGCTTCGCCTGGCCGATCGCTTTCCTATGTTGTTCGCCCGCCCGGTCGCTTAGCTTCCAACTCACTCGGAAGAAGCCTTCGACTTGCTCGGTCGACCACTTCGCTCAATCGGACTCTTCGCTTGGTCGGCCTTAAGCTTCGCTCGGTCATCCTCTAACTCGCCCGGTAGGTTAGCTCGCTCGGCCTCTTCGCCCGGCCAGCCTCTAGTTCGCTTGGTCAACTCGCTCGGTCTCTTTATCCGCTCGCTTGGCTTGTCTGCTTCGCCCGACCAGCCTCTCGATCGGCCTGTCTGCTTCGCCCAACCTTCAACTCGCTCAGTGTATCTCCCGACTGACCTTGATCTCGCTCAACACTCGATCGCCAAGCTTGCTCGGTCTATCTGCCCGACCGACTTTGATCTCGCTCGGCACTTGATCGCCAAGGTGTTCGACTGACCTTCAACTCGCTCGATCTCTCTGCTCACTCAACCGGCTATAAGCTCACTCGGTCACTACGCTCGGCCAGTCTCAAGCTTGCTCGGGAGCTAGCCCGCTCGACCACTATGTAGCCTTCATTCGACACTTGGCAGATATCAGCTTCAGCTAGCAGCCTGAGATTATCAGCTCAGATCATTTCAATAGATAAGTTGAATTTATTTCATGTAATTTAAATTCAACTAAGTCCCCGAAAATCTCCAGCAACAGATTGTTCTTCCAACAATGATTATCATTAGGAGGGAGAGAGGTAAAGTGAAGTCCAAGTGGCAAATGTCTCGTATGGGGTGATGAAACTCTCTACTAAATTTTAATCCATGTTAGGATGTATACTAAAAGTCTAGCTTTTTGTATAAATATTTATTTTGAAATGAGAATAATATTGGTCAAATGTCTGCATTTAGTTAAATACAGTTGTCCATTTAATTTATATTGTAGATAACATGGTGTGTGGTGTCACACAGAAGATCGTGTTATTAGTTCCTTATAAATTATAAATAAATAGCTCACAACCAAGATGGATTGGGACAAACCATTGGAATGATTGTAGTGTAATTTGGTATTAGTTTATCTTGACTATAAAATTAACTAGTACACTATGTGTGTATTGAGCAGGACCATTTGAAGTTGTTTCTTTTTATACTGACTGCATAAAAGAACAGAACATCTGTTATTATGGATGTGCGTACTCTTAATCCTGATATAATAACAAGTACATATACTTAGTATTTATTTCTTTAATTTATCAATGGGTGAGATTTATTCGTTAAATTAATAGGTCCGATAAATTGGGAAAAATATTATTTATATGGTGTGTTGTTGATTATAGAAGGAAACTGTGTCCTAGTTATCTAGGTTGATGATGCCCCCTTGAGGAGCTCATAAGGATTGTCATGTAACCCTATAGATGGACTTAGTCCGACATGAC
Organism: Zingiber officinale; assembly: GCF_018446385.1. NCBI lineage: Eukaryota > Viridiplantae > Streptophyta > Magnoliopsida > Zingiberales > Zingiberaceae > Zingiber > Zingiber officinale. The sequence continues at coordinate 3,976,120 of NC_055995.1, read as the reverse complement.
AATAAAGTTGAGTGATATTACTCTTGGAGCTATATATTAATTAAGTGAGTTGTAAGTAACTCATTTAATTAATGGACATTCGATATTTTAAACACAGGGAGATTAACACACTCATGATAAGAAGGAGCCCATAAATGTAATATGGGATTGGTGCAGTAGTTCAATAATAACTTTTTAGTGGTATGAGTTATTATTGATGAACTTGAGTTGGGTGTTCGGGTCGAACACAGGAAGCTCAAGGCCATCATGAGGCCAAAACCAATTCCTCCTCTCGTTCCCTGTTGTAGCCTCTATATATAAAGCCTCGCATTCACCCAAACCCATCTTTTAGTCCATGATAGGGCCGACCAAGAACATCTTGGTGTCCAAGATGTGGCTGGCCAAGCCAATCTTGGTGTCCAAGATGTGGCCGGCCAAGCCTTGCTTGGTGCCCAAACAAGGGGCCGACCACATAAGAATTAAAAAAGAGTTTTAATGTTTAAAATCTTTCCTTTTATAGCTATCTACAAAGGGATTTAAAAGAGAGATTTTAATTTTAAAACTTTCCTTTTTTGGACCGACCATAATAGGAATAAAAGGGAGTTTTTGTTTTGTTAAAATCTTTCCTTTTATAGCTATCCACAAAGGAATTTAAAAGAGAGATTTTAATTTTAAAAACTTTCCTTTTATAGCCATCCATGAAGGGATTTAAAAGAGAAATTTTATTTTAAAATCTTTCCTTGTATAACTATCCACAAAAGGATTTAAAAGAGATATTTTAATTTTAAAATTTCCTTCTTTGTTGCCCAATGAAGGGCTAGTCACAATAGGATTAAAAAGGAAGTTTTAAGTTTTGTTATTAAAACTTTCTTTTTTAGCAATCACCAAGGATTATAAAAGAGAGGTAGAGGGTGCCTCAAAAACAACCTAACCTTTTCCTCCTCTTCTATTCCCTTGGTGGTCGTCCCCTCCTCTCCCTTTTCTCTCTTTGTTTTCTTCCCTTAGGGCCGGCGACATCCATCTACTTCTTCTTCCCTTTCTTCTTCCTAGGGTCGGTGCTCATCTCTTTTATGGTGGTCACGGCTCGAAGGAAAAGAAGAAGAAGAGAAGAAGCACTTGGTGGCTAGTTGCTTGGAGGGGAAGAAGAAGAGAAGGAGGTTTCCTATTATAGCATCCCTTTGGTGACCGAGACTTTTAGAAGCAAAGGAGAGGTTTGGGTGGTGTTGTCTTGGTAGATCATCGCCCACACGACGTCCAAGAGGAGAGGAATACAACAGAAGATCAAGATGTCTTTAAGCTACAAAAAAAGATATAACTAGTTATTTATTTCCACTGCGTAATTAGTTTGTGTTCTTTGTATGGATCCTGAAATACCAACATAAGAGGCTATCGATTTTGTGTTTCGATTGTGGTCTCTATAATTAAATCTAGGGTTTATTGTAAGGAGTTTAAATATTCAATTTCTTTGAAAGACTTTGTCTTAGAAGTGATGGATGATCTCATACCCAAGAAGGCGAGTGTCTCGCTATGTTTAACCTGGAAGTCAATCCTTGAAATAGATATTTAATCAACTTCTGTAATATGATTTAATTTTAAAGAACACATGAGTTAAACTTGAATTAATAATGTTAAGCATCGTTTGCAATCGAAGTTTAACTTCTATAGAACACATGGGTTGCTAGGAAAAATTCTGTGCTTATACAAATTTTTGTACAGTGAAATTAGAACGAAATTTCAAATAGCACCAAACAATCCACCCAACCACTACACCCTTATCCCTAACCCTTATCACTTAATCATACCTCGAAGGGCAACCCAATTCCACTTGAAGTCATATAGCACTATAACTCATTGAAATTTATTATTAAACTATTATATATATAGAGCTAAATTGATTAACACTTTAAATTGAAGACATAATGCACTGTAAATGATTCCAAATAATTCAAAAATGCTTATTTATAAAATTTGGCAGGTATATATATATAATTGCTATATAGCCTCTTAAGACATTAACAACATATATAAGTGATCAACGTTGAATGATTTAAGAGGCTCTATGAAATACAACAAAGGGGTCAATTTTAAAATTTATGTAGTTTAGATTCATATAATAATTTTGGTTAAAATAATTATACGGTCTTTTAGGACGAAATAGCATGTGCAAAATGACTCAAAGACTCTAGAGATTACAACAAAGGAATAATCAACTTTGAAAATTGAACAATGTAAGCTCATGTAACAATTTTGATTAAAGTTACAACATGACCTTCTAGAACTCAGACAACAGTCGGATGACATATCTACTCTAGAGGCTCTAAGGAAAATAACAACTTTGAAATTTAAGTAATTTATATTGATATAGTAATTTTGTTCAAAATTATTATATGGAGCTAAATTGATCAAAATTGAAAACCAAAGATACATGAAGACCTACCTCATAGGTTGTAGGAAACACAACAAATAAGCTATTTTGAAGTTTAGATAGTTTAGGGTCATATAGTAGTTGTTGTTGGAGCAATCTAGGTGTCCTAGATTTTGATGTTTGAGTAAATGTTTAAGTTATGTTTATTGTTGTATTTGATATGCATTGTGAGTATGTAGGATAAAGGTACAACAAGAAAAGTCCAAGTGTGATCTTGGCAGAGAAAAATCCAAGAGAAGTCTGACGGTGTAAGTCCAAGTATATAGTCTTGACAATGTAAGTCCAAGTGTGACTTGACAATAGTTGAAGCCCTGGAGGTGAGGAGCATCTTCTCAAAGGTAGACTCGACAACTAGGACAAGGCCGAAGAAAGCTCTAGAAGGCAAGGTGTGAAGGATGGGGAGGCATCCGAGGGATGCAAGGCTGATGGACGAGGTTAGAAGTCTAGGTCTAGGTTAGTCGGGCAAGGACGAGTGCTGAGTGAATGTACTCAGGGGCTCAAAACCCTAGGGTTAGGGTTTTACCAGTCGACTGGTAACTGGACCAGTCGACTGGGCCAGGGCATATAATATTTCTGTGTCTGATGGTTGCGAAAATAGTAAACTGTTATTATAGCAAGTTACTATAGCAGTCGACTGGTACTTCCATCAGTCTATTGGTATCGAGTCGTTGGCATGTAACAGTCGAATTCCACAAACGACCAGTTGACTGGTGATTTTACCAGGTGACTGGTGGCGGAAAACACAGCTAGGTGTTTCATCTCGAGCTCTATTTAAGAGAGCTCGGGGTGCTTGGCTAAGGTTGACAAAATTAGTGATGGTTAACCCTAATTAGAGTCTCCAAGTGCTCAAGTGATCTAGTGTGGTCTTGTGCGAGTTGTGGTAAGGTTTCTCCACCCACAAGGAGCTACACGAACTAGCCGGAGTTTATCGGGGATTGATCTACCGACGAATTGAGATTTCGTCCACCTTATGGACATATCGTACAGTGGAAACCCTAATCTCCAAACCACGTTAAACGAACATGTATTGGTTTATTTTCTTGTTTATTATTTTATAGAGTTAGCTTTCCTTTTGTTTGTTAGTATTTTTGTTTATGCTGCGTCAAGGTCCCAACAATTGGTATCAAAGCTTGGTTGCTCTTTTTTGGACTAATCGCCAAAGGAGCAACTGCTATAAAAGAAGATGGAGTCGGAGAGACCTCTCGGATGGGACATCGGATCCCACTTCTATATGAGCATGAAGACTTCGACTATTGGAAGTCGTGCTTGGAGACATGGTTCCAAATGGATTGAAACCATTGGATGGCATTGAAGGAGTCATTCAAGACTCCAACCAATAAGAAGGAAAAATACCTCCGACCTCAGTATTGGACCAAGGAGCAAAGGGAGCAATCAGAGACGGACAAGGAGGTAGCTAGAATTTTAATTAATTTATTATCTCCTAATATGATATTGAATATAGGTGAGCACAAGAGTGCTCATGAGCTTTGGAGTAAGGTGATTGCGCTCCATGAAGATACTACACAACTCTAAGGAGTAGAGGAATCCAAGGAGAAGGGTTCATTGGTCTAAGGGAATGACCAATAGGATATTGACACGTGCTCAACATTCGAGGAGGAGAAGGAAGATGAGAAGGTATCATCCACATCTTCAAGGGAGAAAGAAGTGAAACCGTCCACATCTTCAAGTAAAGAGGAAGAAGAGTAATCTAAGGAAGAAGAGATCTTGGAAGCTTAATCCTCCACCTCAACTACCAAGAAGAACACAAAGGACCACATCAAATGCTTTGAGTGTGGCAAGATGGGGCACTACAAGACTAGGTATCCTTCACTCAAAAGGCAAAGGAGGTAATCTCTAAATCCATTAAAGTTACTTTAAGAACTAACATGAGTTGTAGAGATTAAGTCAAGAAGAAGAAGCACATTAGGTGTTTCATATGTGATGAGTGGGGATCTTACCACACGAAGTGCCCAAGGAGAGGAGAGCTCAAGAAATTGGTGCACTTGAAGAAATGGGAAAAGAAGAGGAACTCAAGTCAAGTAGGAGCTTCAAAGGTAAAAGGGAAGGTAATCCTATTTTAAAATTTAATCCAAGTTCAAATTCCTTCATGCTTGTTAGGAATATTGAAAATTATGTACCCAACATAATTATGAATTTAGGTACAATGATAGGAATAGAGTTAACACAATAGATAACTCTAGGAAATCATGTAAGGTTAGACCTAACAAGAAACAACCTACCTTGCCTAAGGAGAGGAAGGTGGTTGAAAACCTAGGCATTAATCCTAAGAAGAGGAGACATATGCCTAGGGAGGTGGGTAGGTCTCGAAATGTCCAAGGTGGACAAGTTGACTCTAGGGTTAGAATCCTAGAGTTGGAAAATCAAGTCTTGAAGTCAAGGCTTGAGGAAATGGAGAAAGTCCTAGATAAGTTTATTATTGGACATAAAGGACTTGATATGTGTTTGGGTGGTTAAAGACCCAAAAATATCAAATTGAGTCCCTCCAAGGCCAAGAGGAGGTCAGGTGCTAGGATGATACATGACAATGGCAAGGAAGGAATGACCAAGGGCAAGGGAGAATCATCCAAGGTCCGTTATAAGAAATATACAAGGGTTGCATATGATTATGAAAAGGATGAGGTATCCAAAGTTAAGAAGAAGAAGTCTTCTAAGGTACACCATGTGGGTGTAGCCAAGGTAGATGAGTCACCTAGGGAGCTGATTAAGATTAAGATTCCTAAAGTTAGGAAGAGCTTCTGGGACCTATGGTAGATGGGTTATCAAATGTTTCAAGTGGTTAGGAGACGGACTTAAGTCTCTAACCTAATGAGTTGGCACAATTGGGATGATATCATGCATGGAAATATGAATTGGGTTCATATTGCATGAAAATTAGCTTTTGATGTATAGATGTCATATAAACTAATGCTAGGAATGCATTATGGTTTAGTATGAGAAGATACATCAAGAGGAAGCCAAAACTGAGACTTTAGTCAAAGTTCAATTGAGCAATTTAGTTAATTTTGGATTTAATGTCAATCTTGAGATCTGTAATAGATATATTTTTGTATATATTTTTTCCAAGTAGACATTGGTAAAACAAACTTTTCCACAAAATTTGAAATTTTTAGAGATTTGTGGAATTTCTTGTACATTTATGAAGTTGGGTCAGAAATATTATTTTTAACTGAAATAGTGTACTAGTTGACTGATACAGTTACTAGTCGACTGGTAACACTGTTTACAAGCATAAAATATCTTTGTAAGCTCATTTTGAAGAGGTAGTCGACTAAGATTAATGGCAGTCGACTGATATAGTCTAAAAATGTGTTTTAGCACTAGGAAATGATCAAAAGGATGATGAATATGTATATAATCTTATAGGGGATTAATACATGATGTTTATGGTTATTAAAAGTTAAAGAGTCTAATAATTGAGATATTGTAGGAGCTTTTTTTTTTATGTATGACAAAGTGGGAGAAGTGTTGAGTTTAAGTAGAAAATCTACACACCCTTGTAAGAAAACCCAGGGAGCCTAGGGTTAGGTTCCATGACTTATGCATGATTAGATATGCATGTTTATTTGTATTATTATTGTATTTATGTTTCCCTAACTTGAATGGGTTGTCAAACATCAAAAAGGGGAAGATTGTTGAAGTAATCTAGGTACTTAGGTTTTAATGTTTGGGCAAAGGTTTAAGTTAGATTTATTATTATATTTGATATGTATTATGAGTGTACATGATACAGGTACAACAAGAAAAGTCCAAGTGTGATCTTGGCGGTGTAAGTCGAAGTATGTAGTCTTGGTATCGTAAGTCAAAGTGTGACTTGGTAATAGTTGAAGTCTTGGATGTGAGGAGCCTCTTGGCAAGGGAAGACTCGACAGCTAGGACAAGGACGAAGGAAACTCCAGAAGGCAAGGCGTGAAGGATGAGGAGTCGCCCAAGGGACGCGAGGCTGATGGAGGAGACTAGAAGGCTAGGTCTAGGTTGGTCGGGTAAGGATGAGTGCTAAGTCAATGTACTCGGGAGGGTCAAAAACCCTAGGATTAGGGTTATACCAGTCAACTGATAACTAGACTAGTAGACTGGGCCAGGGCACAAAATATTTCTGTGTCTAACGGTTGTGAAAACAGTAAACTGGTACTATAGCAAGTTACTATAGCAGTCAACTGATACTTCAATCAGTCGACTGGTACTTCTATCAGTCGACTAGTATCAAGCCGTTGGTATATAATGGTTGAATTCCATATAGGACTAGTCGACTGGTGATTTTACAAGTCGACTGGTGACAGGAAACACAACTAGGTGTTTTATCTCGAGCTCTATTTAAGAGAACTCGGGGTGCTTGACTAAGGTTGATAAAATTAGTGGTGATTAACCCTAATTAGAGTCTCCAAGTACTCAAGTGATCTAGTGTGGTCTTGTGTGAGTTGTGGTGAGGTTTCTCCACCCACAAGAAGCTACGCGAGCTAGTCGAAGTTTGTCGGGGATTGATCCACTAGCGGATTGAGGTTTCGTCCATCTTACGGACACACGGTGGAGTAGGAGCCCTAATCTTCGAACCACGTTAAACGAACGTGTATTGGTTTGCTTTCTTGTTTATTATTTTCTAGAGTTAGCTTTCCTTTTGTTTGTTAGTATTTTTATTTCTACTGCGACTAACAATTGTTGGAAGCTATTCACCCCCTTCTAGCGGGCGTTAAAGACCCAACAGTTGTGACATTTACAAGGTCTTCTATGACTTAAACAACAATTCTAACAAAATGGAATGACTTAATAAACTTCTTAGAGTGCTACAAATAGTTTATTTTTGAATATAGTGTTCGTGCAATCAACCCTTGGTCAAGGTAGATCAAGTTGACCAAGCTTGAGTTGACTTAAGTTGAGATTTTGATGTTGGTTAGTTCATCGAAATGTCAAGTAAGTTAAAGTTGACCGGATACTTGACAGTCAATCAATATGTTGGTTAAGAAGGATTCAAGTAGATTAGGGTTTATCAAATACTTAAGGAGATGAAAATACCAAGTGGGTCATGGTTGACTGGCCACTTGAAGATCGAAGGTCCAACATGGAGTTGACACAAGAAAAAAGTGCAAGTGGTCACGATTAATTGGTGGCAGTCCAACAGGGAGTTGACATGAGTTGTGAAGTTTTGACAGGTCAAAGTTGACTGTATATTAGGCAACGGAAAAGTCCCGATAGGTCAAGATTGTATTGGGGTTGCAAGGTTGCAAACATAGTCCCATATTGAAAACACATGGAAAAGATCATGGGTTTATAAGAGAAAGATATCTCCATTGGCATGAGGCCTTTTGGGTAGAGCCCAAGAGCAAAACCATGAGGGCTTAGGCCCAAAGTGGACAATATCATGTCATTGTGGAGATATCTAAATTCTTTTCGATCCAACAAGTGGTATCAGAGCCCGGATTGCCAGAAGGTTTAATCGCCGACTGTGCACAAGAGCTATGGTCTGATTGAACCATGTGAGTACAATATTGACCTCGAACAAAGAAAGTGGGGGCTCCTATGTTCGGATCAAGAGGACCAAACACCAGGCAGGAAGTCCTAGTAGGTCAGGTGGACCGAGGGGCAGGAAGTCCTAGTTGCGGCTAGGCAAGGAAGTCCTAGTAGGTCAGGTGGACCGAGGGGCAGGAAGTCCTAGTTGCGGCTAGGCAAGGAAGTCCTAGTAGGTCGGGTAGACCGAGGGGCAGGAAGACCTGGTGGGTCAAGGATCGGACGTGGGAAGCCCATGGTCCTTTGTTTGAGGGGGGGATTGTTGGGGTTGCAAGGTTGCAAACATAGTCTCATATTGAAAACACATGGAAAAGATCATGGGTTTATAAGAGAAAGATATCTCCATTGGCATGAGGCCTTTTGGGTATAGCCCAAGAGCAAAACCATGAGGGCTTAGGCCCAAAGTGGACAATATCATGTCATTGTGGAGATATCTAAATTCTTTTCGATCCAACAGATTGATCATATGTTAGGCAAAGAGAAGTCTCGATAGGTCAAAGTTGACCAGATATTGAGTAAAAGAAGTTTTGGTAGGTTGATGTCAACTGCATACCGGACATGACAAGAATTCAGCTTTTATAAAGCTGAAACAAAGGTATTAGTTGATTGAAAGGGTGTATCGATCGACCAATGGACATAAAACCTCCAAAATCTTAGAATTATAGCAGTGCTACTACAGTGTTGCTACAGTGCTACTACAATAAATCATGGACATTGTTTTGCTATAGTGATTTGCTATAATCGTGCTACAGTAACAGTCGATTGATGACTTTAAAAATTGACCAAAAGTTTTAAAATTCGAATGTTCAACTCGACTAATGACATCATTCGACTGATAGTTGATATCAGTCGATTGATGTTGATCAAAACCGAACAGAAGCAAGTCAATTTGATTGTTTGACTCAATTGATGACATCAATCAATTGATGGTTGATATCAATCGACTGATATTGATCAATAATTGAACAGAAGTATGTCAATTCGACTGATCACTATTAATCAATTGCTCGTATGAATCAGTCAACTGATGCTTGAATTATCAATTGACTAATGAGTAAAATCAATCAACTGATAAGTGAAAATCAACTTTGACCTAAAGGCTTTAAGAGAAAGGTTAAAATGAGCTGAGCCTTTAAAATAATTGTTCAAGCTTGACTTAGTTTATTTTTTATAAACTTAGGTTTGTTTGAAGTTTGGCTTGAGTTTGATTCATTTAGATGTTATCGAACTCTAAATTCAAGCTTGACTTAAACTTGGTTCGTTAATGGACTCAAGCTTGTTTGTTTAGTTTAATGAGCTATTCAAGCTTATTTATTTAATTGATTTTGTGTCTATTAAATGAATATAAATAAATTCTTATCAAGCTAAACACTAAACTTATTTATGAATGCTTGATTTATTTACAGCCCTACGTATAAGTTAAGTTGTGCAACTTATATTCTAGTAGCATAGAACTAAGAAATTAAAGTAAAAAATTTATCCTTACAACAACAAAAAAAAAAAAAAAAAAAGTTACGTGATAGAGAAGGGGTTTCATTGGAAATTACAAATAAAGATTTAACAAACTTCATTTATATTATAAACATGGGTAATTAACATCCATTGATCACATACATGTATATGTATTACTATGTATCTACGTAATTATGATTATATAATATTTCTTTTTCCTCTTCGGAAATTGACCCAATTAAATATTTATCTCCTCACTCATCGGACCAAGTGATGTCATAAACCCCCACGTCTGTATCGATTCCCAGCGCCGCCCACACCGCCGGCGAACCGTCCACCACGTTGTTGGGGCAGGGCGGCTGGAAGTCGTGGTCATCGTCGCACCCATTCACAGAGTCGCACTCGTCCACAACCTTCGCCACCACGCTCCTCCCATTCCCGTTGATCCTGATCATTTTGTGGCAACGGCTGCCGCCGTGGTACCACCCCGTCGACAACGCCACCACCATGTCCTTGTCGCTGTGGTACTGGCCGTCGCACTCCGAGGGGGCACCTCCATCGCAGTTCTCCTCGAAGCAGTTGACGGTCAACTGGGCGCGGGTATGGCCGGAGACGGGCGGCGAGCAGCGATACTGCGGGTAGGATTTGCCAGGCTGGCAGCAGTCGGAGTCGAATCCGGGGTCGCAGTGGCCAGACTTTCCCGGGAGGTAGCCGCTGGCTTGACATCCTCCAATGAGTGGGCGGTGGGAGGCGGCTGGATGGACGAGCACTAAAGCTGCAACGAGTAACATGGTGATGAGTGGAAACAGAGGAGAATCAGAAGAAGCCATTGCTGTCTCTTTGCTCAATTCCTTATTTCTGGCTTAAATTGATTAAATGGATGAAGAATGATAGATTTAATGAAGGATTGGGTATATATATATAGCTTCACTGATTCCATCTTATACATTAAATAAATATCATAATTCAAAGCGTACGTAGTAGTGTCCTCTGTTTTCCTCCTCACCCTTAAAAAAAAAAGTCATGGATAGCGTACGGAGTTGAATAGCCAGTTAACTTCCCCACCGCAACCTGTTTGTAGGGCTCTAAACTGGTCGGGTCGAGTTGAGCTTTGGGGTATTCAATTTTATTTGATAAGTTAACCGAGCCGAGTTGATCTGAGTTTAAAATATATCAAGTTTTTGAAATGATTGTTCAAACTTGGTTTGATTTATTTTTTATGAGAGTTTATTTGAAGCTTGACTTGAGCTTAATTTGTTTAGATGTTATCGAGTTCTCAATTCAAGCTTTGCTTGAGTTTGGTTTGAACTTGATTTATTTAGATATTATCGAGCACCCAATTAATTTGATTGTTTAAAACTTTTAGGCTACGTTTGGTAGAGTGTAATCTGCCTTATAATATAATCAGGATTACATTACAAGGCTGATTATTTTGTTTGATTTGATTTTAAACTTGTAATGTAATATAATCTGGATTACAAAAGGGGGGGTGAAGTTTTGTAATCTGGATTACAAAGCAAATACTATGTAATCCGATTACATTACGAGGACACCGTTTAACCAAAATTTAAATGCCGAATATACCCTTAGTCCACCGTTAGCCGCCGTCGGCCGTCGCCTGCTGCCCTGTAAAATATCAAAAAAATGACGAATAATGATAAGGGAATTTTTCGAAAATTTTGGAAATTTTTCGAAACTCGTATGAACGAGTTTACGGGGATAAAAATAGGGTCCCGGGAAAGCCTGTTTAGGATAGTCATTTAAGCGAGGAAAAGTTGGATTTATTTTTCCTTTTCTATTTCTTTTCCTTATTCTTCTTCCCCGCTGTTTCCTACCCTCGACGCTGAACCCGTGCCATTCCTTCTTCTTCTCCGCGCGCCCGACGCCGATCTGCCCTAACCGCAATCGAGCGGTTTCTTCTTCCTCACGTACAAAGCCGTGGCCAAGGAAGCCTTCATTCCCTAGGTGCCGACGCCGCCGACGCCCTCTCCGATCTCCTCTGTGCCCGCTACTGAGACTCCTCAACCGAGCTCCCACCGTGCCCTAGCCCCTCTCAGCGGATAGCCGGCTGGCTGCCAACGCTCGAAGCTATTGATGCCAGTGATCGAGGGCAAGCCACTGCCGATTTGCAGCCTTTGCCCTAGCCGACGCCACCACCGCTCCTCCTCCTCAGCCCTAGCGCCAGTCACCGTTTTGTTCCTCTGTGCTTGTGCCCTAGCTAGCCTCACTGTGCCGCCTCACCTCTGCTTCTGCCGGTTTCCCGATTATTACTGATCATCTTCCCTGGCTGACGACATGAGCACGAAGTCATTTAGCAGTGATCTTGGAGGTAGAAGATCTATTTGATTTCTAGTCATCTTCTTACTTGATTCTTTCCTTGATTTGATTGATTCCAGTGGGTTGTGATGTTTGGTGGATTTAGAAATTTAGGTGTTGTGGGTTGTTCCTGGTTCCGGCAGCAACTCCATCTAGCTACTCTCTTTGATTTCAGTAGCAAGAACGACTGAGAGGTTGAGGTAAGATGAGTAAATTTTGTTCTTGAATCAGGTTATTGTTGGTTTTGGATATTCTGTTCTTGATCCGAACAGTGTAGTTTGTTCCTAGCTATGGGTTGGTTCGTTTGTGATATGAAATTTGTGCTTGTTTTCCAGCAGCAATTACTTCATTTGGCAACAAGTTGTCCGACGGTGGAACACCTGCTGAGGATTCGGATTTAGGTAAGGTTGTAGTGTTTTGGGGCTTAATTCTAGTAAGAATTGTTTGTGCTAACTGGGGTTGTTTGTAGTAACTTTACAGTAGCACAATTCCTAGATCTTCAGCAAGAGCTACCTCCGGATAGCCATTTATTCCTCGACAGCAATACCACGATCAAAGTTGGGTTGAATTTGGTATGAGTTAGATTCTGGGTTAGGTTTATGTGATTGTTGATTAGAGTTTTTGTAACGCCCGCCCCTCCTGCTAGTAGGGCGGGGTTACTTGCAAGGGTTAAACATACATGCATATTAAAACTTCTTTTTAATATAAAACAACGGAAGTACTTATTTTTTTTTATATTCTTTTAATGAACGAGGTCACGATGTCAAATTCTATCATAAACCTGAATAAGTATCATGAAATCATGCGAAACATTAACATAAATAAATTTAGTTCATGTCAACATAAAATAACATAAGTAGGTCTTTTTTTTCTTAGCCGAGTCACCACCACACACATCTCTTGCCTCTCCTGCGGCTCCCCTAGTTTATCCATTCTTTGCCTTTATTTGTGGTACAAGGAAAGTAAGCTATAAGCACACAGGTTTAGTAAGATCCTTTCCTACTCACAAAAAATGTATTTCATATCATAATCACATAAGCATATAACAATGGAGACATAATCATCTAAACATCGTATCATATAAACAGAGCATCATAACATATCATATCATTAAGAACATCATGCTATATCATATCATAAATAAAAGAGCATCATGTCATATAAATCATAAGAGCATATCATATCATAAAGAGACATCATGATATATCATATCATAAATAAAAGAGCATCATGTCATATAAATCATAAGAGCATATCATATCATAAAGAAACATCATGATATATCGTATCATAATTAAAAGAGCATCATGTCATATAAATCATAAGGGCATATCACATCATAATCTTATTATATCATGCAAGATGTCTTTTAAAACATGTGTCATGTCATGTGCAAGATGTCTTTTAAAACATATCATATAATACTTAAACATAATATCAACATGAGGGCCCAGCTTGTGCCACATACATACATAAATGCGCGCAATCCCTAGGACAGGGTAGCTGGCCCCGAACCTACTAGGGAACTAGGTCCATACTACGACCGTCGACCTAGGGGCGTACTAAGGAGCCCATCCCTTTTACTAGACCCGTTCATAGTCCGTCGGCCTAGGGGCGCTTATGGAGCCCACCCTTGGTACAAGCCATACAAAGTAAAATAACATGTCATAGTTACTTATCATATCATGAAGAGTGCTCTTAGTCCCAACTAATAGGGAAGCAACTCTTAGGTCTTTTACTTGTCATATCATAAAGAGTGCTCTTAGTCCCACTTCATAGGGAAGCAACTCTTAGGCCTTTACTTATCATATCATAAAGAGTGCTCATAGTCCCACTTAATAGGGAAGCAACTCTTAGGCCTTTACTTATCATGTCATAAAGCATGCATACTTGAGCATATAGCACATCATAAGAGTCATCATAGTACATGGTTCATAAGCATACATGAATGAGCATATTACTTGTCATATCATAAAACATGCATACTTGAGCCTAAACCACATCATAAGAGTCATTATCATGCATGGTTCATAAGCACACATAAATGAGCATATAATACATCATAGGAACATAATCATGCATGGAAAATATTAACTAGCATCTCCTACTTCATATCATAGCATGTGAGACACATAGTGAAATCATAATTGAGTTTCTAACCCTAATTCCATGTAGTGGCCGAAAGTTCCAAGCCTAGATCTAGGTTACAAGCAACATAAAAGCATGTAAACCCTAAACTAATTTTATAACATAAATCATTAAGAACCTCATGAACATATTTAGTTTAGGTTCTAAGCTTCCTAGGTCCTTGGTCTTGTTATGGCTGAAAGTTATCATGCCTAGTTCTAGGTTATAACCCACATAGAAACATGTGAACCCTAAACCAATTTCATACCATAAATCATAAAGAACATTATGAGCACATTTAGTTTAGATTCTAAGCTTCCTAGGCCTTTTAACTTGGTTGTGGCCGAAACCTTGGGGCATGAAACTAAGTTCCAAACAACATACAAGCATAAGAATATCATGCTAACTTCATATCATATCATAAGGGAAATCATAAGCATTCTAGATTTAATTTTAAGCTTCCTTAGACCCTACAACTCATCATGGCCGAAACCATAGAGAGACATGTATCTAGATTTCAAGCAACATTCAAACATGATAACCCTAAGTTAGCTTTATATTATGCCATAAGGAGAGTCATGAGCATGTTATACTAAGTTTTTAAGCTCTCCTAGGTTTTAAATCCCATCATGGCCGAAACCCTAAGGTGCAATACATTTAGGTTCCAATCAACATACAAGTGTGCAAACATTAGGTACTCTTCATAACATATCATAAAGCAAGTTATGAGCATGGTAGACTAAATCTTTTAACCTCTCCTAGCCAATTATTTATATCATGGACGAAAACTTTATGAGCATGAATTTAAGTTTTAAGCAACCTACAAGCATAAGAACACTAAACTAATCTCTTATCATAGGGTACATATCATAAGGACATAGTGAGCATGTTTAGTTTAGGTCCTAGCCTTCCTAGGTCTCTTATTTACACCTTGGCCGAAAGTTTAAGAACATGGATCTAAGTTTTAAGTAAGCATACAAGCATAAGATCATCAACTAACCTTCTATCCTAGGATACATGTCATAATAACATAGTGAGCATGCTTAGTTAGGTCTTAAACTTCTCTAAATCTTTTATTCATGTCTTGGCCGAAAGTTTAAGAAGTGACCTTAAGTTTTTAAGCATTCTAACCTCATGGAAAACACATAATCAACTTGTACCACAGGTGAGGGGATACTTACATCCTCTTGCTTGTTTTTCCTAAGGAAGATGGTACCCTTGTGAAGAGGAAGAAGAAAGCTTCCCCCTTCTTGTTCTTCCTTTTGTTTTCTCTTGTTTGTAAGGAGTAGGTCTTGAGGACTCCTTCTTGTGAGCTAGTTTCCTTAGGAAGGAAACCTTAGCTTGGATTTTTGGAGATGAGAGGTAGAGCTTTAGATCTCGGTGGAGAAGGAAGAAGGAGGAGAAAAGGAGGAGGAAGAAGAAGGAGGAAGAATTAACCAAACTTTCTTTCCCTTCTCTTCTCTCATTCCTATTTATTCCCAATGAGGATGAAAAGTGTCCCAATTCATCCCCTTGCATTCTCTATCTTCTCACTCTCTTCATTCCCACGAAAATAGCAAGAGAAGGAAAGAAAGGCAACTTGTTCTTTGCTTGCTTCTTTTCTTAACCAAGAGAAAGAGGAGGAAAATCACTTCTCTTTCTCTTGTTCCCTTATTTAATCATACTCTTTACCTTTATCTATAATTTCTATTCTTTGCTATTCATGTGTCATTTATGATTCTAGTGGTTATTATACACCAATTTAACTTTATCATTTGTGAGAGGTTCAAGGTTCAAACTTTAACTTCTCTTTCTTTTTATTTCTTTTTGGTTCTATTTCCATTTCCCTTTTATTCTAAAAGAAAAATACCCATAGGTATAGCTTATTATTTCGTGGGTGTTACAGTACCCCATACCTCATAGAAAGTTCATCCTCGAACTTAAAATAACTCCGGGTACTTCCGTTTCATATCGTCTTCTCGTTCCCAAGTAGCTTTTTTGAACCGTTGATTTTGCCACAGGACCTTTACTAAGAGTACTTCTTTGTTCCTTAGTATTTTGATGTCTCGATCTAATATTTGAACCGGTCGGCTCTCATAACTTAGGTCCTCTTGAACCTGTACTGTCTGTGGTTCGACCATTTGGTCCATGCTCGGAATACATTTCTTCAGCATCGAAACGTGGAACACGTTGTGGATCGCTGACATCTCCTGAGGTAACGCTATTTCGTAAGTTACCTTGCCAACTCTTTTCAGAACTTGATATGGTTCCACATAGCGTGGGCTTAGCTTTCCCTTCTTACTGAACCTCATTACTTCTTTCATAGGAGCTACCTTGAGGAATACTGAGTCTCCGACACTGAATTCCAATGGTCTTCGTCGCTTATCCGCGTAACTCTTCTGTCGACTCTGAGTAGTTTCTATTCTTTGGCGGATGTTCTGTATAGCACGAGTGGTGTTGTCAATGAACTCTGTCTGAAATCCCATCTCCTTCTTTTCACCGCCTTCGTACCAACATATAGGGGACCTACATTTCCTCCAGTATAAAGCCTCGTAGGGCGCCATTCCAATAGTAGCTTGGTAACTATTGTTGTAGGCGAATTCTGCTAAGCATAAATATCGGCACCAGCACCCTTTGAAGTCTAAGGCGCAAGCCCGTAACATATCTTCTAGTACTTGATTCACCCTTTTTGTTTGTCCATCGGTTTGAGGGTGGAAGGCAGTACTGAACAATAGCTTTGTGCCAAGAGCCTTCTGAACACATTCCAAAAAATGTGAAATAAAGCGACCATCCCTGTCAGAAATGATGGTCTTAGGAATCCCATGTAATCTAATAATTTCCTTGACATATAATTGAGCCAGTTGCTCAATTGAATAAGTCATCTTGATTGATAGGAAATGGGTGGATTTTGTTAATCTGTCCACGATTACCCATATAGCGTCATAACCGTTTGTTGTCTTAGGTAATCCTAAAATAAAGTCCATAGAGATATCTTCCCATTTCCATTCTGGAATTTGGATTGGCTGTAGTAATCCTCCAGGCCTCTGGTGTTCTGCTTTAACCCTCTGGCAGGTCAGGCAGGTACTGACGTACTGAGCCACATCTCTTTTTATACTGGACCACTAGAATTTCTTTTTCAGATCTTGATACATTTGGTGGATCCCGGATGCATTGCATAGGGTGTTGCGTGGGCTTCTTCTAATATCTTCTTTTGCAACTCTGGGTCGTCGGGAACACATAAACGATCCTTGAGGTATAGTATTCCACTGTCAGCGATACGGAATCCATCATTCTTTCCCTCTAAGACTTCTTGCTTTATCCTCTGGCCGCTTGGGTCACGAGTTTGCTTCCCCAATACATCATCAAACATCGTCGGTGCTATAGTCAGGGTAGAGAGTTGTCCGGTCACATCTTCGGCTCCGTAGCACCAATTTCCCTTGGGTTCCCCAATAAATTCGAACATCGATTCAGCTTCAGGTCGGAAAACTACTTTTCTTTTGCGACAATCGATTGAAGCACCGTACTTGCTCCGGAAATCCATGCCCAATATACTATCATAATCCTGCATGTCAAGCACTATCAGGTCACAGTAGAGTTCTCTGCCTGCGATTCTGATGGGCACGGCTCGCAAAATATTAGTAGATGGCATTACTTCTCCCGAAGGTAGGGTTGTTAAGAATTTTCCATTTAAGGCTTGTGGTGGTATCTCTAACTTCTCCATGAAGGGTGTAGAGACAAACGAGTGTGTCGTCCCAGTATCAAATAACACATTAGCATACTGACTGAAAATAGGTAGCTGACCTGTGACAACTGTAGAAGCACTCGCCACATCCTCTTTGGTGAGAGAGAAAACCTTGGCGTTCGTCGTAGTTGGTGGGGCTTCCAATCTTCCTTGGCTAATCGGAGTCCCTTCAATGGCAGCTTGCATCAGGTGTAGCTGTGAGGGGGCACTCATGTTCTGGTTATGCTGTTGGGATGGTGTCTAGGACTGGATAGGGCAGTCCCTGGCCATATGTCCTTCCCGTCCGTAACTGTAACACTTTCTTGTACCCTTGTGGCATACTCCGGAATGTTGCTTCCCACAATTGGTACACTGAGGGTACTTAGGTTGCTTATTTGCTGAACCTCCTTTAGTGTTGTTCCATTGCTTTCTCTTTCCATTGGGGTTTCCTTTTCAGCTTGCTCTGGTACCTTGAGGTTTCTGTCCTTCTGTCTGTGTTTGATTCTTATTCTCGTTCACCACCTTCTGATAGTGTTCAGTGATTAAAGCACTGCTAACCAGCTCTTCTGTAGTCCGCGGTCTATTAATTCCACCGGCCACATTCAAAACTATCTCGGGTCGGAGCATCTTCAGCATCAGTCTCTGACCCTTTCCCTTTCCGTGCTGACCAACTCTGGGCAGAGGCGTGCGAGACGGTTGAAGCGCTTCACCGCTTCGTTAACTGATAAGTCACCTTGCTGAAACTCGGTGAACTCGTCGTAATGCCGGTTTGTTACTCGCATATGGAAGAATTCCTCGAAGAACTCTACTTCAAAATCCGTCCAGTTCATCTGATTAACTTGTCTCTTGACCTTAACTCTTCCCCACAACATTCTTGCGTCTCCAGAGAAGCAAAATGATACGCACTTGATCTTTTCTGGTACAGGCTAGTCCAGCAGTTCCACTATACTTTCCACTGTCTTGAACCAGGCCTGGGCATCCCATGGCTCACAAGTACCCGAGAAATTCTCCGGCTTCAGCCTTAGCCACTGTATCAAGTAGGTCTCCTATCCGACCACTGGGGCAGGGGCTACCGGTGGTACTGGTGCAGCTATAGGCATGACGGGCACTGCATTCTGATTTGCTGGTGGGGTGACAGGATTTCCTTGCTGACACATCAAATCAGTGATCATTTGTTGTTGTTCCGTGATCTGACGCTGGAGGTCTGTGACCACTTGGGTCAGATCTGGTGGAGTCACTGTCTCCTCGGTCCTGTTACCGCGTCTTCTAGCCATATCTATTTTCATCAATAACAACAAGGCTAACATAAGTCTAGGGTCATCCCTACTTATATTCGTGCACATTAAACATCGCTTATCATACATAAAGGTAATCCATATCAGTCATACTTAGGTTCATGCATACTAAAAACATTTCTTATCATGCATAAATAGAATAGAGTAAGTACAGAAATTCTTACTTGGAGCGGCAGGATGGAGGCTTGATGTGTGTGTAGCGGGAAGGCTAACCTGGCTCTGATACCAACTTGTAACGCCCGCCCCTCCTGCTAATAGGGCGGGGTTACTTGCAAGGGGAAAACATACATGCATATTAAAACTTCTTTTTAATATAAAACAGCGGAAGTACTTATTTCTTTTTATATTCTTTTAATGAACGAGGTCACGATGTCAAATTCTATCATAAACCTGAATAAGTATCATGAAATCATGCGAAACATTAACATAAAAAAACTTAGTTCATGTCAACATAAAATAACATAAGCAGGTCTTTTTCTTTTTCTTAGGAGGGTACTTGTCCTTAACTGTTACTTTGCTCAACGCTCTAAAATCTATGCTCATCCACATAGATCCGTCTTTCTTCTTAACGAACGACTCTGGAGCTCCCCGGGGTGGATGACTAGGGCGGATGAAACCCTTGTCAAGCAGCTCCTGAAGTTGTTCTTGTAACTCTTTTAACTCTGTTGGAGACATTCGGTATGGAGCTTTTGAAATTGAGTTAGTTCTTGGCACCAGTTCAATTTCAAACTCCACTTCTCTATTGGGAGGTAGTCCAGGTAGCTCTTCTGGGAATACCTCTGGGTACTCCGAAACTACCCGAACATCCTCCTGCTTGAGTCCTTTTTTATTCTCCTGTACTCGGTCCTCAGTACGAGCGGTACGGGGACACCCTTCTTCTTTCTATCTAATCTTGTAGAGAGAGAGAAAACTTGTAATTGTCTCTATACTCTCTAGACACACAATTAAAACATAGAAAGACACACAAGAACTTTTATCTAGTTTAAGCACATATAAACAAATACTTCTAAAGATTTCTCTTTACTGTAAAAAGGAAAAGCATACTAAAAGGAATTTAAGTACTTTCTTACTTGAAGACGACAAGGTTGGTGCTGGTGTGTGATGCTGGAGAATAGGAACTGCTCTGATACCAACTTGTAACACCCCACCCTCCTTACTACTAGTCTGCGAGGGCGGAGCGCTACTGGACTACTAACTTTACTTAATTGGAGTTATTCACATGTAAAGATCAATACCTAAACTCTCTAAACATGCAACTGATAGCAGTGAAAAATATAAACAACTTATCTCTACATTCTACTCTAGCATATGAACACAACTAAAACTATACATCAATCTAATCATGCTGAAATATATGTATCAATCTGAACATGCATGCAACCATTATACAACTCAGGTAATGGGTCTAAAGTGTATAACAATAACAAGAAAGAATTCTAAATACATGGCAATCTTAATAAATTCTTATACTAATCCCAAGGCTTCTATAGTCCAGGCATCACACATCCATCCATACCTCCTTGTCGCCTTCCTTTGCTATAGATTTTCCTTTCCTTCATCTGCAGTAAGAGGAAAATGCATCTATAAGCAAAATTGTTTAGTAAGCGCTGTCTAACTCACAAAAACTTGAATGTGCACTGATGCTAGGCTAATGCTGAATCTGAACTGTATTCACGTAACTGATTTGTGAAGTTTTGAAAACTATTTTCATAATAGATAAAAATAATAATCATGCTGTTGATGGGCCTGACAACTGTACTTGCTATGCATGCATCCCTAATTAGACCCGAGTTAGCTAGTCCCGAATCTAGTAGGGTTTACTAAGTTATCTAAACCTAGGGACGACTATGGGAGCCCAACCCAAGGACAACTAAGAGTCCAGCACAGTGCCACTGATAAAAGTAAAATACAGATTCATAAGCTGATTTATCTTAATTACTTCTTCTTTAAATGCCTTGCCATTTTAACAAGCACCTTGTGTGTCAAAATCCGTAAAGTCTTGATTTTGGGATCTACTTAAGGCCTTGACATTTTTCTTTCTTTTCTTTATCTTTCTTATACTTGTTAATACCTCTAATAAAAGAATGCTTCTTTAAAAACTGAAATGTTTAAACAAATTCTAACTTTGAAATGCATAAACAAAAATCTGCATACTATGCTAATCAAAATTCTATATACTATACTAACAAAATTCTACACTTGTAAGCTTAATAAAATTCTGCACTTGTAAACTTAATAAAATCTGCATTATAAACTTAATAAAATCTGCACTTATAAGCTTAATAAAATCTGCACTTGTAAGCTTAATAAAATCTACACTTGTAAACTTAATAAAATATGCAAATCTAATTAAGCTACTAGAGATCTAATTGGATCTTCCAATACTAAACCATCAAAACTGCAATGCTAAACAATTCAAAATCTGTAATGCTACACATAGCTATTCCACACTAAAAATCTGTTAAAGCTTGATACTTATGTAAAGCTTATACTTTTATAGAGTAATAGAGATCTTTAAGCATGTTACAACATGATCTAAACTGGAATACTAAGCCAAAATCACAAACTGAAAACTAAATCTGCATACTCTACTAATCAAGATTCTGCATTCTATGCTACACAATTTCTGCATACTATGCAAACATAAATTCTACACTATAATACTTAACCAAACTGCACTATAATCTTTTTTTAAAAAATTGCACTATAAGTTCTACCAAAAAATCTGCACTACAAGATCCACCAAAAATCTGCACTATAAATTCCACAAAAAATCTGCACTACAAGTTCTACAAAAAATCTGCACTATAAACTTAATTAAAATCTGCACTATAAGCTTAATTAAAATCTGCACTATAAGCTTACATAAAAATCTGCACTATAAGCTTAATTAAAATCTGCACTATAGACTTAATTAAAATCTGCACTATAAGCTTAAATAAAAATCTGCACTATAAGCTTAATTAAAATCTGCATAAAAATCTGAATTTCTAATTACAAGGGAAAAATAAATCTTGGATCTACTCTAAATTCCCAAGCAACCACAATCCTTTACAGCATATTCCGAAAACTAAAAGAAACACTAAATTAAAGCTCGAAACTACCCTTATCGCAGGTGAGTAGTGTTGGGTTCGTCGGGCCGCGAAAACCGCTTTTTCGCGTCGCGGAAACCCCGAGTCACCCAAAGACATGGATCTCGTGCAAAGATTCGTAAACAAAACTTTTCGAAAAACTTTTTCTTGTACGAGTTTGTAAAAACTTTAGATCTACACTAAAGTTAAGATCATTACCCTTGTAGCGAAGCCCTTCGCGTTCCTGCTCGTCCAAGAAGTTGCCGGATCTCTAGACCGTCAAGCGTCGGTCCTCTAGAAGTATCCACACGAACAATTCTTGATGGAGAAAACCTAAACAAAGGTGTGCTAGCACCTTGATAGGTCACGGCAAGGAAGAGGAGGGAGAGCAAGGAGAGAACCCAAGGAAGAAGAAGGAGTTACACCACTTGAATGGAAAAATGAATTCACACACCAACACAAAGTGGCCGACCACTCTCAAAAACTCCCAAATTAATTGCATTAATTGCAATTAATATGAAGCCATTAAAGAGAATGACTTTGTAACTTCCATGAGGTGGCACCCATGATGATGTGGAACATCATTATTGGTCCACCTTATGCCAACTCACCAATGAGGTGGCAAAAGGTCAAGTCAAAATTGACCTTTGGTCTTCCTTCTCAAGTCAAGTCAAACTTGACTCAATCTCTACCATGGTTGATATAATCTAACCATTTGATTCGAGCCAACTTAATATAATGAATCTAATTCATTAAATTAAATTGATTCAATGAGTCAAAATCTAAATTAGACTCATTGAACACATGAATCAACTTGAATCGAACTCAAGTTAGCCCAATTAGGATTACTCTTAATCCAATTTGATTCATCAAATGAATCTAATCCTCTTGGTTCATCATATGAACCTAATCTCCATCTAATTGTCCTAAGTGTGTGACCCTATAGGTTCTTGTAACGTTGGCAATGCCCTAAACCCATTTAGGAGCATAAGTAATGAGCGGTATCTAGCAACACATCATTACTACCAAAGTTACAAGAATGTCGAGATCCGACATCACCTTGTGACTACTAATTGTGACTCCTCACAATATATGAGACATTGTCCTTCTTTCCTAGACATCTAGATTGATCAATATGAGGCATAGACCGTGTCATCCTCTAATCAATCTAAATCTTGAACTCCAAGTAGACTCACTAGCTCAACATCTAATGTTGACTCATTTGGACATGACCATGCACTTAGTGGTCTCACTCTATCAAGAATACCGATGTCGCTCCCGTCATATGGGAGGGATAGATCCCATCTACATCACTCACATCCCTCTACATAATTCGTTATATACCCAGTAATCGCTTTTATAGTCCACCCAGTTACGGGTGACGTTTGACGAAACCAAAGTACATAACTCCTTATGTAGGGATCCATGGTGACTTCAGGTCTAAGGACTAATAGTCATACTAATAGCCACATGAGAAAGTATATGACACTCATATAACGATCCATGATACTTTCTCATGGCGGGTCATTCAGTATACATTCTCTAATGCATACCCATGTGTCAGCTTGATATCTCTATATCCATGACTTATGAGATCAAGTCATCGAGCTAACCTACATGCTAGTCTTATTGTATTAACATTGTCCCTGAATGTTAATACTCGACTAGGAATGATTTAGAGTAGTGTTCCCTATATCATCTCACTATCGATTCAACCAATCGATTGATATAGGTAAGAACCTTCTACTCAAGGACGCTATTATACTTAGTCTATTTGGCACTAATATAAATAAGTATAATAACCAAACAAATGCCTTTATTAATATACAAGAATATGATACAATGAGTCCATACAATCATCAAATGATTGGCTCTAGGTCTCTAACTAACAAGTAGCACTTACCTTGGCGTTCTTGGACTCACTACTGAAGAAGAAGGCTCCTAGGGTTTCGGAGAAGCTTGAAATCTCGGCCCCTTCTCTGTACCAACAAGTTATCCTCGACGAGAGGATCACGATGGTGTGAAGACCTCACGGAGAAAGGTACTCGCCGGCCGCCGGAGACACCTTAGCTTCCTGCTGTTCCGCCCGAATTCTGCCATCGTAAGCGAGAAGGAGGATTCTGATCGAGAGAAAGGAAATAACTTAACCCCTCTCTTAACTCATCCTTGTATACTTAAGGTATTTCAGTTAATTATGACTTAAGATTATTTTTCTTCCCTCTTATCACGAAACATCCGTTGGGACGCCTGGCTAACCGCAACCACTTAAGGCTTGGAACGGTCGGAGTCCTGGGTTCGAATCTCAGCCAAACCCTTTTTATACCTATTTATTTTATGTTATCAACTACCCTTTAAATTATTTCGCTATCTTTTCTAAACAGCATGGGCCGCTTGGGCACTTGGTCAGTTGGATTTGCTTAAGGTTCGGGTTGGGCCGTTGGTCGCGGGTTCGAATCTCGGTCGAATCCCTTTTATTCCTATTTATTTTCTATTTATTAACTACTATTTAAATAAATTTCATTCTTTTTTTAATCAGTAACGCTCGCTTGGGCACTTGGTCAGCCGAGACAACTAAAGGCTCTGCTTAACCGGAGGTCTTCGGTTCGAATCTCGGCTTAATTTCTTTATTTTTTGCAACTTGTTTCTGTTGGTAAAAATACCAAACGAATTTCAAAAATTACATAAAAATACTCTAAAAATTTCTAAAAATCTCTATAATATTGCTAAAGTATTTTTAAATATTTTTAATTACTATTTGGACTCGGAGTGAGGAAATTTGGGTCGTTACATCACCCCCCTCTTGCCGGCCTCGCTGCACCGACAAGTGGTATCAGAGCTAGATAGCCTCAGAAGGACTAGCCGTCGACTGAAGCACAAAGATCAAGACGATGGTCGGCGCGAACATTCATCCCTGAAATTCGACGGCGACTTCGCAACGTGGAAGCGCTGAATGGAGGTATTTTTTAAAATGGATTTCGACATTTTATTAACGATGAAATATGGCTTTACAATCCCAAAAGAGAAAGAAGAGTACCAATGGATGAAGAAGGAGCAAGCTGACTTCATGGCCAATGGAAAGGCAGAATTCCACCTGCTTAGTGTCCTACCGCCCCAGGAGGTAAGTCGGATCGGAAGCTAGGACTTCGCTAAGACCTCTGGGATAAATTCCTGGAGCTCCACGAAGGTACCTCAGAAGCGAAGCTAGCAAAGAGGGACATCCTCCGGACCCAGCTGACGAATCTCCGGATGAACAACAACAAGAAGGTAGCGTAACTTCAAGTAAGAATCAAGGAGCTGATAACGCAACTAACAAATCTCGACGAATCGGTAACAAATCGAGATTCCATTCGGTATGCACTCAACGCCTTCCCAAGAACTCCAGAGTGGGCGTCCTTAGGAGTTGCTTATTACATCTCTAAGGACTTTGAGGTAAGTACGTTAGAGAATTTATTTTCTACCTTTGAATTTCACGAGTCTCGAATTACAGAGCCCAAACAAATAGTGAAGTCAAACCTCGACATTGCCCTACAAGCCAAGATAGATGATCCCAACTCCGAAGCATCGATCGACGAAACCGAAGCGGTGCTACTGGTAAGACGTTTCAATAAGTTTCTTAAAACTAATAAATTTCGATCGCAGTCGAGAAGTCACTAGCAAAAGAAAAGAACGGTTCGGTGCTACAACTGCAACGAAGAGTGACATATCAAGGATGATTGCCCAAAGCTAAAGACAAAAGACAAGGAGAAGGCAAAATACAAGCCAAATTCCTCCAAGCATAAAACCCTGAAGGCTACATGGGATGATTCTTCATCCTCTGAGTTAGAAGTCGAAGCCTTCTTAGGAGTAGCACTGATGGCCAACCATCTCTTTGAAGATGACTTGGACTTAGAGATGAGCATAGATGAAGGGGGAGGATCATTAGAAGAAGAAAGCTACGATGAAGGGGGAGAATCACCAAGTCAGGTAAGTAAGGTATGTGATCTCACTCCTACTCAGTTCTTTCAATTTATCAAAGTGCTTATGAAAGATCTAGAAAAATTAGAAAAAAAAATACTGAATTGAAATTGAACTTAGCAAAAGCATGCATACTAGAAATGTATGATAATTTAAAATTAGAAAATTAAAAATTAAAAATTAAAAATTAAAATTGAAAAATTGAAAAATAATCATGCATGCTTAAATAAATTTCTAAAATCAAAACTAAGGGTTTATGGAAAATTAAATTGATATATTAAAAAACAGCAGGGACAACTTAGGAAAGTTCCTAGAAACTATGTACCCCCTAAGTGTCTGATTAATCCAGTAGGAAGGAACCTTTACTGGGTTCCAAAATCATTGCTAGATTAAATTTTTTTAAAGGCTTTCAGTGAGAAAATTAAACAGTGAGTTTCTTTATGAGGCTTTGTCTAAGGAAACTGTTGTTGTTCTAATAACCAAGGAGGCCTAGTACCTCGCCACGACCTGGAAGCCGAAATATCGAAATAAAATGTTTAATTAACTTTCTGATAAAAATATTAAAATTAAAATTATATAATGCTTTGAAAAGCATTTTAAACATTTTCTTTGGAAATTCTTTATACTCAGAACAATGATTCTTACATTTTTACTTAGAAAAATTCTTGTGTAAATTTTTTTTACTTATAAAAAATTCTTAAAAATATTTTTTTTTGCAAAAAGTTAAAAACTCTTCTGAAATTAGAAATTATTGTAAAAATAATTTTAATTCTCTTGCGAATTTTTTTTTAAAAAAATCATTTTTTAACTTAAAATTTTTTTAGACAAACTTTAAAACTATTTTTACCTAAGTTAAAAGGTCCTCTAAAGTTAGAATTTTTTTTTGGAAATTCTCAAAAATCATTTTGAAAATGACTTATGTTAAGACTTGAATTTTTTTTTAACTTAGAAATTTTTAACTCATTAACCCTATTCTTTTTGCTGTGATCAAAGGGGGAGAGTTAGGTACAAGTTTAGAGGGAGTTAGAAAAATTAAAAATTTTAATATTTTTTCTAACTTATGTTGCAAATTCTATTATTGTAATTTTTGTGCTTAAAATCTTAGTTTAGTAATTTCTTTAAATTACTACCTGTCTATTTTATCCCTAACTTGAACTTGAGTTGATGCTCATCAAAAAGGGGGAGATTGTTGAACCTTGTGGTTGTTTTGATGTATCAACCAAGTCGAGTTAGGTTCTGCTTGTTATCTGATCCATGTGTTTAAGTGTGCAGGAACTTAGGATCATAGGAAGTCGAGCGGAAGACGCAGCTGGCGAGAAGGACAGCACGGGAAGGGAGCCGACGGGCTCGGTGCGTCCGAAGGACGAGAGAGCTACAGAAGAGTACACCGGTGGGCGAGAAGAACATGTGCAATGTTCGAGGGACGTAAAGCCAGGATGGAAGGCTGCTCAAGGAAAAGGCCAGGAATTGGGTTCGGGTGAGCCCTATTCCGGTTGGCCGCAATCACTAAAGCTATCGGTGCATTAGAAGCTAAAAGGAAGTCAAAAGGAGCAGGAAAGCTAGCTGGAGGCGCCTTCAACGAAGTGCTGAAGGTGCTTGCACTGACTTGCAGTCTTGAGGCACCTCCAACCTGGTTTGAGGCACCTCAAACAGTCCGAGGCACCTCCAAGATTGTTTGAGGCGCCTCCTGTTGGGACCGAAAATGTATCTAGAGGAAGGGGGTGAAAGCTCAGTGCGACCTTGTGCTCGTCTTTGCTTGTTTCTTCAAGATGATAGCAACGAAAAATACAAGAAACAACACAACAATGCTAACTCTAGGGATTTACTTGGTATCCACCTCAAGAAGAGTTGACTAGTTCAAGGATCCACACACTCACGCACCCTCCACTATGTAAACACTCCTTTTCGGTAACTACCGAAGGCGGAGAAGCCTTACAAGCTCTTAGAACACGAAGAAAGGAAAGGAAAACAAAATACAATAAGATCTTACAAATTTGCACAAGAAACCCTAACCCGAACTTCTTCCTCGCCTCTTGACTTGGACGTGCACCAACACAAGCCTTCAAGAATCTTCAAGAACTGGCAATGAGAACTCTGTGGAGAAGCTGTGGAATCGCTGGTGCCGCTAGAGAAGAAAGCTGAGAGTTCTGTCGACGAAATCGCATGCTAACGTCTTTATCCAGCGCCAACGGTCGAATCCCAATCGATTGAATTGCTCCCAATCGATTGGGGATGCTTTGGATCGATCGATCGATCGATCCAGAGCATCTCTGTGCTCTCAGGAATTGCCTGGATCGATCGGTCGATCGATCCAGGGCTTATCGCACGAAATCGCAGCTCCCAATAGATCGGCTGATTGATTGGAGACTCTGAATCGATCGGCCGATCGATCCAGAGCTATTCTGTGTGATTGTGAGCTTCTCCCAATCTATCCACTGATCGATTAGGAGGAGGTTTGTCGTGGGGACTCACCCAATCGATCAACCGATTGATTGGGCATGAGCCAATCGATCGGCTGATCGATTCAGCCCATGGTTTTTGCCCAAAATCAAGTCCAAAGTCCCCTAAACCAACATTTAGTCAACCATGACCTGTTGGTACATCATGCCTTGCGTCTGGTCACCCTTAACCTACTAGGACTCCCTTACCAAGTGTCCGGTCAATCCCTTTGACCCACTTGGACTTTTCTCCTCGTGCTAAGTGTCCGGTCATTCTTGACCCACTTGGACTTCCTAACACCAGATGTCCGATCAACCTTGATCCATCTGGATTTCCTGTGCCTAGCTTCACTCACCATGACTTCTCATCTGCTTGGCTTCGCTCACCAGGACTTTCCATTTACCTGGCTTCACTCACCAGGACTTTCCTTTTGCCTAGCTTCACTCACTAGGACTTCTTTCTGCCTAGCTTCACTCACCAGGACTTTCCTTCTGCCTGGCTTCACTCATTAGGACTTTCACCTGACTTCACTCACCAAGATTTTCCAATTAAGTATCTAGTCAACGTTGACCTACTTGACTCTCCTTCACAATCTCCCCACATGAACAATTACACCTGCAATCTCCATGTATTGTCTCCATGTATTGTCACCATGTATTGTCAAACATCGAAACCCAAGCATCAAGACTTGAGCTTGAGCCAACTCAAGCTTAGTAAACCTGGTCAACCTTGACCCTAGGGAATATTGCACCAACAATCTCCCCCTTTTTGAAGTTTGACAATACCTTTAAGTTAGGCTAATCCCATAGCCTCAACTCTCTTCATGCCAATATATGAATGATGGTTTCCTTCATTCTTCCCCTTTCCTAGAGGGCAAACTCTCTCTTCAGGTAATGAAGACCTAACTTAACCACACATTCTCCCCCTATTAGCACACATCAAAAACTCTCCCCCTGAAGAGTTACCCAACGTTGTTTACAACTTCACTCGTTGTTCACAACATAATAACGAAGGTCACATACCCTTCATTATTCTTAACGCTCATCCTTGAGCATATACCACTTGGTATATTCACACACAATTCAAATGAAGGTCTCATACCCTTCATTGTCATCAACTGCTCATCCGTGAGCATACACCACTTGAATAATGAAGATATCCACTCTCCATTACATTCAAATGCCCAACCTTGTGTAACAACCCAAATTTCCTCATTTTGAGCCCCAAAAATAATTCAAAAATATTTAAAAATGCTATAGAAAAATTCTAGAGATTTTTAGAGTATTTTTATGCAATTTTTGGAGGTCGTTTGGTATTTTTACTAGACGAAAGAAGTTATGACAAAAAATGTCCAAGCCGAGATTCGAACCCGAGACCTGCGGCCGAACCAATGTCTTAAGCGAATCCGGCTAGCCAAGTGTGCAAGCGGGTGGTGTTAATTAAGGAAAGAGTGGAAAATATTTATATGGTAGTAGATAACAAGAACCCTAGGTATAATAAAAGACAGAACATAAGTGATTTCGGGAAAAACCTTTTCCCTATCTCCCTCTCCCGACGGCACGGCTCTCTCTCGGGCGAAAACGAAGATGACCTAGGGCACGTCTCCGGCGGTCGGCGAGCACCATTTTCTGAGAGGTCCTCACACCATCGAGCTCCTCTCGTCAAGAAGAGTCGTGGACACAAAGGAATCGCCGAGGTTTCAAGCTCCACCCGAAACCCTAGAACCTTCCTTTCTTCTCGGTTTGAATCCAAGAACACGCTGTAAGTTGCTTCTCACCTGCAGTAGGAGTAGCTATGATTTCTTGTTAGTTTTTGTTTTTCTTCCGAAGCATGTTGAAGGGAGCAGAGTTTTGAAGTTTCTACCGTGGATTGAGGTTTCGGATTTTGTTTCTTGTTTTTTTCCGAAGCTTGTTGAAAACCCTAGAGTGGTTCCAAGATTTGATTGCTCCTTTTTATTTCCAAGCATGATGCTTAGATTGGGCGGTTTTTTGTTTGAAGTAGCTGCCGTGACTTTCAAAGAAAGGAAACGAATTGCATAGTGTAGGCTTATGGTCTGAGTTTTCCCTGCTGTGGCACTGGGTATACAGAATAGCTAGGTTTTTGGTTTTCTCCTTGTTATGGTACTGAGCATAAAGAACAAATAAGGTTTGAGTTTCCAATAGCAACTTTTCTCTACTGATTGCATGATGTTTCCTTTTGGAATATGGTGTATAAAGATTTCTTAACTAGTGTTTTTTTTTAAAAAAAATAAAGAATCCTCTAAAGAATTGGGCAGGTAATGTAATTGTGCTGGTATCAAAAATGTTTCGGAATTGGTTCTTTTTGGTTCCTTGTCGCAGTACTGAACAGAAGTGTGTTAGTCTTATTGGTATATGCAGTAGGCGATGAACATGAGATAGCTTGGGATAAATTTTGAGCTTGTAGCTTGTTTTCCTCCTCACTGTTAGCATTCGGTTAGAACCTTTAGTAGAGTAATTAGACCTGCAGTTTCGTTTCTGTTGCTCTATAAAAGTACAAGCTTGAACCAGTTTTACATAGGTTCGTTTAAGATTCCAGCAAGCTTCACAAAGGCTTAAATTCCAACAAGTTTCAATTTGGTTTGTGCCACAAAAGGGACATGAACAACCTTGGAGTTTACTGTTTTGGTTTTAGTTATGTTTAGTATTCCAGTTTTAGTTTTGTTTGGTATTGCAGTTTTCCAATTGTATTGCAGTTTTAGATTGAAGCATTCAGTTTAGTTTGTCATAGATTTATTAAGCATTTTAGTGCAGATTTTATTAGTCATATATGCAGATTTTCTAGGGTTCATTTGCTATTATTGAGCACGTGCAGCTTTTATTTGCCATGAGTTGAGCATGATCATTTTTCTTTACTACTAGATACACATGAGTAGTTTTCTTTTTCTAGTTTTCATTTGCTATTAGAAAAGCGAATTTTTTTCATGTTGCTATTAGTAGAACACGAGCAGTATTTTCCTACTTTTCCCCATTGCTGTTATTTGAGCATGAGCAGATTTTTAGTTTGCATTTAGTTCCTAGATTTCTTTGTGTAGCAGTAGGTGTGCATAACAAACGAAGCAATGCAGATCTTTAATTTCATTTAGCTATAAGAAAGATAAAGAAAAGAAAGAAAAAGGCCAAGGCCTTAAGTAGATCCCAAAGTCAAGACTTTAGGGATTTTGGCACACAATGTGCTTTTTAAAATGCCAAGGTATTTAAAGAAGAAGTAATTAAGATAATAAGATATTTTACTTTGAAGAGGCTAGTACCCGACTTCCGAGGTTGTCGTTAAACAAATCCAAGTGTCCAATTCTGAGGTCTTGGCCTTGGTAGACCGAGGTTTGATCTTTTAGGATTGGTGGATCGCTACCCCAACCTATTAGGGAACGCGCATAAGATGGTACTAAGCCTAGGCCCAAGAGAAGTTGATTACTATTTTGAAGTATTATAAGTATAAGCTTTTGAACAAGTAAAATAAGTTTCACATAAGTATAAAAGTATAAAAGAATAAGTTTTAAACAAGTGAGATAAAAGAATAAGTTTAGAACAAATGAAATAAGTTTCACTTTGTTTTAAAATCAGTAAGTTTAGCTTTCTTTTGTGCTAGCATATTATTTAGATTAGTTTACTGTTATTTGCTATTAGAAGAGCATGAGTAGCTTTACATGTTTAGCATTTCAGTATGTTTGATTCCTTTGCTATTAGAGGAGCATGAGTAGCTTTACATGTTTAGCATTTCAGCCTGATTAGTTTATTGAGCATGATTAGCTTTACCTTTCAGCATGCAGCTTTATTCTTGTGTATCATGAGTATGCAGATTATTTTCAGAGTTTTGCTATTAGTTGAGCATGAGTAGCTTTTCTCTTTAGCATTTCAATTTTAGCATTCTTCATATTATATGCTCTTTCGAGTTTTGTGAGTTAGATAGTGCTTACTAAGCATTGGCTTATAGTTTGCATTCCTCCTACTGCAGATAAAGGAAAAGCTAAAGTATAAGGAAGAAGGCGACAAGATGGTGGGGATGGTGTGTGATGTTGAACTATGGAAGCCTCGAGACTTGGCTAAGAAGTTGTTTAGAGTCCTTCTTTAATGTTATTAGAGAAGTGGAGATTGTTAAAGAGTTGTTTCCTTTTTCTTATGTTGCTAATTGAGTCTATTCCGCATTGTTAGTTTGGTTGTTTTCCACTGTTGGAGATTTATTCATTTGCTATTGCTAGAATAGTTTTTTTTTAAGTTGTTGTGTCTTATTAATGCGTGGTTGTGAAGTATATATACCAGCTGCATGTGGCCGATGGTTTATTTTGTATGTATTGATGATTATGGTCACCGGTACAGGGGAGATTCTGTCGAAATTTTTCGGTAAGGACTTCTCGTGGTTTCGATCATATCGGTTAAGTAGAGTTAGTAGTTAAGTAACGGTCATCCTTAGAGAGTAATATAGTATAGTAAGAAGGGTGGTCTTTACACCTTGAGCATTTTCGCTAAAGAAGGTTAACCACCTTCCAAGTGTCTGAAAAATAGATTTTCATGTCCTTAAAGAGTAACTCCCCCTAAAGACATGCACATAACTTCTGTCATTGCACCAACAATGACTTGGAATCCCTAAATCTTTAGGAAACCCAAATTTAGAAGTTTTGAGGTTCAAAAATTCAATATTAAAACCAAACCTCAACCTAAACCTCTACTTAGTCTTCCTTGACCAATCCATCCTTGTTTTCATCATGAAAACTCCCCCTAAATGTATACAAATATATTTTGAGGGGTTAGGAATGGTTACCTAGACCAAAAATGCTGAAACAAGCTTTCCCAGCCAAAATCAGCATTTGAATCGATTGAAGTTAGGTCTCAATCGATTGAACCCTGCTAAATCGATCCACTGATCGATTCAGACTACGTGGATCGATCAACTGATCGATCCAGCAAGCTTCTGCTTGCGGGAAAACTCCTCTCAATCGATTGCCCGATCGATTGAGGCACTCCAATCGATCGGGTGATCGATTGAAGCACTGAAAAATTGAAATTCAATTTCAGTGAATTTTAGAAACCCCTAGAAAATTCTATAAAATTTGAAAAATCATGAAAATTCATGTAGACATTCCTTAGGGCATATACTATCAAGGAAAAATAGTTTTCTATGAAAATACTTTCTAATTTTGAAGATTGACACAAACTTGGAAACTTGTAAAAAGTATAGTGTTTTCTTCCAAGTTTGTGCTCAACTATTTAATGATGATTACTATCAAAAGATAGTCTTCATCAAGGTTTTCCAAAGCATATTTAAAATCTTTTTCAAAACCAATATCCAACCATATTCTTTGGGCTCAATGCACATGACTTGTACATTATCTTTCACAATGATTGGAAAACACATAACTATGTGTTTTGATGAATTTAAAACTCAAAAGAATGCACTAGATCAACATCTTGAGTTTTGTTCATCATCCTAACATCTCACTTGAATCTAATGTGCACTAAAACACATACAAGTCACCGTATAGTTCTTTTGTGAGATGTAAAGTTTGGTTTTGCCCTAAACTAGGGATCATGCATATCTATCTAGACATTTTGAATTATGAACATCCACTAAGGATGTTACTTATTAATAAATGTCATTTGTCCTCAATTGCAAGGAATTAAGCATAATGCATGATATGTTATGGCATACATCAAAAAGAAATAATTTTCAAAAGAAAATTTCCTATAACTACATGATGTATGTATGACATGACATGGTATTTTTGGGTTTTCCATAATAAGACATGAGCGCAAGAATAAATATGATGTCATGACATATGATGGACAAACAATGCATGAAAAATTAGCATAAATAAAATACCTAGAATAACTATCTGAGTATCCTTAAACCTTAGCTAACTTAAAGTTTAAATCCGAGATTTGCCCATTACTTCCCAAGAAAATGCCAACACCCAAATTTGACATTTCTTTTGCTTTTATAAATTTTTGTGTCAATTTAAATTAAGTATATTCCTTAAATTTTGGCACAATTTACTCTTTCAAGAGTAACCAAATAACACAAGGCTTAGATTTGCCTTTAACTTCCCAATAAAATACCAAAATCCCAACTTGACATTTCTTTACGCTTGATTTCTTGTGATAATTAAAATTATATCCAAATACTCAAATTATGGCATATTTTATTCCATTTAGGAAGTAAATGATAATCCTTTTCATTTTCAAAGGTTAATAATAACCTTGGAAATGCTCTCCGAGTGTCAACTTCATCAAAGTTGGGTTAACTACCCTTTTAATCGGAGTTGACACTTTCTATCCCATCTAAGGGGTAGAGAAAATGCTCCTAGGAACCCAAAACCTATTGGAGCTTCTTGGATGCTCTAGGTACTCACTAGAGATGACTTCCCTAGATACCTTCTTAGTGACCTTGTTAGGCTTCTTAGAAGTCTTGGTCACTTTTTCTAGATCAACTCTAGGGATTTCTTCCCTTGTAATCTTCCTAGTGACTTTCTTAGACTTCTTAGAAGTCTTAGTCATGTTTGTTGTTGCAAAAATACTTCTAGGGATAACTTCCCTTGTATTTTTGACTTGACCACTAGGCCTAGGGTTAGTTCCATAGCTATATAGAACCCTATGGTAAGAAATTGCATCCTTCTTAGCCTTAGGTTTGCATCCCAAACCTTTACGACCATCGGATGATCCTTGTTTCTCTAAACCTAGGTTTTGACTCTTGAACCCTTGTGTATCATTTGTAATTTTTCTAAGAGTCCTCTCCAATTTATCAAGTCTTGACCTTAAGACTTGATTTTCTCTCCATAACTCCTCAACCTTAGATTTTTCATTTACACTTTGATTTTTATTTTTCTTAGGCAAATACCTAGAATCCTTAGAGTTATTGCCTAAATTATTTGCTATCTTTCTAACCTTAGGTTTGATAGTTTTAGCATGAAGAGTCATATGTTTTTCTTTAATGCTATCATGCTTCCTATTTTTATGGTAAATAGCATTAAAATGATAAAAGTTGGAATTAGCATACTTTTTACCATTATTTAAAGAGGTAGGCTCAATAAATGATACCTTTCATTTTACCTTGGAGGCTCCTCCTTGAGTTGTGCTTCCTCTTTGAGCCTTGACCGCTTTCTTCCTTTTTTGGCATTGACTCCGATAGTGTCCCTTTTTCTTGCAAGAAAAGCACACAATGTGCTCCTTGCTCTTCTTTGTTCCGAGAGCGGTCTCCTTGGGCTTCTCCTTGCCCTTTAGTGTCACTTGGCTCTTCTTCTTGGCCAATTTAGGGCACTTGCTTTTGTAGTGCCCGTGTTCCCTACATTCAAAACATATGATATGATCTTTATTTTTAAATGAAATATTTATACCTTCACATGTAGGGATGACACTTGATCCTCCATTTGACGTCTCTTGATTTTTGGAGGATACATCATCTTCTTCTCCTTTTGACCTGGATGTAGAAGCTTCTCCTTCTTCTTGATCTGGTGTCACCGAAAGTCGCTCCCCCTCAATCCTAGAGGTGGAGGCTTCTTCATCTTCATCTTGTATATGGAACAAAAAGTATGCTCCCTCTTTGCCCCTTTCATTATATTCCTTTGAAGATGAAGCTCCTTGGACTTCTTCTTCGGAAGTTGAGCATCTCTCAACTTCGGAGTCCTCCTCCTCTTGGTCTTGCTCCAATGAGTCACCCTCTTTAGATTTGTCTTGATTTTGTACAGTGAAGGGGTCTTCATGGAGCTTGGCCAATTCCCAAGCTCTTTGGCATCTTCAAATTCTCTAATTTTCTCCAAGATGCTGCTCGGCAATAGATTGACCAAAAGTTTGGTCACTTTGTCACTAGCCTCACACCTTTGGATTTGTTCTTGGCTCCACTTGCTCCTCTTGAGAATTTTGCCCTTTGAATTCTTTGGAGCTTCGAAGCCTTCCATGAGAGCAAACTATTGCTCTATCTCCACCATCAAGAAATTTTCGATCCTTGACTTCCAAAGATCGAAGCTCATCATTGTGAATGGTGGAGACACCCTCGTATCGAATCCAAGTTCATCTTGGAATTCCATTTGAAGTTGAGCTTGATGATGAAGTCTTTGACTTGATATAATTTGCTCCAACTTCTACACCCTTTAGCCTTGTTGCCCCTTCCGACGATGATTCCGGTGAAGAGTGGCCTCGCTTTGATATCAATTGTTGGGACCGAAAATGTAGCTAGAAGGGGGTGAATAGCTTGGCACGATCTCGTGCTCATCGTTGCTTGTTTCTTCAAGATGATAGCAGCAGAAAATACAAGAAACAACACAACAATGCTAACTCTAGGGATTTACTTGGTATCCACCTCAAGAAGAGGTGACTAGTCTAAGGATCCACACACTCACACACCCTCCACTATGCAAACACTCTTTTTGATAACTACCGAAGGTGGAGAAGCCTTACAAGCTCTCAGTACATGAAGAAAGGAAAGGAAAACAAAATACAATAAGATCTCATAAGTTTGCACAAGAAACCCTAACCCTAACTTCTTCCTCGCCTCTTGAATTGGACATGCACCAGCACAAGCCTCCAAGAATCTTCAAGAACTGGTGGTGAGAACTCTGTGGAGAAGCTGTGGAATCACTGGTGTCGCTGGAGAAGAAAGATGAGAGTTCTGTCAATGAAATCGCACGCCAACGTCTTTATCTAACGCCAACGGTCGAATCCCAATCGATTGGATTGCTCCCAATCGATTGGGAAGGCTTTGGATCGATCAGCCGATCGATCCAGAGCGCCTCTGTGCTCTCGAGAATTGCCTGGATCGATCGGCTGATCGATCCAGGGCTTATCGCACGAAATCGCAGCTCCCAATCGATCGACTGATCGATTGGAGGCTCTAAATCGATCGGTCGATCGATCCAGAGCTATTATGTGTGATCGCGAGCTTCTCCCAATCGATCCACTAATCGATTGGGAGGAGGCTTGTTGCGGGGACTCACCCAATCGATCAGCCGATCGATTGGGCATGAGCCAATCGATCGGCTGATCGATTCAGCCCATGGTTTTTGCCCAAAACCAAGTCCAAAGTCCCCTAAACCAACATCCGGTCAACCATGACCTGTTGGTACATCATGCCTAGCGTCTGGTCACCCTTAACCTGCTAGGACTACTTCACCAAGTGTCTGGTCAATCCCTTTGACCCACTTGGACTTTTCTCCTCGTGCCAAGTGTCGGGTCATTCTTGACTCACTTGGACTTCCTAACACCAGATGTCCGATCAACCTTGATCCATCTGGATTTCCTGTGCTTGGCTTCACTCACCAGGACTTTCCTTTTGCCTAGGTTTACTCACTAGGACTTCTTTTTGCCTGTCTTCATTCACCATGACTTTCCTTCTGCCTGGCTTCACTCACTAGGACTTTCACCTGGCTTCACTCACCAGGATTTTCCAGTCAAGTATCCAGTCAACATTGACCTACTTGACTCTCCTTCACAATCTCCCCACATGAACAATTGCACTTGCAATCTCCATATATTGTCTCCATGTATTGTCACCAAGTATTGTCAAACATCGAAACCCTAGCATCAAGACTTGAGCTTGAGCCAACTCAAGCTTAGTCAACCTGGTCAACCTTGACCCTAGGGAATATTGCACCAACACCTCTGACCTGGCCAAAGTGGTCGTTTACATTCGGATAGAGTTCTATCCGGTTAAACCATTGGAGGCACCTTGAACCCCTGTTGGAGGCACCTTAGACCCTCGAGATTGGTTTTGCAGGAGCTATATAAAGTCCCCTGGAGCTAGGAAATTATTCATTCAACTCACTACTCAATTCCTAGCAATAGTTTAGAGCTTTCAGTGTGTAAAAGGCTTCTCTGCCTTCAGAAAAGGAGACTTTTCTAGTGCGCTTTCCCACTGCCTTGGATTAACAACCCCCTGAGTTGTAACCAAGTTAATTTCTTGTCTCCTATTTCTTTTCTATTATTTTATTATTTTAATTTAATTGTTGCTATTGTCTTTTTGAGTTGAAAGTCTTGAGGAGGGTATAATTTTATTTTCAGGCAATTCACCCCCCCTCTTATCGACCCCGCCGCACCAACAGAGAGAAGATTAAAGTTAAGAAAAAGATAAAGTTAAGTGGTTAAGGGGGAGCTATAACAAGTTGTAATAAATGTAATTTACATTTCTGCTGCATTTCTTGATTGCATTTCTCTTCTTGATTATCACTTTATTGTTTTATATTTTACTTAACTTTGAATTATGTTGCCAAAATCAAAAAGGGGGAGATTGTTAGTGCGGAAAGTATCAGACGATCGAACCTGTGTTTTAATAATTGCAAAGTGTCACGCCCCGGAGGAGTCCCTGTCCAAAGAAATTTCGGCAGTACCTCCCCTGTACGGCGGACAATCTGAAACTTTCTACATATCCATATACCTCAGCCACATGCGGCTGGAATAATAACAGTAAATAAACAATCACCCACGCAGTTTAATAGTAGACAAACAGAGGAGTAATAAGATGACTCGAAAACAACCCTACTCAACTACACTCATAAAGCTCAAAACCGATATCCTACTCCACTACACTCGTAAAGCTCAAATCCGACGATAAAGCGACTTACCTCTTCTGCCATCTAGGCAGGCATGTAGTAAAAGCAAATCCAAATACAAGTCATCCACAAGTAAAACAATCCATACAAGATCCAAAGTATTCCAAACATAACAAGTTCAAAATATAGTCTAGTAAAGAAGAAAACCCAAAAGATCAATAAGCTCTCGTGGTCTGCAGGGGACTAGCGACTGAAACTCTCTCCTGATAGCATCAACCTGAAAATAATAACGGAGGCGGGGTGAGTCCAACGCTCAGCGGGTAACAACTGATATACATAGTAAGGAAGTAACATCTAGCACTAATCATGCGTACAGTCTCCTGACGTAATAAAGGTAAATGCAAATTTGAAATGAACAGGAGAATACTGTACTAACAGGACCTGGTACAAGGATAAACAGCCCGAGAGGTATAGAAATCCTATATGCATGTCAAGCATGGGCATCCAACCAATATGCAGCAAATAAATGCAGCAAATAAATGCAGCAAACATAATCACAAGAAATAAATACATTAATGTGTATGATGCCAATGCAGTCATGGTCACCCCTGACGCCAGTCAGCTATATCACACACCATGGTGGGACCGAGTGGGTAGGGCTGTGACAACCGTGCACTCTGCATCACTACTCCTGATGAGTGACCGAGTGGACGGGATGCTGTCGGAGTACACACATACTCCTACCCCAAATCATAAATGGGGGAGCGCAATGCTCTCATCTCCCGGTACACCATGACGGGGAGGGATCCCTGACGTGCTACCACGCTGTATCACACTACCCATGAGTGGACCAACGGAGCACCGAACAGAGCAAACTGACGTGCTACCACACTGCGTCACGATACCCATGAGCGTCAACAACGGAGAACCGAACAGTGATGAAACTGGCGTTGTGCTCGACAATAATGGAGCAATCTATCACACAACATGCAATCATGCGAATGATGCATGACACTAAGCATGGTAATATACTAAACCAAATCTATATACATACATGATATGCACCATAGTCAATAAATCATATCAAGGGTACACAGATCAGATAAGGTATCACACCTAGGTCCTGAACATGGTGAAGTATGGTTATATCACTACCCCTAATCATGTATAATCAGGTAAGCAATATTATGAGATGCAAAACAAGCAATCAACCAAGCATGTAACAGGTAGCGGGTAGTGACTAACCGAAACAAAATAAGAAGCATAATTATTGCTATTTGTTAAATTCACTACTATGCATATCAAAGACATAAAGTCAAAAGTACCCGCCTCCAATAGAAATGTCCAAATCCGACATCGAGATGATCGTCTTGCGTCAAAGTCCTGTGTCACCAATATACATAACGTAACTAATCAAGTAGGAATTAGTTAGCTAAATCCATCACAAACCAAATAGACACCTTAGCATCAAACTGATCAAGAATCCATAAACTCTTATCATTCCAAAACTCAATCTGTAGCTCAATTCAAATAAACTAATTCATGACTAAATCGTCCATCCTCTAGACTAATTAATTCCAAGCTTAAATACTCATATAAACTAAGTCCATAATCCAATAGATTAAACTACACATTTATCAATGCTAACCACTCACCAGAATTGATGGCTCCGCCAATGACGTATAGCTGGTATAACTCTCTGCCAACGAAGATGAAATCACTGTCCCTCCCAAATTTGAGGACTCTACTGTTGCCTCGCGACCGAAACATCCTCCTGTCGATAACAGTGGTCAACACCAAGAGAAATTGCTGCCCAACCAACCTAATGCCCTAAAATCATCATCAACCATTGCTTTACACCAAAAGCATTTATTAGCATTGAGTGGTTACCTCCAATGATAGTCGGTAGCAGAATACTCCACTACTCATACCCTTTGAAGCTCTAGTTGGAACTCACATAAAATCCACCTAAATCTTGCCATCAGAAACCCTAGATTGGCGATGGCAGCAAGCTTCTACACAGCCGGAAACTTCCATACAATCTGTGACTTCACGATCTGCCCTTAAATCAAAGGTGTCAACGAAAAGATAACAAGAACAAACAACACATCGCACCTTCTTGTGGTCGGAAAAGTGGCGACCGTCGGCTACACCTTGGCTGGTGCCAACAATCAACAGGGGTCTAGCATCTCGCGACAGAGCAGAGGAAGAAGGCACTGCTCTCCGGTGGAAAGAGGTGTCGCTAGGGTCCACGCGTGAGGGGTAACACTAGCCCTAGCCCCCCCTGCGTCGATCCTTCTCCGGCGATCACAACACCCTGCGCCAGATGCAAGCGTCGGTGTCGGGGACGGAAGCTAGGGCAGAAAGATGGCAGCTGGCGTTAGGCGGCGATCAAGGGCAGAGGAAGTAGATGATCGGGGCGGCTCAGCGCAAGGAGAGGAAGAAGAGGGATCTTGCGACGGATCGAGAGCTAGGGCTCCGGCGCTAGGTAGAGGGGAGGTGCTCGGCTTCTGGCGAGGTCGTGAGGGAGAAGGATGGAACCGTCACCGGGCGGTTTTGCGGAGAGGTGCGGTTAGGGCAGGCGATCGAGAGAAGAGAAGGCGCGGGCGAGGTATCGGGCACGCGAAGCTTCGGCGGGGAAAGAAGGAAAAGAAAAGAAAAAATAAGAAAAATAAATAGAGAAGGAAAAAAGAATTTATAAATTTAAACATTCCCTCGTTAAAAAGGGGTAGCCTAAACAGGCTTTTCTGGGCCCCGTTTTTATCCCCGTTAACTCGTCCGTACGAGCTCCGAAAAATTCTCGAAAAATTCCCAAAAATTCCAGAAAATTCCCCTATTATTATTCTCTATTTTTCGGTATTTTGCATTCTCCCCCACTAATAAAAATTTGGTCCCCAAATTTTGGTATATACCATCAGCAAATACTAACAACAGGTAAAGCGTATAAATGCTGAACAGTAAATTAAATCACATACCTCAAGTGAAAAGATGGGGGTATCGAACTCGGATAGTATCCTCGAGCTCCCAAGTAGACTCCTCGTCCGAATGATGTTGTCATCCGACTTTAACCAGCCAGATAGTCTTGTTCCACAACTGACACTCTTTCCGGTCCAGAATCCGTACCGGAACCTCCTCATAAGTGACGTCAGGCTGAACGACACTGTGATATCTGTCAGCACACTTGTCGGGTCGGATATATATCTCCTCAGCATAGATACGTGGAATATATCATGAACGCTTGACAGGGACGGTGGTAGTGCCAGTCGGTAAGCTACCGCTCCGATCCTCTCCAAGATCTCGAAAGGGTCAATGTATCGCGGAACTGGCTTACCTCTGAGGCCAATCTCTTCACCCCTTTCGTGGGTGAAACTCGTAGAAATACATGGTCGCAAATGGAGAACTCTAAAAGTCTCCGACTCCGGTCAGCATAACTCTCTTCTGCTAGTCCTGTGCCTTTGACACTCTCCGTCTAATAGTACGGATCAACTCCACCTCATGCTGAGCTCTATGAGGTCCCAACAACTGGGTCTCCCCAACCTCATCCAGAGGGTGGGTGTTCGACAAGGCCTACCATACAACGCTTCAACGGTAGCCTTTGGATAGCCGAATGCAAACCATTGCTGTAGACGAACTCTCTAATGGCAAATGGTCCTCCCAACTGCCCCTAAAATTCAATACACGAGACTTCAACAAGTCCTCTAGAGTCTAAATGGTCCACTCTACTGTCCATCTGTCTGCGGATGGAAAGTTGTACTGAAACAGAGCTGCGTGCCCAAGGCCTGCTACAGACTCTATCAAAAAAATGAGACGTGAACCAGGGGTCTCTATTCGAAATAATAGTCAACGGGACACCACGTGATCTGATGATCTCCCGGCAAACAGATCTACCAATCGATCCAGGGGATCAGTCCTCCGGATCGCTAAGAAGTGCGCGGATTTGGTTAATCGATCAACGATTACCCAAATCGCGTCATGGCCTCGTCGTGTCCTCGGCAATTCCACCACAAAGTCCATAGTAATATGTTCCCATTACCACTCGGGAATGGGAATCCACTGAAGTAATCCGGTAGGTCTCTGGTGCTCAGCCTTCACCTGCTGATAGACAAGACATCTAGCTACTAAGTCCGCAATGTCTTTCTTCATACCGTTCAACCAGTAGGAACGTCTCAAATCTCAATACATGCAGGTCCTGCTTGGGTGGATCACAAATCGAGAGCGATGAGTTTCCTGAAGTAGCTCCTGTAAGACCAGATGAGACTGAGGTACGCATAATCTGTCTCGGAAGTATATAATACCCTCCTCGTCTTGTGTGAACTCGGTCTGCTGCCCAGAAGCTATTTGGCTGCAAATAAACTACAAATACTGATCAGCAGCCTAGGGCTCTCGTATCCTCGTCCTGATCAATGACTAAGCAACCATGGTAACCAGAGTACCCTGCTCTGTCTGTCCTTACCCCTCAAGGCCCAAATCGGAGGAACCTTAAATCAAGTATGTGACCACAACTCGGTGGCAAGCTAAAGTCCCTCCGGACTTCCTGCTAAGCGCATCGACAACCACATTAGCTCTCCCCGGGTGATAGCTAATGGTACAATCATAATCCTTCAGGAACTCCATCCATCTCCTCTGTCAGAGATTTAAGTTCCTTCTAAGTAAACAGATAT
This sequence comes from Zingiber officinale, assembly GCF_018446385.1. Lineage (NCBI taxonomy): Eukaryota > Viridiplantae > Streptophyta > Magnoliopsida > Zingiberales > Zingiberaceae > Zingiber > Zingiber officinale. Next base: position 3,932,689 of record NC_055995.1, on the reverse strand, counting down.
TTGAGACTCTTATGGTCAATGAGAATCTCAAATGTAACGCCATATAAATAATGTCGCCAAATCTTCATGGCAAAAATAATGGCGACTTGCTCCAGATCATGTACAGGGTAGTTCTTCTCATGCTCCTTCAACCGACGAGAAGCATAGGAGACTACCATATCGTGCTACATCAGAACAGCGCTCAAACCCTGAATAGATGCGTCGGTGTAGAGGACATATCCGTCCTCTCCAGAAGGTAAAATCAAAATCGGATCCGACACTAGTCTCCGCTTCAGCTCCTAGAAGCTGGTCTTGTCATCCTCAGTCCAAGTGAACTTCATGCCTTTCCAGGTCAGGCGTGTCAGTGACATAGTTATCCGAGAGAAACCCTCAACGTATCTCCGGAAATATCGAGCCAAACAAAGGAAGTTGCGAGCCTCTTCTATAGACTCCGTCTACTCCCAACAGTAACAACCTCGATCTCCTGTGGAACCATGGTATACTCCTACTGGTGACCGTGTGTCTCAAACATCTCACAGAAGACAACCAAAATACGCACTACTGATCTTCACATCTAGACATTTCCATCGAAACATCTCTAGAACTATGCAAAGATGATATGCGTGACTCACCGTGGATCCGAAATAGATCACAACATCGTCAACAAAGACCATGGAAATCGATCCAAACATCCTGGGAATACCAAAATCATCAAGTCTCTGAAAACATCTAAGGCTTCCCAAACCCTAATGGTAAAATCATGACACATAATGTCCGTATCACAGACATTTCTAACCATAAGATCCCTGACAATAAATCTGAAATATAATCACCAACAATACAAATCACCAAAGAATAGATCCACCAGTGTGAGAGCAACGCTCCATCACAAGAAATACCACATATGTGGGAGCAACGCTCTACCACAAACAATCCGTAATATGTGAGAGCAACGCTCCACCATGTAGGACCGTGAAATGTCGATAGAGGGGGGGGTGAATATCGATTTTTACAAACGTTTTAAGAAGAGTTAAGTGCAGCGGAATAATAAAGACTGAGACACGATGTTTTTACTTCGTTCGGAGCCTGTGACGACTCCTACTCGAAGGCCCGTACTCCGTGAGTACTTTCGTTGGGTAATCACTAGCAGTTCGAAAAATAATTACAATTTAATAGTACAGGAATGCTAGAAAAATAAAGACAGGTACCGACAAGAATAAAAGAAAGGAAGGGAGCGTCTTGTCGGATCTTCGTTGGCGTCGCTGGAGCGCAGAGTAGTAGAGCAAGCAGTAAAAGACTTTCTTTCTGATGATTATTTGAAGCTCCCCTCTGACCCTTCTTTTATATGAAGCTCGGGGCGCCCGGATCCCTTCCGGGCGCCCTGGTGGGACGTGGCAGGTCCAACCATCAAGCTCCACGTGGCGACGTGCGAGTTGGGATAAAACTTGCCTCTGGGCGCCCGGATCCCTTCCGGGCGCCTGGACCTCCGGGCGCCCGGATCCCTTCCGGGTGTCCGGACCTCCTATTTCCAGGAACTCCTTCTCCTGCAAAATGGAGTTAGTCCGAGGCAAATATACATCATGTAAAATAGATTGTTAGCACAGTTAAAGTTCAATAGATAAATAAAAAGAGTATGACTTAGATTCCGTCTTTCCGAGACCGGAATCTAGTCACGATCTCGACTTAGATATCCGAAATGGATCTAAGCCGGATCGACGCCTAATGTTCCCTTCCCGGGAACGCGTCCTCGCAGTCACTCCCCTCCAGTGACTTACCTCACTTACCTGCCAGACGTCCGGTCAGCCCGTCGACCCGTCTGAACTTCGTGCCAGCTATCCGGTCAGCCCGCGACCTAGCTGGACTTCGTGTCTAAGCGTCCGGTCAGCCCGTCGACCCGCTTGGACTTCGTGCCAACTATCTGGTCAGCCCGTCGACCTAGCTGGGCTTCTCCTGTACACTCGACCAGAGTATTAGACAACAACAGACTAACTTAACCTGATTTGTCATTCATCAAAACCTAGGTTAAATCGTTAGTGCTAACCGCACCAACAATCTCCCCCTTTTTGATGGAATGACAACCTGGTTAAGTTAGTGAAAACATATGCATAAAACAACATGCATTTATGTGATTTTTAAGTTAGTTTATATTTTCAAATGGGTTTGGCTAACTTAACCCACCTAACCCTCCCCCTTTGGCATTCATCAAAAATAAGCATTGATTAAGTAAGCATAGATGTCAAGATAAGCAGACAAAGTAAAAGAATGTCAGGATAATCTGGAGGAGTTTAAACATCTTTTTAAATTTTCAAAACATGTTTCAATTTTGAAGTGTTTTCAAATAGGTTTTTCAAAAAAAACTTATTTTTAAATGCTAAGAATTTATTTTTCAACACTAAGTTTATAAATGATTCAATTTAAGGAAAATGATTTTGAAAAACTTATGTTTTGAAAACTAAAATTTAACTTTCAAATCTAATTAAGTAAAATCAAATTTTGAGAACTAGATTTTTGAATTTTCAAAATTAAGTTAAATCTAATTTTCAAAATCAATTTTGTAAAATTCTTTTTCAGAGTCAACTTTTCAAAGAAATTTGCACATTTTTAATCAAGTTGAGTCAAAATTAAGTTTAAAGTTTAATTCTAAAAAAAACTGAAGTGGTTTTATTTCTCCCCCTGAACTTGACATTAAATCAAATGTCTAACTAGTTTGTTACTGACTGACTTATCAGAAGATAGCAGCTTTCACTTGGTTAGTTAAGTTAAGGTCAACCTTAACTTGATTAATATATATTTTGTATTTAACGCCCAGACTTATGTCGATGCACTGAAATAAGCATCTTAAGTCTTAGGCAAGTGGCCTATGCATCTCACCCCTTTCTATGTTCGTCAAACACAAGCAAGGTAAGCCTAGGGTTTTGGTGAGATGCTCAGAACTAGTCCTATGGGTACATGTTCTCTAAGTATTTTGAACTAGTCTAAGGCTAAAAATTCATTTAAAAATCTAAAAAATGGGAAGGTTTTAAAAACTGACATATGTTTGAACCTATGAGTTGAAAACAATCATTTTTGAAAATATTTTTGAAATTCGAATTTCCTAGTCTATTAAGATAGAGTATAATCAATCCATATCAGAAGTAGCACTAGATAGATCAAAATTATTCTACAAGTGATGTAGATAACAAAAGTGTGTCATAAGTAGAGCTACTGAGATGAGGAAGATGGTCGTCCAGATCCCAAGGAGCGGAGTAGTGTCATCAGCTCAGTGTGTCGGGTCTGTCCGTCAGCTCGCAACTCGGAGACCTCTCGCCGCATGTCACGCTGAAAGTCAGAGTTCTCCTGCTGGAGACTCGCCATGGCTCTCTCTAGTCCGGTCATGCGGTCGGCTAGAGTGCATGGTGCGTGACGTGGTGCTCGAGCTGGTGGTGGAGGTGGAACGGCCTCCTCCGAAAACAGTGCAAGCATGAACTCATCCTGCTCGGCCTCCCCCTGTGCATCTGGATCGTGCTGGTGTCGTGCCCCCCTCCGCCAAGACATAGTACCGTCACCCTCATCTATATGGATACTAGCTAGAGAGAAGTTCCTAGCTGTTATGACGTCAAACTCAGGCATACAGCGGATGTCTCCTCTAGTGACATCAATGTCCAACGAAGACATATATGCTGCCAGAATGTGACAGAAAGACATGTGGACTCGTCTGTTGGTCACGAATCCAGCAGAGTAGATAATAGTGGAGAAGATGTGTAGGCTGATGTCAATATCTAACCTATGACTCAGAGCATAGAGTAAAAATGAATGGAATGAGCGCATCACAGCGATGTCCCGTGTAGTTAGTGGTAAAATGCAGAAGACTAAGACCCTATAAAGAGCGTAGTCCTGGACTCGAAGTTCTACCGACCTAAACTGGGTCACAGTGGGATCTCGCTCTCCCCCAAAAAAATACGAATAAATCGTATCAAGAGTGATATGTGAGTAGGGATCTCCGAATGGTAGATCCCCGGTAGCACAAAAAGGAACAAGTGGAAGGACGTAACCCTAAAAACTATCAGATCGTCGTAGGGGATGGTGTGATATCAGTACCTGCTGCTCTAGTAGTATAGGTAAGGTCGTCTACTTTCACTAGGTTGTTACAAAATTCAACACACAGACTTATGTTTACTGGACTAGTACATTCAATAAGATTTCGTAAGTTATAGTGGTTTATTACCTCTATAATAGGGGCACAAGAAACTAGAAAAAATGATCTATCTATACATTTAGTTCTAATAGCCATATAGATGGTTGACTCAAACTTGACTCTAAGTTCATTTGTGGGAAACCTAGGGTCAGTACTAGCGTTAGAGGGCCCAGCACCAGTATTTGTTCGTTTCCTACTGTTATATAAAAGAGATATTCTAAATGAACATATCAAGACAAATTTTAAAAGACTTAGACAAGAAGAAGAAAAAAAGATTTACCGAGGAGCCATCGTAAAATATAGAACTGATGACCTCGGTTTAGTCGCAGCAGCGTTTTCACCGCAAGAAAATTTAATTACAGAACACTCTCACACTGAGGTTCGGCTAGAACCTTGGTAAAAGTGAAGGAAATGGGGCAAGTGTTGGGGGCGCCTGCTGCCCCCTATTTATAGGGAACTCCGGGCGCCCGGGGTTGATTTTGGGCGGGGCGCCCGCCCCTGGTGTTTGTCCCATTTTTTTTTTAAAAAAATTAATTTTTAAAGTTAAAATTTTTAAAATAGTTTTTAAATTTAAAGTTAATAAATTTTTAAAATAGTTTTAAAATTTAATTTTTAAAGTTAATAATTTTTTAAAATAGTTTTTAAATTTAATTTTAAAGTTAATAATTTTTTAAAATAGTTTTTAAATTTAATTTTAAAGTTAATAAATTTAATTTTTAAAGTTAATAAATTTTTAAAATAGTTTTTAAATTTAATTTTAAAGTTAATAATTTTTTTAAATAGTTTTTAAATTTAATTTTAAAGTTAATAATTTTTTTAAATAGTTTTTAAATTTAATTTTAAAGTTAATAAATTTAATTTTTAAAGTTAATAAATTTTTAAAATAGTTTTTAAATTTAATTTTAAAGTTAATAATTTTTTAAAATAGTTTTTAAATTTAATTTTAAAGTTAATAATTTTTTTAAATAGTTTTTAAATTTAATTTTAAAGTTAATAATTTTTTAAAATAGTTTTTAAATTTAATTTTTAAAGTTAATAAATTTTTAAAATAATTTTTTTTAAAAAAAATTAATTTTTAAAGTTAATAAATTTTTAAAATAGTTTTTAAATTTAATTTTAAAGTTAATAAATTTTTAAAATAGTTTTTAAATTTAATTTTTAAAGTTAATAGATTTTTAAAATAGTTTTTAAATTTAATTTTAAAGTTAATAAATTTTTAAAATAGTTTTTAAATTTAATTTTTAAAGTTAATAAATTTTTAAAATAGTTTTTTTTTTAATTTAATTTTTAAAGTTAATAAATTTTTTAAATAGTTTTTAAATTTAATTTTTAAAGTTAATAAATTTTTAAAATATTTTTTTTTTAAATTTAATTTTTAAAGTTAATAAAATTTTAAAATAGTTTTTAAATTTAATTTTTAAAGTTAATAAAATTTTAAAATAGTTTTTTTTTTAAAATTTAATTTTTAAAGTTAATAAATTTTTAAAATAGTTTTTAAATTTAATTTTTAAAGTTAATAAATTTTTAAAATAGTTTTTAAATTTAATTTTAAAGTTAATAAATTTTTTAAATAGTTTTAAAATTTAATTTTAAAGTTAATAAAATTTTTAAAATATTTTTTAAATTTAATTTTTAAATTTAATAAATTTTTAAAATAGTTTTTAAATTTATTTTTAAAGTTAATAAAATTTTTAAAATAGTTTTTAAATTTAGTTTTAAAAGTTAATAAAATTTTAAAATAGTTTTTAAATTTAATTTTAAAGTTAATAAAATTTTTAAAATAGTTTTTAAATTTAATTTTAAAGTTAATAAAATTTTAAAATAGTTTTTAAATTTAATTTTTAAAGTTAATAAATTTTTAAAATAGTTTTTAAAGTTAATAAAATTTTTAAAATAGTTTTTAAATTTAATTTTAAAGTTAATAAAATTTTTAAAATAGTTTTTAAATTTAATTTTTAAAGTTAATAAAATTTTTAAATAGTTTTTAAATTTAATTTTTAAAGTTAATACACTTTTAAAATAATTTTTAAATTTAATTTTAAACTTAATAAATTTTTTAAAATAAATTAATTGTAATTTATTTTAGTTATTTAATTCAAAATTTGATTAGTTCAAAATTTAAATTAACTGATTCAATTTGAATTTTAATTCGAAATTTAATTTTAATTTAAAATTTAATTTAATTAATTTAATTCGAAATTTAATTTAATTAATTTAATTATTTTAATTTAATTTAATTCGGATTTGAATTTTATCCTTAGTCATCTCACCCGATCTAAGTTTTCAATCAGGGAATCCTATAATTTTGTGAGATGAATTGGATTTTAATTATGGAGTTTTGGTTTAACTTGTGTTAGATTCAGGTTTAGCTTTGGTCTCTACAAACAGGCATTCTTCGGATAAACTTCTAAGCTTGGTGAGTCACATGGACGTCATTAGAAGTAACCAACCTTTCGAGGTTTTTCGAATAGTCCTATCCATGGAGCTTAGTACTAAACCTTGGTCTAACTAGTTAGGATTCATTTAAGGGTAGCTTCGGTCAGTTCCACTTGGCTAAATGCACCAGATCGAAACCATATCTTTCTAGACATGCGATGCCCAAGCTTCCCTAACGTACTATCATCCAAAAACTTCACCAGTACCATGATTCAAGTTAAACTTGGTCTCTTTCTAACTAATCCTAATTACCCTGCCGGGTTAGTTTGTTTAGGTTACCCTGTCGGGTAAGTTAGTTTTGGAGGTGCCAGCTATTCTGGAGCCTCCCCCTGAATTATTGGCCTTTAATTTAACTTTTCGTTTTAGGTTTGTATTGATTCCTTTTATAGTTATAATTAACTTGGTGATAATTTATATTTTGTTGAGTTTTAATGTTTTTAAATTTTGATTTCTTTGATTTGTGTTTTGGTTTTTGATTTAGTTTATTCGAGTTTATATAATATATTTTTTCTTTAGGTATGTAATATTGATTAATTCCTATTTGCGTGGTCAAACACACTTTCGGCACCCAAGCTTGATTAGTTGATTTGTATTGAGTTATTAATGACTTAAAAGTTTTATTTGAGTTCGACTTGTATCCAAGTCTGGTTTTATTATAACATGCTTTTTGATTGTTCAGGATTAAGTCTAGATTTTTTGATCTTGTAGTATTTCTTTTAAGTTATTTATTTCTGATTTTAATGATGAATTCTCTTCAACTATTAGATCTTGAGTTGGGTTAAAAAATTTTATTTGTTCCTTGAGGCCTTGATTTTCCTCAAGGAGTTATTTGTTTTCATTTTCTATTTTAATTAACTTACTATTTAAGCAGGAAATAATTTTAAAAAACTTTTTGTTTAAATTAAAATGTACCTCATCCGGGCCTTCGGAAACGAGTCCGGACTCATGGCTTGATTCGGGTTCTAACCCGTCTTCATCTTCTGATTCGTCTTCCGTTTCAGCTTCGCGGGCCATCAGTGCGAGATGGCTCTGGTGTTTCTGTTCTTCTGCCTCCGATTCGTCCGAGGAATCGTCCCACGTTGCTTTGAGGGTCTTCTTTTTGGTTGGCTTCGGTTTGTCGAACTTCAGTCTTGGGCATTCGTTCTTGTAGTGCCCCTTTTTATTGCATCCGAAGCACGTTACGTTCTTTTGTTCCGAGGGAGAACTGATCTTTTGAAGGTCCTTCTTGCTGAAGCTTCTTTTTCTCCCGGTGAACATTTTTCTTACCAGGTTCACCAAGTGTTCTTCGTCTTCGGTATCTTGATTAGAATCTTCTTCAGATTCAGGTTTGCTCTTCTTTTCTTTGGATGAGCCTGCAAATAAAGCAATACCTTTCTCGACTCCCGCATTAGTTTGTTCATGTAATTCTAACTCACAGAAAAACTCGTCTAATTTTAACTTAGATAAATTTTTCGAAATTTTGTAGGCATCTATGATTGATGCCCACAAGCTATTACAAGGAAAGACATTTAGTGCGTACCTTATTAAGTCTCTGTTTTCCATCTGGTGGCCTATCGCGTGGAGTCCGTTGAGGACGTCCTTGATTCTTGCATGTAGTTGACTTGCCATTTCCCCTTCCTGCATTTTTATATTAAATATTTTATTTAACAGTAGGTCTCTTTTTGTTACCTTCGCGTCGCTCGTTCCTTCGTGCAACTCGATCAGTTTGTCTCACAATTTTTTAGCATTCTGATGTGGTCTGACGCGATTCAGCTCTTCTCGTGTTAGGCCGCAATGTAGTGTATTGATTGCCTTGTTTTCTGTTGATGCCTTTTTCCTCATGTCCGGAGTCCACTGTTCCGGATCTAGTGGAATTCCGGAGTTGTCGACTGGAGTTCGGTACGCCTTTATAACGCTGAACCATTGATCGTAGTCTGTCTTTAGGTACACTTCCATTCTTTCCTTCCAGTACGAGAAGTCATCTCCGTTGAATAGGGAAGGACGTACTATGCTAAAACCTTCTAGTTGAGACATTCTGCACACAAGTAAAAAAAAATATTCCAAGACTTGGTCTTGGATTAGTAGTGCAGAAAAAAATAATAGCTGAATCTAAATTGGTGTTGCACCAATTAGACTTAATTGCAACAAAAAAAATTCCTAAATTAATAATAATATCAACTAGAATTAAGGATAAAGCAAAAAGAAAAAAATATTTTCACCCCCTGTCTGATTAGTGGTTGCACCAAATCAGAGTGGAACCTCGCTCTGATACCACTTGTAGGACCGTGAAACGTCGATAGAGGGGGGGGGTGAATATCGATTTTTACAAACGTTTTAAGAAGAGTTAAGTGCAGCGGAATAATAAAGACTGAGACACGATGTTTTTACTTCGTTCGGAGCCTGTGACGACTCCTACTCGAAGGCCCGTACTCCGTGAGTACTTTCGTTGGGCAATCACTAGCAGTTCGAAAAATAATTACAATTTAATAGTACAGGAATGCTAGAAAAATAAAGACATGTACCGACAAGAATAAAAGAAAGGAAGGGAGCGTCTTGTCGGATCTTCGTTGGCGTCGCTGGAGTGCAGAGTAGTAGAGCAAGCAGTAAAAGACTTTCTTTCTGATGATTATTTGAAGCTCCCCTCTGACCCTTCTTTTATATGAAGCTCGGGGCGCCCCGGATCCCTTCCGAGCGCCCTGGTGGGACGTGGCAGGTCCAACCATCAAGCTCCACGTGGCGACGCGCGAGTTGGGATAAAACTTGCCTCCGGGCACCTGGACCTCCTATTTCCAGGAACTCCTTCTCCTGCAAAATAGAGTTAGTCCGAGGCAAATATACATCTTGTAAAATAGATTGTTAGCACAGTTAAAGTTCAATAGATAAATAAAAAGAGTATGACTTAGATTCCGTCTTTCCGAGACCGGAATCTAGTCACGATCTCGACTTAGATATCCGAAATGGATCTAAGCCGGATCAACGCCTAATGTTCCCTTCCCGGGAATGCGTCCTCGCAGTCACTCCCCTCCAGTGACTTACCTCACTTACCTGCCAGACGTCCGATCAGCCCGTCGACCCGTCTGGACTTCGTGCCAGCTATCCGGTCAACCCGTCGACTTAGCTGGACTTCGTGCCTAAGCGTCCGGTCAGCCCGTCGACCCTCTTGGACTTCATGCCATCTATCTGGTCAGCCCGTCGACCTAGCTGTCCTTCTCCTGTACACTCGACCAGAGTGTTAGACAACAACAGACTAACTTAACCTGATTTGTCATTCATCAAAACCTAGGTTAAATCGTTAGTGCTAACCGCACCAACACACCACAACAATTCAAAATATATAAGAGCAACGCTCTATCACAAACCAACAATAATATGTGGGAGCTTCGCTCCACCACAAACGATCCATAAGTGTCCAAGGCACCTAACTATCCAACTAGAGGCTGCACGAGATCACTCAACCACATATCACTATGGGCAGCCAAAGGTATAACAATCCAGCAATCAATCAAACTCATCGTCAAATCTATCAACATCGTAGTGAGTCACCCACTGATAAGAATATGGGTTGACAGGGTAATCCAACAATTGACATAATGCAGACACTCCACATCCTGCATTCAACACAAGTAGAATCATCATGCTGCTACCAACAATACATCTGGCACACTTGCTCACACAACATAAGTATGATCGACATAATCCTCCAATTTGTACAGACCACACATACTCACAACATAGGTATAATTCATCGTGATACCTCCAACAATGTATACCGAACCCGTGTGCATATATCAACATAGGTATAATCAACAATACACCTCAACAACACTCACATGACATATATACACCTATGCCAAGAGTATAATCAACGTAATACTTCCAACAAATCATAATCGATACGAGTATACTCTCAGAACAATCATATAATAAACAATATACCTCAAATATTACACCGAACACATCTGCACATATCACAACTCAGATTAAATCGATAAGATACATCCAATAAAACACTCAAATATATGTGCACAATCCACAACATAGTTTTTAATTGACAAATACCTCCAATAAACAATCCGACATGTATGCCTAACCACTCGGGTATAATCTACTAAAAACCCACAATAATCATATGTATAAATGTGTACGACCCAAAAGATAAAGTCAGAATTCAAGAACATCAAGACACTCTCATTTTTATCCTAAAAAATATCAGCCCACATAATATCATCAAAACAAATATCTAGTAAAAGATCATCAGACAACCACATAACATTTACTCTCATAATCATTAGAAATCAACATATCACAATATCTGATCTCACAATATCCCTCAACCTCAAACCATTCTCAACAATGATCAAACATGATAACTCCCTAATGACCAATTTTCATCGTATCGGGTACCCTAATATCCAAAAGATATGAGTATAAAAACTCTACTGGCTAAGTCAACAAGAATATGTAGGTATCATCCACTACCCAGCTAACAACAGCAGAGGCTGGTATGTGCCTCCAACCCTACTAGTAGTAACAGAAGCTAAAACTACTGATGGTATGATATGAAAAATCACCAGAGACTATAATCCTTGATCTCTATTAAGGTCGACCATGCTCAATGGCTAACCCATCACATGTAATATGTGTTACAACAACCAGACAGGTACTAAATAAAGAATACTAATACATGTCATAAACTATAAAATTAAACATCATACATATATGCCGTCCGGAGATGTTCCATCGCTGTCCAGTCCCCAAATTAATCTCAATCACCGGAAATCCATATAAATCCGAAACGAAAGTCCAAACATATATGTAATGGAAATCCCGTGCAATCAAAATAACTACTCAGTTTGACTCGCAAACTTGAGCTAGCACAAAATATCCAGAATACTAAAAGCAGGTATCACAACTTGCTCTGATACCAATAAATTGGTATCAGATAAATCTCAAAAATCCAACACACGGAAATCAAACAAGTATCGCCAAACTTGGCGCTCTGATACCATATCAATTGGTATCAGGTTATCCCAAATATCCAAAATACGAAAACAAAGATCGTAAAACTTAAGCTCTGATACCACTAAATTGTCACGCCCCGGAGGAGTCCCTGTCCGAAGAAATTTCGGCAGCATCTCCCCTGTACGGCGGATAATCTGAAACTTTCTACATATCCATATACCTCAGCCACATGCGGCTGGAATAATAACAGTAAATAAACAATCACCCACGCAGTTTAATAGTAGACAAACAGAGCAGTAATAAGATGACTTGAAAACAACCCTACTTAACTACACTCATAAAGCTCAAAACCGATATCCTACTCCATTACACTCGTAAAGCTCAAATCTGACGATAAAACCGACTTACCTCTTCTGCCATCTAGGCAGGCATGTAGTAAAAGCAAATCCAAATAAAAGTCATCCACAAGTAAAACAATCCATACAAGATCCAAAGTATTCCAAACATAACAAGTTCAAAACATAGTCTAGTAAAGAAGAAAACCCAAAAGATCAATAAGCTCTCGTGGTCTGCAGGGGACTAGTGACTGGAACTCTCTCCTGACAGCATCAATCTCAAAATAATAACGGAGGCGGGGGTGAGTCCAACGCTCAGCGGGTAACAACTGATATACATAGTAATGCAGTAACATCTAGCATTAATCATGCGTACAGTCTCCTGACGTAATAAAGGTAAATGCAAATCTGAAATGAACAGGAGAATACTGTACTAACCAGGACCTGGTACAAGGATAAACAGCCCGAGAGGTATAGAAATCCTGTATGTATGTCAAGCATGGACATCCAATCAATATGCAGCAAATAAATGCAGCAAACACAATCACAAGAAATAAATGCATCAATGTGTATGATGCCAATGCAGTCATGGTCACCCCTGACGCCAGTCAGCCATATCACACACCATGGTGGGACCGAGTGGGTAGGGCTGTGACAACCGTGCACTCTGCATCACTACTCCTGATGAGTGACCGAGTGGACGGGATGCTATCGGAGTACACACATACTCCTACCCCAAATCATAAATGGGGGAGCGCAATGCTCTCATCTCCCGATACACCATGACGGGGAGGGATCCCTGACGTGCTACCACGTTGCGTCACACTACCCATGAGTGGACCAACGGAGCACCGAACAGAGCAAACTGACATGCTACCACGCTGCGTCACACTACCCATGAGCGTCAACAACGGAGCACCGAACAGTGATGAAACCGGCGATGTGCTCGACAATAATGGAGCAATCTATCACACAGCATGCAATCATGCGAATGGTGCATGACACTAAACATGGTAATATACTGAACCAAATCTATATACATACATGATGTGCACCATAGTCAATAAATCATATCAAGGGTACACAGATCAGATAAGGTATCACACCTAGGTCCTGAACATGGTGAAGCATAAGTTAAAGTTACTTGTTATCTAACAGGGTTTGAATGAGCTTACAGGAAAAGTCCTAAGTGTACTTAGGCAAAAATCCTTGCTGCAGGTAGGCAAGTGGAAAACCCTAGGGGGTGGTAACCCTAGGTCCTAGGGGGTGGTAAACCTAGGCTAAAAGACTTGGCGGGTTGGGTGCTTTGGGCAAAACCCTAGAGTCAGGGACTCTAGGTGAAAGTCATGGTGGTCGCGAACCAGGTGGAAGTCTAGGTGGGTCGTAGAGCGGACGTCCAGCAGAAAATGCTGGAGCCTCGAGTGCTGAGCAAAAGTCCAGTCGGTCTAGAGGACCGATCTGGCAACAGGTAACTTCTCCTGAGTAGAGTAGGTGAGGACACGTTCTCCATTGAGAGAACAGTAGACGTCAGTTCTACCTAGGGTTTTTGGAGGAAATCCGAAGTCAGAACCTAACAGTCCGAAAATTGTCAACTTATGTGCTTATCAGCCTTTTCACTCGATCGGCCTTAAGCTTCGCTTGGTCGGCCTCTTCACTCGGTTGGCCTTAAGCTTCGCTTGATCAGCCTCTTCACTCGATCGGTCTCCTCACTCGGTCGGCCTTAAGCCTCAGCGGTCGGCTCTCGGTAGTTGGCTCTTGGTAGTCGACACTCGATAGACATCAACTCCTACTGATAATTTAAAATTATCAGCTTAGATCATTTCAACAAATAACTTAAATTTAAATTTATATATATAAGTTCAACTAAACCCTCGAAAATTTCAGAGAACAGATTACTTTTTCAACTCTAGATTCTCCATCCTCTATTGTGCTTGATAACTTTTCTTCTTATTGTCACGTTAAATATGTGTTGAAATTGTTGGATACTTGGATATAAATATTATATTGTATTATATAAGTGATTTTGAGGTTGTGGATATCTTTTTTATGTATTACCTGATTATTTGTAAAAATGTATGATGTTATTTAATGTTTTAAGTAATTTTATATTTTGAAATCGTTATAGATTTTGCAAGAACCTTTAACCATTATTAGGTTATTTTAGATCATTAGATGGTTGAACATTTGTGACGATAATATTCAACGGCAAAATTATGATTAGATTTTCTACCTAAACAATTATGATAAGAATTAGCGATGGCAAAATTAAAGCACTAGGATATATTGAGAAGAATTATAGCTAAGACTTCGAACCTCAACAAGTCGTCAAGATTTGTGATATCTTTTTTGTTTTAATGGGGAGGGCCATGTTGGCTAAGCAACAACTTGTAAATGTGGTGACTAATAGCGGCATGGAATTGAAAGCTAATTGAATTGAAGTTCCAAGTAGTAGTGTAGGCTTAGTTTGGAAGTCAGTCAACTCCACAAGCCTTTCAGAAAAAACATCACAATTTTCATTTTCTTCTTCTTCTTCTGTGGAAAATGGGGATGCATGATTGAAATTTCACATCGCATTATTAAATGCAACGTATACGTAGTAACCAAGAAATGATCAATTTATATGGAATTATTTCTTTGATGGAAACGGCCGTACTCATCACGTTATTGTTTAAAGTCAAGTCTACTACTGATTAATTACGGACAAAAGTTAAAAGACATTCTAAATTATATAAATCATCAATTGTGCTTTTCTGTTTTTTTAAAATAAATAAATAAAAGGATGTTTTATAAAGACGTTTTATTTTGAGAATACTCTTTCTTTATGTGTTATTATAGCAGCTATGACCAGCTGTTATAATTTTGATTAAAGCTAAATAGTAAATTTTTTACATTGTAACAACTAAATCCTAAACCATAAATCTTAAAATTTAAATATTATTATAACAAAATATTTTTTACTAACTTAGTAAAAAATATTTAAATTTCATTAAAATCACTTTGAATCAGTGTATCAGCTACCTAAATAACTATTACACAATTATAAAAATTAGTAAGTGACTATTACAGTATGACAATAGTATTATATTAAATGTTATTGTAATAATTACATAATATCTTTTACAAGTTATAGTAGCTAATCGCAATTCTACCATAGCATTGGAAGTAAAAATAATATTGTAATAACTACTTGGTAGTTACTATATATATTATAATAATTATTGAGTAGCTTCTCTACACTGTAATAGTTTCTAACAAAGTAGTCTCGAACTACAACATCTGATGGAGGTATCTTTTAGACTTCTTTTTGAAAATGAGGTTTTTTTTTTACCATTTATATAATTGAAAATGCCTTTGAATTCTTTTTTCCTTTTAATTATTTTTAGGTTAGTGTAGATGGCCGAACATTTGTAATGACAATATAATTCATTCACAAATTATGACTACATCTTTTGCAACACCGCTATGGCAATAATTATTAACGGCTACACCTCTTATTAAAAGGTGTTTCAATTAGAAAATATTAGATATGCTCAGAATCATAGTTAAGACTTTTGCTATCGTTAATATTTTTCTGTTTTTCCGATTGGTTCCATTAAAGGTAAGCTTTTCGTATCTTAATGGTGAGGGACGTGTTGGCTAAGCAACAACATGTAAATGTAACCACTCATTGTCCGTTCAGATCTTCTAGTCCGCAAAATATAGATCAGAAGATAGACCGTTCTTTATTAATGGTGGAGAGTGATGACTCCATGTGTAAAATAAGTGAGTCATCACTCTCCATCAATGATAAAAAATGATCTATCTTCTGATCCGTATTTTATGGACTAGAGGATCCGTGCCTATTAATTATGGTGTGGAAATCGAAAGCCAATTAAATTGATGATCTAACTAAAAGTATAGTTGAAAATAATATAAACATATAATAATATATTGTCATTAACGCTTGATGCGTTAATAGCATTGTAGATGCTCTTACTTTGGAAGTCAGTCAACTCCACAAAACTAACCTGTCAAAGAACATATAACTAATCTTTTTCCATGGAAAATCGGCATGTATGATTGGAATTCCACAAAACTAACCTTTCAAAGAACATCTGACTATTCTTCTTCCATGGAAAATCAGCATGTATGATTGAAATTTCACATCACATTCTTAAATATAGTTTATTGTTTCTTTGGTGGGGACAGTAGTCGTCGGACTCAGCATGTTATTGTTTGAAGTCGTCAAGTCCACTGCTAATTTATTGTTTTAGTTTGGAATGCAAATATTTGATGATTATCCTATGCCCATTGCTTAATGGAAGCCAAAACTCTACCTCTATAAGAATTCATTCTGCATTCGTTGGAGACTTAATTCGTAGGAGCAAGGGAGGTAATTAGCCAAGTGACTAGTTCGCCAAGTGTTATGAAGACATATTAGCAGTGGTGACTGGTGAGTGCGTCCTTCTTGCTTTTCCTTATCTTCCTCAACCAATGTTTATTTATTTATTTAATACCAACGATCATGATCAATTTTGCAGATTAATTAATACTCTTTTTATATATATACTCATACAGATAGTTGAAATTAGTAGCTAGGACAATGGGATTCACTGAGATAATATTGCCGCTACTGATTACATTGACACTAGTGAAGGCCTCCACAAATTCAGCAAACGCAAATCACAATTTTACTCTGCCTTCATATTGTCCCAAAACATGTGGGGATATTAAAATTGAGTATCCTTTTGGCATCGGCCACGGTTGCTTTTATGCTGCTGGATTTAATCTTACTTGTTCTTATGACTCCAAGCCTCCAAGACTCCTATTGGAGAATAGCAATTTACAAGTAAAGGAATTTGATATAAATGTGGGGTTGGTTCGCATTGAATCGCCATATGCCATAATGAATGTCAGCCAAGAATCCATCAGCACCACATTAATCAATCTCACGAATTCACCATTCACTATATCTGATCAACATTATGTTGGTGATCCATTCATTGATGAAACAATGGACAACAGCTTGTTTGTGTTCGGCTGCAATGGTACTGGTAGTATAGTTGATCCCATAACCAATACCATCGTCGCTGCTTGTTCATCAATATGCTCTTCCAATTATACTTCAACAATTGATAATGGATTTTCGGATTCTGGCAATGGTTACTGCAGAATTTTCTTGGACAGCTTGAAATTTAACAAGACTTCATTGACTCTTCAGTTATCCCGTCCCAATTATGAGAATGAGAACAACCATATGAATAACAGTGATAGGTCCAACATCATAGCTTTCTTATGTGATGAATTCTTCTGTAGTGAAGCGGATCCCCAAAGTTTTATAAAGAACGAAGACAAAACAAAAACAAATACCTCTCTTTCTTGGCATATCAAGGATCATTCTTCATGTAAAGAGGCCTGGAATTATCCAGCCACTTATGCTTGTCGCAGTAGTAATACTAACTGCTATGACATCACTGATAAAGCTTTCTATGTCGACGACCAGAATGATACCGTTGGATATATTTGTCGATGTTCTTTCGGTCATCATGGAAATCCATATATACCATATGGCTGTCAATTAGGTGATGATTCTTTCTTTATCTCTGTTTTTTATATATATAAATAGGTATACATTATGCCAATATATATATGATCGAGTATATATGTTAAATTTAATTGTTAGCTTCTTAGCTCCATCATGTTATTAATCTTTTTTAACATTGCGGTGTCCTCTAGAGACGATCTAGTAGCTAGCGCATGAGGTGCTGTCACTATGAAGTATGGGGTTCGAATCTCGGCATAGCTGAGATAAATGTCTCTCTCATGCACTAGTCATTATTCCAAAGGCTAATAGTTACTCGTAATTTATCTCCTCCGTGTTGCTCCTGAGATAGATTGATGACCACCATTGTTCATCATGGTGGCATCAAATGCTTAGCTAAAAACTCAAATTCATACTTTAGATTATTTTAATGTTTGGTTTAGATTTTAATATTTTATATTTTATATGCATGTCAAATTCAAAAAAATTGACAAAATTGTATCATGTGTATCATATGAATTAAATTATATTTATATCTTATATATTGTGTTATCAAATATCAAACAGTACTAGTAGCAGTATTGGGCATATATATCTGATTAGCAAATATACTTCTTTCATATACATAGCGAACACAAATCTGTTAATTTTGATTATTTTATATTTTATATATTTGACAAATATAGTTGATAAGATTTAGCTAACAAAAAAAACTTATTAGAGTTATATATTAATCCAATGGATCAAGAATCTAAACATCTTCACAATTTTCTTTCTTTCTTTTTACTACCTCAATTGCTAGCTTATTAGGAATTCTGACAAGGGATGTCTTCTCATTTATTGCCAATACAAACTGCATCTCCAATAGAAACTTATTAGAAATTGTATCTCTGCCTCTGGTTATATCTTCTCATGATAGAGGAATCATAATTTAGGATTTTCTTGTATAAATTTACAGTTGAAATATGATAAAAAAAAAAAAAACAATAATCAAAACTTTGAAAACTATCTCAAAACTCGATTTTGGATATATAATTTTTTTTTTTCAATTTCCTCCGGCCTAGAGTCTAGCTATAAATATTTTTACAAACCAAATCATATATGTGTGTTTTAACAGATCCATATATAAATCTTACTCCTGCAAAAGATTGTCGAAAAAAATGTGGAAATATGACAATCCCTTTTCCATTCGGTGTAAAGAAGAAGTGTTATCGATCTCAAGAGTTTGCTCTTTCATGCAATAAGTCTTCTCATCCTCCAACTCTTCTTTATCAAGACCATCGTCTCAAAGTGAAAGCAATTTCATTAGAGGATGGGCAATTAGAGCTCTTACCGGATGATGTACAATCGTATGAATTAGAACTCAATAATAATAAGTATCTCGCTGTTCAAAAAGAGAAAAGCATCATCTATAATTGGATAATTGGCTATGAGAGTTGTGATGATGCTGCGAAGAACAAGAGCACCTTTGCATGTCGCGCTCAATACAGCTCATGTTTTGATGCGAGTGCCACAAGAAATCACTCAGGTTCAGCATATCGATGCAAATGCAAGGAAGGCTACGAGGGAAATCCTTACATCCCTAATGGATGCCAAGGTACGACTGAAATATCTTCACCTTTTCATATATGAATGAAGCAAAAGATAAATGCCGATATATGTTGTTATATTCAACAAAAATATATAGTCATTTAGATTTGATCAATAAAGCTTTTGATCATGATCCTTAACTTGTTCAATAGAATTAGTTATTAATTAGTATGATTTGTTGCATCTTATTATTATTATTATTACTATTACTATTAATGGTAAATAGATTTTTGAACTCAACGTTTTTATATTAATATTTATTTCATACAAATTTAAATAATTGTTTTGCATCCGTGCAAATTTATTAATTAATATACAATAATATATAACTTAGGCTTGAGAAATAATGACAAATTTTGTGGATTTTAGATATAGATGAATGCAACTCTTCCTCCCCTATCTGCAAAGGAGTTTGCATAAACACAAATGGTAGTTTCAATTGCCTATGTCCCTTGGGAACATCTGGAGATCCTCTACATGGAGCATGCATTCCTAACAAAAAGAAAATTCTTTTATTGGGTAAGATCTCAACTGACTAGATTATAAGAATGAAATTATTCATGTTTAATTTGTGATTCATGTGATTATGTGATGGAGTAAGTTAAAATAAAAAACAACAACAAAAAGAGAATGAGTACATAAACATATTACCTAACATATATCACTAAAAGAAAGACTAAGTTATAATTATTATAGGTGGTGGCATCAAGTTTATAAAGTTTATATTGGTATACAATGCAGGGCTCAGCGTTGGTGCAAGCATTGGAGTAGGCCTTTTGTTCTTATGCATTACATTGGTCTTCCTAAGTAGGAAGTGGAAGGAAGGAAATCAAAAGAAAATAAGACAGAGAAATTTTCATCAGAATCATGGTTTATTGCTTCAACAACTAGTCTCCACAAATGAACATGTTGAGGAGAGAATAAATATATTTTCTTTGGAAGAAATAGAAAAGGCAACAAATAATTTTGATGAAGCTCGAGTAGTTGGAAGCGGAGGGCAAGGAACTGTTTACAAAGGAATTCTATCCGATCAAAGAGTTGTTGCCATAAAAAAGTCAAAAACAGTTAAAAAAAGTGAGATTGACCAATTCATAAACGAGGTTGCTCTTCTTTCTCAGATCAATCATAGAAATGTAGTTAAGTTGTTTGGATGTTGCTTGGAAACTGAAGTTCCTTTGTTAATTTATGAATTTATTTCAAATGGGGCCCTTTCAGATCATCTTCATGTTTCACAAGGTGAATCAAAATTATCATGGGATGATCGTCTCAGAATTGCTATAGAATCTGCTGGAGCACTTGCCTATTTACACTCAGCTGCTTCTATATCTATTTTTCATAGAGATGTCAAGTCATCAAATATTCTTTTAGATGATACTTTAAGGGCAAAGGTATCAGACTTTGGAGCATCAAAATTTATTCCTCTTGATCAAACACACACAGTCACTGTCATATATGGCACTTTTGGTTACTTAGACCCGGAATATTATCAAACTGGCCAGTTAACAGAGAAGAGTGATGTTTATAGCTTTGGGGTTATTCTTCTTGAGCTTTTAACAGGGAAAAAACCCATCTACTTAACCAAAACTGGGTTGCAACAAAATCTAGCGACGAATTTCCTTCAAACAACAAGAGAGGAGACACTCTTTGATCTCATAGAAGATCGTATTTTGCAAGAAGGAACAGAGCAAGAGCTTTTTGAAATAAGTAGTTTAATAGAAATGTGTCTAAGTTTGAAAGGTGTGGAAAGGCCTACAATGAAAGAAGTTGAGTACAGATTGCAAGGCATAAGAAAGACAAGAATGAAAAAGAGAGGGCTTTGTGATCCAAAAGGCAATGAGGAAATCGAATTCTTACTCACTCTTTCAAGCTACTCTTCCTCAGAATTGGTGAACCAAATAAATCAAGGAAACTCTCGGAATTATAGCTTAGAAAAGGAATTCTTGATATCACAAAATTACCCACGGTAACTTTGTTTAATGCATATGCAAGTTCATGTACAATTTGCATTCGTGTGTTATTATCTTAAACTATGTACAAGTAATTTTGCAGATGTACATGTTGATGTACAAGTTATCTAATGTACATTTGATCCTTTTCTCTAAATTTAGATAATTAAATTGAATTCTTACGATTGTTAAACTAGCATAGTTGACTTGTTTTAAGGATGTGGCTACTATTTTATTTAATCCAATAAGTTCAAAGCAGTAGAGTTATCAAACTTTATCCATATATTTCAAGTAAGATGATCTAAAGATAAATGTATATAATAAAATGGACAATCGTATGGTCATTTTATAATAATGACTTAGTATAATGTCAAAATAAGATAAGCATATGTCTATTGGTTTATCAATAAATTTAATAACTTCTTTTCTTTGGTTTAGGACATCTCCAAGTTTAAGACACCTTCAATCCTTTCATGGCAAATAATTGAAGATTTATTTAAAACATAACATTTATGAATCTCATGGTTAGGGCCACGTTGGCCAAGAAGTTAATCTAGTGACTAATGGAGTTGTGAAAATTGAAAGCCAAAGTTCCAAGAAAAAGTAGATTTAAGATTAAAGTATTTCTTCTCTTGTTGGTTGATATATGCGTTCACATGGCTTGCCCTTATTTGATCTTATTGTTATTCATCCCTCTTTGTTCTTCTTAAAATGTGTATATTAAATAATTAAAATAGAGATACTAAGAACACTGAGAATCAATAGTAATATTTTAACAGAATATGAACTCCTCTAAGAAATTGAGAGAAAAGTTGATATGTAATTATATCTTCAAATAAATAAAGTAATAGATATATATTATCTACACTTTAGCTTTACGTTTTGAAATGAGTTGCGTATTATTTGGATTAAGTTAACAAAACTATAAAATAACTATCTTAACTGTAGAGTTTAACTCTGGGATTTACAAATGGTTGTGTAAACCTTATACTATAAAATAACTATCTTAACTATAAAATCCTGTTTGCATAACGGGCATGCAACCTTATACTAAACAGGATTTTCGTTGATAGACTTGGATAGATAACGAAGGTTATCAAGGATAACTCCCAACCAAATACACTCTAAGAGTTTGCATAACTACCTTTAAAGAGTTGCGGAATTACTAGTAGTTTAGAGCTTTGACTCCACCCTCTAAAAAAGTTGCATGACTACTTGTAGTTTAACGCTTCAACTTTGTCCTTTTAAGTATTGTGTAATTATTCGTAATCTAGAGCTTTGGTTCCACACTCATGGAGTTGCATGATTATTTGTAATCTTGAACTTCGCTTAGTGCTCATAATAAATATGCACCTTCTCAAGTAAATTAATAAAGAAACGAGTGTACTTTTTATTTTATAGAACTTTGGTTCTAAAAAGATGAATAATTAAAATAACTCGGTATAAATATAGATCATTTGTTTTACACTTTAAATGCGGCTTTCAAGTCTTTTTTGTGTGTTCATAGGTTTGGCCAAATTTAGATGATTTTCCTCACAGGATGGATTGTGGATCGTTCACCCTATTCGTATATGAGGCACCTCACCGGATGAATATTTTTATGTGAGACACTTTTCGGATGGATTGCAGGTCATTCATTATATATATGTGTGTGTGCGCGCGCGCGCGTGCGCGTGTGCATTTACATGATGTATTTCGTATTGGGTAGATTACAAATTGTTTACCTCATGTACATACAATACATCTTTGGTGGATTACAGGTCATTCGCCCGATCTATGTATATATGTGTGCATATATATGATGCATTTTGTTATGAGTGGATTGAGGGTTGTTGACTCTTATATCCAATGCATCATTCTCAGCTAGGTTGCAGGCCACTCACTTGTATGCTTTTATTTGATGTGTCCTTATTAGATGGATTGTGGGTCGTTCATTTTTACTCATACGATACATCCTTAATGGGTGTGTTTGCTTGTTTTTCGCCATCTTAATAAGGTATATTGAGTTGTCGGATAAAATAAGATAATAATGTGTGAAATGTTGAAAACATAATATAAAGGAGAACTAATAACGATAGTTGAGAAAAGGATAAAAGATGAATGACGAGGACGATGTATCATAGAATGGTGCTACTAAATATGAAGATGTAAATTATCTTTTAAGTAATGTCTATATGAAATTTTATGATTTTTTAAAAAATATAAAATTACTTGTATATTTATGAAATTCGGTCTAAAAATTGAAAATACAACTTTTGTTTGTAGCAATGGACTAATATAAAGTATCAATCGACTAATTTATGTGGTTTTCACTAAAATATGTTTGTTTAAGTCATGTAATCTCACTCCTAGATATCTTAACTATCCTTAACCTTCTGATATGCTTGGACAATATTCAAAAGTGATTTTCTTGGTGAAAATGAGAAAGGGAAGTTAAAAGGAGAAAAATAAGGAATTGAGTGAGAAGTTTAATTTCAAAGTTGAATCTCTAACCTCTTGACTTATATTTATAATTTTCTAAAGGTTTAGAAACTCCAAATCATTGTTGATTCAATGATTAAAGTTGGAGCATGTTTTGAGAGGGAGGTTCTCCTTAAAGGCATGATTTTGATAAGAAATGAGGAATTTGAAAGATTAAGGAGAATTCAAGAATTTGAGGATCAGTAAACGAATGAAGGATTGTATGCTCAAGGTTGAGCATTGAAGACAATGGCAGGTAAGGAACCTCCATTGTGATGTTGAAAGTTAGGGATGGAAAAAGAGAATGGTTTTTCTGAAAAGATTGTTAATATGTGCCAAAGGGAGAAAATGAAGGGTTTAAGTTAAGAAACATTCATTCATGTCGTGTCATGAGAACTAGGATGTTAAGCTAATGAATTAACATAAGTTAAATATATTGTCAAATATCAAAAGGGAGAAATTGCTGATGCAATCGACCCATGGTCAAGATTAACTAGGTTGACCATGCTCGAGTTGACTCAAGTTGAGTTTTAATGTTTGATTAATATGTTAATGGGTCGAGTGAGATGTCAATTAGGTTAAGATTGACTGGATACTTGACAAAATACAGAAAGTCCAAGTGGGTTACAATCGACCATATACTTGATGGTCAGAAGTTCAACATAGAGCTGGCAAGATATGGAAAGTCCAAGTGGATCACGGTCGACTAAACACTTGTGGTCAGAAATCTAGCATAAAGTTGATAAGATATGAAAAGTCTAAGTCATAGTTGACCAATGACTTGGCAGTCGAAAGTCCAATATGAAGTTGATATGAGATAGAAATTCCAAGTGGGTCATGGTTGACAAGATAGTTGGTGATCGAAAGTCCAACAGGTAGTTAGTAAGAGAAAAGTCCAATTAAATCATGGTTGACTGGACACTTTGTAGTAGGAAATCCAACAAGGAGTTGGCATGAGGCGTGAAGTCACAGCGGGTCAAGGTTGACCCTATACGTCTCTCTCTTTTCTTCTCTAACAAGAGCAGAAGTTCTTTTCTCTCTAGAAAAAAAAAAATGTAGAATCGTCACATCAGCGGCCCCCCTAGAGCCGGTCCCACGGATATGGAGGGAGGTAAATACAGGTACACAGGTTTCTTTTCTCTCTATAAAACTATACAATCGAGGGTTCTCATTTTTAAATTTTAAAGATATATTTTTAATGAAACATTTTTAATTATTCTTATCCTTTTTTCCCGCTGTGACGCCGACCCTTTTACCTTTCTCTAGCGGTGCGTTTATATTAGAGAAATCTCTAACGTTCTGAGTTTTATGGACTCGATTAGGTCTAAAATCATAATTCTCATTATTCTCTACCATCAGAAAGTAAACACAATGACTTTTCTTATACAAGGTAAGTATTTAACATTCATCAACGGAAATATGAAAATAGTTAAGTTTGTCTTAAGGTTATGGTAACTACAAACACACATAAATTTATCATTGATTAGAACTTGGAACTCTTGGGTAGAGCAGCAAAACAATTTATTGCCTTTAATGAGGATTCAAAATCACAAATAAATTACAAACCTCTTGCAATAATATTAATTCACGAGGAAAATACTGAGTGATGTGCCAAATTTAACACTGTTCTTGAGTGTATCTTTTCACTATCTTGATCACGTCGATCATCTATCATAGAGATTATTTTAACAGTCTTGTCAGTCGACGATGACAACTGGTCACAGTTGTAGGTGCAGATCATGAAATGTCAACATTTCTTTTAAAAATTATAAATTACAAGGTCTAATATGTAACTTCGTTTTTAAAAGTTAATATAGTGCTGAGTTAAATTACAAAACTACTAAAATACGGAAAAGTGATGCTACAAAATTACATAAAATATTTGGCAAAATTTATATCATAAATTGTATTAAATGTATTTAGATATATGATAATCATTTTTTATGCATAAAATATTTGATAAAATATGTATAATGATATGGGATTATGAATGGCAAAATATTATTCTTATATATTTATTTTCTATCTTACTTATATTTAAGTGATATTATCAATAGGAGATTAGTAAGCTAAATATAATGTATGGACAATTGAAGATGACAACGAATTATTACAACTCATGGTTGGACTGCCACACAAGGATGATAAGATAGAAGTGGAGTCTTTAGTTAAAAAAAATTCGTAGAAACAAAACTATTACCCGCTCTAAAAAATACTTGCAATTGAAAATACTTTCATACAATATCAAAGTCGTTTAAAGTGGTTCAAACAGATATACAACAACTATTGTAAACTTATGCGTCATAACTTTGGTTTTGGATGGGATCCTGAGACGAAGAAATTCACGGATCCTGAAGAAATATGGAAGGACTATTTTAAGGCTATAGTATTTTCTATTTAAAATAATAAAATTTACATTTATGATTAGAATTATAACTACTTTTAACACTTGCTATTTTTCATTCTTTGCAGTCTCACCCGAAAGATGACATTATCGGACAGATACATTTGAGGATTATGAATATCTGAGAATTACAGTTGGAAATGGAACTACTACAAGAAAATACTCGATGGGACTAGGATATGACACTGATGCAAGAACATTAGAGGTTGAAGGAAATCCAAGTACTACTGTGTTAGATGATTACGTGTTTAATCGTAATACTAGTGAATTCTTGCAAAGTGATAGACAAAAATCTTCATATGAGCCTTCATTTTCCAAGGAGTCTGCTCCACCATTACCATCTCAACCCATAAGTTTGGAAGTTACTCCAACCACTAAACAAAGAGATAGGACCGAGCTTGAAGGAAAATCAAGTATATTCAAGAATACTGATACAGATGTTATATATAGAGTCTCTGAAACTCTTGAAAAGGTGGCTTCAAAAATAGAATCAATAGGGAATATAGGTGAAGGTTGTTGGGATGCTATCAAGGAGGTCCCAAATTTGGATTATCGTACTCGATACAAAGTACTTAATTTGCTTAATACCAAATTAAAGAATATTGATTTCTTGAAAATGACCATTGAAGAGCGCTCAGGATGGATAGACTATAAATTGAATGAATTGAATGAGGGAATTTTTTGGCATGATTAGTGATGATGTTTATTATGTTAAAATTTTATTATATATTTTTTTGAATTGTTTACTTGTGATTGAACTAGCAATAATTTCTTGGTTCAAATTATTTATAAATTTACAAATTTTAAGTTGATTATCATTTATATCTTGCTTTGATTATAATTGGAATGATTTTCATAAATTATTAGAGTTTTTTATTTTAGTTTCTTGTTTGATATCAGATGGTTCATTTAAATGTCAAACATCAACATGCATGAAGTAGAAAAACAAATAGAAGAAGAGGTATAGAAAGAAGAATTAAACGAAACGCTTAGGTGTTTGTTGGTAGAATTTTATAGGATCATGTGTGTTGATTGAGCATATAGCTTATATGCGTAGTGAACTTGTCCGTCGTCCCTTAAGTAGACGACCAATAACTTCCAAACGATATAATTATATTCATAGAATATTAAAAGAGGATCCAACACACTTTCGAGAAATTTATAGAATGCACCTTGGTGTATTTTTAAAATTGTACAACATCCTTAGAGAAAAAAATACCATTGTAAGATACAAGATATATTTGTATTGAAGAAATGGTTGTCATGTTTTTACTCGTTGTTGGTCACAATACTCGATATTCTTTGATTTGTAAAACATTTGATCGATCACACTACAATACTAGCCAAAACTTCAACAAGGTGTTGAAAGCATTAAATAGCATTGTAGCAGATATGATAGTCAAACCTGGATCTATAGTACCTGAGAGAATAAGGGAGAGTATAAGATTTTGTCCTTACTTTAAAGTAAGTAATGAAAAACTTCTATTATTATTATTATTATTATTATTATTATTATTATTATTATTATTATTATTATTTTGTCATTGTTACATGATTGTAATGGAGCTATTAATGGCAATCATTTTCCAACAATGGTGTTTGGACATGATACTAATAGTTATCGTAATCGTCATGAAATGATTTCTCAAAATGTTTTGGTAGCTTGTAACTTTAATTTAGAATTCATACATGTGCTCAGTGGATGGGAGGGATCTGCTCATGATTCAAATGTTCTGACAGATGCTTTATCCAGAAATAACGAGCTTAAAGTTCCACAAGGTATATATATTTTGTTTTATATGTTACTTTCTTATTTTATTTTATTTTATTTTTGTAATTTTTTAAAATTACATATGTTATTTATATTTGGTTTGGTTTTATAGATAAATACTTTTTAGTTGATGGTGGATATCCGAATCGGTGTCAATTTTTAGCTCCATTTCGAAGTGTGCAATATCCTCTCTAGGAATTCACTGGCCAAGGTCGCCACCCAGAAAATGAAAAGGAGTTGTTCAATCTTCGTCATGTCTTCTTGAGGAATGTCATTGAGAGGGTATTTGGAATATTTAAATTGAGATTTAAAATATTCAAAACAGTTCCTCCATTTTCGTATACTACACAAGTCGAGCTTATTTTGCTTGTTCCGGATTGCATAATTTTTTTCACAAGGAGTATCGTTCTGATGAATTTCCAGTTGAACTAGAAAATAAAGCTTCATCATCTCTGCCAGAACAAGTTCATGGTGTTGATTGCTTTGATCAATTATTTGATACTCAAGAACAACAACGAGCAAATGTCAATGTATGAAGAGATACAATAGCTAATCAAATGTGAAGGGATGTTTATCATACTGGCAATAACGAAACTTAGAATTTTTCTTTCCCGTAAATCTACAAGTTTTCATGAAAAAATTTATAAATGTCTGTAAAAGTCTTGTAAAAAAGTCTATAAAACTCCATAGAATTCTTTTCATAACTATATGAGATTCTATTAAAGTCAATAAAAATCTATCAACTATACCAAAGTCTATCATTAAAAAAAAAGTAAATGAAAGTCATTCTATCTCTTAATTGAATACACCCCCGAAAGGCTTTAAAAGAGGGGCTTTGAGGAGATTTGAGGAGTTAATCTTTGGAGATTCTGAGGTGAAGTACTTGTGCATTTTCAGATTAACAAATAACAAGGGGTTATTCTCAAGCAATCAATAGTGATCAAAAGCAAGATTCTTGTAAAGTTGTTTACATTCTTATATTTGATTTTGTATCTTGTATTGTTGTTGTATTGCCGTGAAATATGTTGTAAGAGATTTTTCTGTCTCCAGAAGGTATCCAAAAAGGAAAAGTTTATAGTGGAGGGAGATGACTAAGAGTAGTTTTTGGATTAATTAGTTACATAAGAAACAAATACTAAGTAAATCTCGGAATTGTACATGTATGTGACATCGATTTTGTATTCAAGTTTCCGCTACGTATTCAAAAGACAAGTACGAGAAGGACATAAAGCAATCAGAACTATTTATCCTCCTCTCCCTCTTTTAGGTCGCACGGGTCCTAACAAAGATGCCTATCTTCTTCTTCTTCTTCTTCTTCTTCTTCTTCTTCTTCTTCTTCTTTACGAAAACAGAGATGCCTATCTTGTTCTATATATTTTTAGTTTAGGAAGGAAAATGAGTGTCTATTTGATTCACTATGAACTAGTCAAAACAAATTCAATTAGTTCAAATCCACATGACCTAAATCATCACACCAACACGATACCCAAATTAAATTTATCCATGCGATTTAACTTATTTCGTCATCTATAAAATTTAATAAAAATTAAATAAATAAATTTTAGTATCTGTAAAAGATAGATAAAAATATGATTTTTTAACCGTCATAGTAGATAGCTCTAAACCCCATTAATTTTAATGTGTTTTAATTAGAAATGATTAGTTGTATTCAGAATTATAGTCGTACTCTGAATTTCAACGAGGCATCATGTCTTTTCGTATTTAATGGTGAGGGCCGTGTTTGCCTAAGCAACCGCGGTAAATGTAATGACTAATAGTCAGAGATGTGGAAATTGAAAGCTAATTAATTAAATTGAATTCCAAGTGCATGGACGTATAACATTGACTTTTTAATTAATTTTTTTTTCGGTAATCTTGATATTCAACTCTTGATTCTAAGAATTTTGGAAATGAACTCAACCCTATAGAAATTTAGAAATTTTTCATGACCACTAGAATAATTAAATTTGAAAGTGTGAACGATACATAGCTCCGTAGCCAACATTTCAAGATTATCTTTCCATTCGAGAAACTTAATCCGATCCACAATTAGGAAACGATATTTCGTAGATGTCTGATTACTCTTGCACCGTAGCCTAAGGCACGTATAACATCGACTTTGAACCTTACTTTGGAACTCAGTAATTCCACAAAACTAATCTTTCAGAATAACATTGACTCTTTATTATTATTATTATTATTATTATTATTATTATTATTATTATTATTATTATTATTATTATTATTATTATGTGGAAAAACAGGATGCATGATTGAAATTTCACATCACATTGTTAAACACAACGCATACGTCTATGAAGTAACCAGGAAATTAAGCAATGTAATGGTGATCGAGGGCCGTGTTGGCTAAGCAACAACTATAAATGTAGTGACTAATAGCGTGTGGAAATTGAAACCTGAAGTTCCAAGTAGAAGTATAGCCTTAATTAGTAACTTGGAAGTCGGTCAACTCCACAAAACTAACACTTCAAAACAACATCTGACTATTCTTCTTCTTTTGTGGAAAATGAGGATGTATGGTTGAGATTTCACATCATATTCTTAAATATTAATTTAAATGGAATTCGTTAATTCTTTGGTGGGGACAGTAGCTAGGTGTCGTATTCATCTCATTATTGTTTGAAGTCAAGCCCACTGCTAATTTATTGCTAGCTCTAGATAGTTGATAATTATCCCTTCACCATTGTTTAGTGGAAGCCAAAATGCTACGTCTATATGAAGAATCACAGGCCTATACAATTCATTCTGCATTGGTTGGGGACTTCGTAGGAGTACTAAGGACGTAATAATTAGCCAAGTGAGTATTGTTCGCCAAGTTTTATGCATAAATATTGGCAGTGGTGAGTGCATCCTTTTTGCTAGATCTCCTTATCTTACTCAACTGAAATCTTTTTATTAGTGCTTATAGAAAATGGAGAATTAGTACATTCATTACATTTTTCAAGCTTTAACATGATTATATTTTTTTTCTAAAAAATATTCCAAGCAGATTAATTAAATTTTCTCCTGTTATTCCATTTTCCGAATAAATTTGCAACCTTGTGATTAATTATGTAAACTCACAGTTGGAAGTGATGCAGCTAGCATGAACTGATTGATTTCTTTTGGAATAGTTTGATTTTTAATTGACAACTCACAACTGTGTATGTATCTGAATTTCTTAATCAATCTTTCAATTTTGCAGATTACTGTTTTTATATACTCATACAGAATTACAGATAGTTGAAATTAGTAGGACCATGGGATTCACTGAGATATGGCTGCTACTGATTACATTGACACTAGTGAAGGCCTCCATAAATTCAGCAAACACAAATCAGAATTTTACTCTGCCTTCAAATTGTCGCAACCAAACATGTGGGGATATTAAAATTGAGTATCCGTTTGGCATCGGCAATGGTTGCTTTTATGCTGCTGAATTTAATCTTACTTGTTCATATGATTCCGATCCTCCAAGACTCCTATTGGGGGATAGCAATTTACAAGTAAAGGACTTTGATATGAATGTGCCATTGGTTTACATTGAATCACCATATGTCATATTGGATGTAGATAAGGAGTCGATCAACACCACACTAATCGACCTCAAGAATTTGCCATTCTCTATGAATAGACAATTTTATTTTCAACAAGCATCCCGGTCGATAACAAATACAAACTTCTTGTACGTGCTTGGTTGCAATGCTACTGCTAGCATAGTTGATCTTGTAACCAATAGCATCGTGGCTGCTTGCTCATCAATATGCACTTCCAATAATACTTCAACAATTGATTATGGATTTACGTCTGGCAATGGATTCTGTAGTATTGATTTGTGGTACCTGAAATCTAACCAGACTTCATTGGCTATTCAATTATCTCGCGCCAATGAGAATGAGAATGAGAATGAGAATAGTGATATGACTACCAACATCACAGCCATCTTATGCACTGAATGTGATCCCCTTGATGAAACGGAATTCGAAAGATTTATAAGAAGGGAAAACAAAACAAGAGCAGAGATCTCTCTCTATTGGTACATCAATAATGACCGTCGTCTTTCGTGTAAAGAGGCCAAGAATTATTCAGCCACTTATGCTTGTCGCAGTCCGAATAGTGACTGCTACGACGTCTACGACTTCTCCGATACTGACGAATTTTATGGATATATTTGTCAATGCCCTTTGGATTATTACGGAAATCCATACTTACCGGATGGTTGTCAATTAGGTGATACTTCTGAATCTCTTTATATATATGTGCATACATACATATATATACAGGCATGTTAAAAAATTATTATTACCTTCTTACCTCCATCGTGTTAATAATAATTTGTTCACCATTATATTATTGCAATGAATGCTTGTTTAAAATTTCAAATTCATATTTGATAATAGCTTATCCTTATGATAGAAGCAAGATAACATTGATGCATTCAACCCATTTAAAATTTGAAATGATTTAATTTAAACAAATTTAGATTTGTTTGTAGTTTGGTTTGGATTTCCATATTCAATACTAGCTTTATATTTTAGATTCGAGTCAAATTTTAATTTTTTTTTTTTACAAAAAATCAAAATCACGCGTATATATCTTTTGAATTAAATTGTATCTCATACAATTAGCTAAAATGTGTAACAATATTTGGCATATCTAATTGACAAATACTCTTTGTTATATTTGACATACCAACGTTAGCGTTTTCCTTCTATGTAAGTAGGCAACACGAATCTTGTATGTTAAACGTTTTGAATTTATTTCTTTTATTAGTTGTATATATATTTCCTATTTTTATTGTATGTTTAATTATAATTGATAAATTTAGTTATTAATAAGTTTTAGCTAAATATAAAACTTATCGAGTATTTCCATAACCCAAATCATACATATGTGATGATTGTATGTATGTTTTCACAGATACAAATTTTACACATATTCCTGCAAAGGATTGTCCAAACAAATGTGGAAATATCACAGTCTCTTTTCCATTTGGTTTAAAGGAGAAGTGTTATCGATCACAAGAGTTTGCCCTATCATGCAATGAGTCAACTCAGCCTCCAACTCTCCTTTATGATAACAATTTCAAAGTGAATGCAATTTCATTAGAGGATGTGCAATTGGAGCTGCTACAATATGATGAACGATATGGATTACTATCCGAGAAATATTTCCCTTCAAGTAAAGAACAAGTCATCTATAATTGGGTAGTTGGCTATGATACTTGCGACGATGTGAAGAACAAGAGCGCCTTTGCATGTCTCGCTCAACACAGCTCTTGTTTGGACGTGAATATCACAAAAGATGATGGAAGGTACGAGCATTCAGCATATGCATATCGATGCGAATGCATTGGAGGCTACGAGGGAAACCCTTACATTGATGATGGATGTCAAGGTACTAAAATTAAAATAGCTTGTTCAAATGTAAATTTAGTAATCTATAATAATATATAACTTGGACTTGAGAAATAATGATAAATTTTGTGAATTTTAGAAATCGGCCCATGCAATTCTTCTTCAAATGTTTGCAAAGGAATTTGCACAAACATAAAAGGTGGTTTCAATTGTACATGTCCCTTGGGAACATCAGGAGATCCTCTAACTGGACCGTGCATCCCAAACAAAAAGAAAATTCTTTTGTTAGGTAAGATCTCAATTATATATAATAATGTTTGTCATTCATTTGATTATGCAACAAAATAAGTTTAAAAAAATGGAATGTATACATAGATATATTATTCAGCATCACTAAAAGAAAAGCTAAGCTATATATTATTAATTTATGAAGTTGATATTGGTATATGATGCAGGGGTCCTTGTTGGTGCAAGCAGTGGAATATTTCTTTTGTTCTTATGCATTACGTTGGTCATCCTAAATAGGAAGTGGAAGGAAAGATATCAAAAGAAAATAAGACAAAGAAATTTTCATCAGAATCATGGTTTATTGCTTCAACAGCTAATCTCCACGAACGAACATGTTAAGGAGAAAACAAATATATTTTCTTTGGAAGAAATAGAAAAGGCAACAAACAATTTTGATGAAACTCGAGTACTTGGAAGGGGAGGACATGGAATCGTCTACAAAGGAATTTTATCTGATCAAAGAGTTGTTGCCATAAAAAAATCAAAAACGGTTAAAAAGAGTGAGATTGACCAATTCATAAATGAGATAGTTCTTCTTTCTCAGATAAATCATAGAAATGTAGTTAAGTTATTTGGATGTTGCTTGGAAACTGAAGTTCCTTTATTAATTTATGAATTTATCACAAATGGAGCCCTTTCAGATCATCTTCATGTTGTGCAAGGTGAATCTAAATTATCATGGGATGATCGTCTCAGGATCGCCACAGAATCTGCAGGAGCACTTGCCTATCTACACTCAGCTGCTTCTATATCTATTTTCCATAGGGATGTCAAATCATCAAATATTCTTTTAGATGATACTTTAAGGGCAAAGGTATCGGACTTTGGAGCATCAAAATTTATTCCTCTTGATCAAACACACATAGTTACTGTCATACATGGCACCTTGGGTTACTTGGATCCGGAGTATTATCAAACTTGTCAATTGACGGAAAAGAGTGATGTCTATAGCTTTGGAGTTATTCTTCTTGAGCTTTTAACAGGAAAGAAACCGATCTACTTAACCAACATTGGGTCACAACAAAATCTAGCAATTAATTTCCTTCAAACAACAAGAGAGAAGATGCCCTTTAAGCTCATAGATGATTGTATTTTGCAAGAAGGAACAGAGCAAGAGCTTCTTGAAATGAGTAGTTTGATAGAAATGTGTCTAAGTTTGAAAGGAGCGCAAAGGCCTACAATGAAAGAAGTTGAGTATAAATTGCAAGGCATAAGAAGGACAAGAATGAAAAAGAAAGGACTTTGTATTCCGGAAAGCAACGAGGAAACAGAATGCTTAGTCACCCTTTCATCTTCCTCTTCTTCAGAATTGGCAAACCAAATAAATCAAGAAAATTCCAGAAATTATAGCTCAGAGAAAGAATTCATGTAGTCACAAAATTATCCACGGTAAGCTTATTTATGCATATGCAAGTTCATGTACAATATGCATCCATGTGTAATATATCATCGTGAACTTTATTTACTTAATTTTGTAGATGTTGATGTATTTGCTATCTAATATACACTCCATCTTGTCTCTAAATTTAGATAAATTAAATTTCATGTACAATCTGCATCCATGTGTTGTCATCTTTAACTGTGTACAAGTAATTCTGCAGACACTAATGTATTTGTTATCTAATATATATATATTTGATCTTGTCTCCAAGTTTAGATCATAAATTGAATTCCTATATTTGATCTTGTCTAATAACTTAATTGGTCAATTCACTCATTTAAGCAAGGAGTAACAATTGATATCACAGTGAAGCTAATGCATGGTGAGGTGTTGGTAAAGCACTATTAGTGTGATGCTTTAACCATCATTAGACCTCAGATGTTGGGAATTAGAGAAATTTATAAATTTAGATAAGTGAGTTACTATTAACTTTAAATTTGTGCATTTGGGATTCACAAAGTTAATAGATTAGTTCGCTCATTTAAGGGGGCGTTTGGTTTAGGGGAATAGGAGTGGGAAATGGGAATGTGAATCATTGATTGTCATTGTTAATGTTTGGATTATAGGAATAGGTGATCCTGTCCGGAAGCTGAATCAACAGACACTGGGTACGTGGCACTCTCCGGTTGTTGACGTGGATCCTTGACTGCTGGTGCACACCTCCGGTGAACCTGCAAAGAAGTCGGGCCGGGAAAGGGTTCCCGGCGACGACCCTCCGACGCTCAAGTAAGAAACATGAGTAGCAAAGAAGTGGCTCTAAGGATTCTTTTTTTACATACCTCCGGTGAAGTCTGATGGTTCATATATATAGAGCCACGGGGGCTTAATGCACATAATCCGAAGTACACACGTGTCACACCCCATACCGCAGCATAAGCTTGTCAGGCAAGCATACCTGACTCCATGTTGCTTCAGTCTGAGCGTCTTTTCGATGGGACAGCAGAACTTTCTCTCGACCCATACTGAGTATGGTCTGATCTTTGACCATGCTTGTTGTCATCAACAGGGGTTACTGAAATGACGTTCGCACTGTCCTCTACTCTTTGACTGTCGTTTCTCGGATCGACCACCGAGCCGCTCGGCCAGAACCCTCGTCTGATTTGGCGTAAGTGGTCGTCCGTCAAGGAAGGCTCAGGGTCGTCCATCCGCTCGGCTCTCACCGCCTGAGATCTTGGCCGATCGGGCACACGGCTCGACCTTTACTTCCGCGGTGTAGCACGGCCGGGCGGGTTATCCGCTCGGCCCTATGATCCTCCCACTTCGATTCCCTGGGGTTGACCCTCCTTTGACTGCTGACCTACACGTGTCATCGGCTTTTCCCTTATGAGGGCCCCCCCGGTCTTACCACTGGATCACTTGCCTTCCCCTCAAGTCTAGTCGAAGGAGGCGGAGTCCGACTGACTGGACTGCCGACCTGATCGAATAAGGGCTGCTGTACTAGGCCGCTCGGCCGAGCTAGGGAATGCTCATCTGCTCGGCTTACATTCTTTGTCAAGTCCGTTCGGCTCTATTACCGGGTCGGTGTTGACGCTTGTTGCACGCGTGCTGCGTGCGGTGGCAGGCGCTCATTAAATGCGCCCTGTGTCTTGTTGACATGTGGCGTTGTCGCTATCGTCAGCGTACGGCGCTGGCCTCACCTCCGATGGGACAACCGCCATTTGAAATGAACGGCTGGATGATGGCCTCGTTCTTTACGACCTGGATCGGACGGTGGAGGCTGCTCGAGGCCGACGTTATAAAGCTCACGGCATCTCTTCCTCGCCGCATTTCTGCTTCATCCACCTCCGACGCCCCTCTGCTCTTTTCTTCTCCGGCGACCTTGCTCCTCAACTCTTCGGCAACCCCAAGGCCCCAGTCGATCATCCTTTTGCTCGTAAGCCCTCCTTTTCCTTGCTTCCCCCCTCCTTTTCTTTCTGTTAGTTGTTTCCTCCATTCGGCCGCCCTTTATTTCTTGTTCGAACCCTTCTTTTTAGTCCCGCATTCCTTTGTCTTTCGACCATGACTAGCACTTCACAGCCGACCGGCGGCGCTCCTGGTCTTTGGTACACGACCATGGAGAGCCGATTTGACGAGGAGGACGCCCTGCGCCTCACTCGAACATATAACCTGTCGGTCGACCACCACATAGTATTAGCCACCCCCACCGACCGGCCTCATGACTTGCCGCCCGACGCTGTTCTTTTCTTCCGAGACCAATTTTTGGTCGGGCTACGCTTTCCACCCCATAAGTTTTTCTTGCAAGTATGCAACTACTTTCGCATCCCGCTCGGCCAGATAGTTCCCAATTCCATAAGGCTGCTGAGCGGGGTGATAATTCTCTTTAAATTGAACGGCATCCCCCTCGACCCCAAAATTTTCCATTACTTCTATTACCCTAAGCAAGCCGAGTGGGGTACTTTCATTTTCCAGTCTAGGATAGGTTTCGTCCTTTTTGATAACATGCCGAGCTCCAACAAACATTGGAAGGAGCATTTCTTCTACATTAGTTTCCCCGAGCCATCGGCCTTCCGTATCAAATGGCAGACGGCGATGCCATCACAACCGGAGCTCGGCAAGTTTAGGGGCGATCCGGCCTACCTTCATGCAGCCGACCGGCTAGTCGGACAGCGATACCACATCGACAAGCTGCTCCTTCCGGGAGTACTATATATATTTGGCTTGTCCCCTATTCCGGCCGACCTGCCTTGCAGCATGAGTAAGTTCTCTTATCATCCTCTTTCTTTTGTTCTAACTGATTTATTCTTTGCTTCTGCAGCCGAAGTCATGTGGCGCGCCAAGGCTACCGAGCGGCTGAAACTGAGAGCCGTTGAGATCGAGGCGGCCAAGAATAGAGAGGTTGCCGAGCGGGGCTTGACCTCAGTCGGTCCGGCCACGGGGGAGGGTGAGGGGACCCAAATTGTCCTTGAAGCCTTAGACGCTTCTACCTCTCTCGGCGAGGCTACAGGCGATGTAGAGCCCTCTACTCAAGTTGGGGTAGAGGGCCGCTCGGCCGACGAAGCCCCCTTAGCAACTCGGAAGCGCGGGCCACCAGAGCGAGTTTCCCAGCCGACCACATCTGACGAACGGCGCTCCGAGCGGGGCGATGAAGCTCCAGTGCTATCCGGGACTGTCTCTATAGAGAGCACCCCCACTCCGCACGGCTCTCCAAGGGCTGCCTCTGAGGTGCCGCCCTCCAGCCCTCCCCGAGCCATGCGGCGCCTTAGGCGATTGGGCGACCGTCCTTCTTCCTCCACCGGTGAGCCGTCCGGTAAGGCCGCTGCGCCCTAGGGTGATCTGAGCGGCCCGAGGTTGATAAAAACGGTCTTGCGCCTCCCGTCGGAAGAATACTTGGCGGCTGCTGATCGGTCGGTGGTCCCCGAGCAGCAGATCACCCTTACGGGTCCTCTCGCCAAAGCTTGGGAGGATGCTCGGCTCCGAATTGCAATGATGACTCCCGGTCAGCTCGGCGACAGCAATTTACAACATGCGACCGGGGTATGTTCTTTTACTTTGTTGGTTATTTTGGGTATGTTCGCAGAACTGGGTGGAGCAGATTGCCATCAGCAATCGCCTAGCCGAACTGGAGGACGAGCTGAAAAAGCTCAAGGCCGCGGGAGAAAGCAGACAATCGACGGCCGCTCTGGAGAAGGCCAAAAGGTTGCTGGAAGCCGAACGGGGTAAGTCCTCCGGCTTGTTGAGCGAAGTGGCCCGCCTCGAAGCCTTGGTCAAGCAGCGGGACAAGGAAATAAAAACTGCGACCACCCGGAAGCGCAAAACCATCGATGACATGGATATAATGAAGGTAGAGAACCGGGGGTTAGAGCAGCGGGTGAAGGAGCTGGACGCCTCACTGACCGCCGAACGGGAGGGCCGCTCCGCCGACCAGGCTAAAGCGGAAGGGGCTTTGCAAGATCTTCAAGCTGCCCTTGACGCTTCCAAGACTACTCTCAAAGAGTATCAAGACGGGGAGCCCAGTCGGTCGGCGGAGGTGCGCAAAGCATTCGTCCGCTCGGACGAATTTGACGAAAGGTTTAGCGACAAGCTATCCTTAACCTTTGAAGAGGCGATCAAAGTGGCGGTGGACTACATGAAGACCAAGGGCCACATACCTGCCGAGCTGTCCGCCCCCCCCCCCCCCCCCCTCGAAGATCTAGCGGCCATGATGGGCTCCATCCCCGACTCTCTTTTTAATTTCGATGACTGTGAATGAGGGTTTGTGAGGTTTCTTTCAAGTATCTATGATCTTCTGTATGCTTGCTGCTCGGGGCAAATATTATAAATTTTATCTGTCCGCTGTTCGGCGTGAATGAATTTTTTCTTTTGTTATTTGTTTGTTCGACCAGCGTCCAACCTCTAACTTTCGTCTCGGTCATAGTTTTCTCGCGTCAAGTACATTTTATAAAGGAGCCGCTCGGCCATACGATGTCTTCATTCTCGCTTTTACGGCAGGCCCGATCACGGGTCGGCCCTTACAACCGAGAACCACGCAGAGAGTCATCCGTCCGGCGGCCTTATAGGCTCCGGTTGCCCGCCTTTTGACGTCGAATTTTACCATCGGACCTCGACTGTCTTCCGATCGGAAGGTTTATAGACGCCGATTCATCTCTCCGTTTTTAACATCGAAGCTCGACGGTCTTCCGATCGGAGGGTTTATAGACGCCGATTCGTCTCTCGATTTTTAACATCGGAGTTCGACGGTCTTCCGATCGGAGGGTTTATAGACGCCGATTCGTCTCTCGATTTTTAACGTCGGAGCTCGACGGTCTTCCGATCGGAGGGTTTATAGACGCCTATTCGTCTTTCGATTTTTAACGTCGGAGCTCGACGGTCTTCCGATCGGAGGGTTTATAGACGCCGATTCGTCTCTCGATTTTTAACGTCGGAGCTCGACGGTCTTCCGATCGGAGGGTTTATAGACGCCGATTCGTCTCTCGATTTTTAACGTCGGAGCTCGACGGTCTTCCGATCGGAGGGCTTATAGACGCCGATTCGTCTCTCGATTTTTAACGTCGGAGCTCGATGGTCTTCCGATCGGAGGGTTTATAGACGCCGATTCGTCTCTCGATTTTTAACGTCGGAGCTCGATGGTCTTCCGATCGGAGGGTTTATAGACGCCGATTCGTCTCTCGATTTTTAACGTCGGAGCTCAACGGTCTTTAAGGCTAACTTTTAGCACTGCCGTTCGGTGAAACCATTTGCCATTATAATTTTTGCTTCCTGCATTACAAGTATATGGGTGACCAAATTATATGTGAAATTACATTAGCGCACCTCTCATCCAGCTCGGTACGGCTGGAGATGATTTGCGCTCCATGGTCGATCCAGCTGCCGCCCGTCTTCATCCTCCAAATAATAAGCACCCGAGCGGAGCTTTTCAATGACCTTGAAGGGGCCCGCCCAGGGAGCTTCCAGCTTGCCGACGTTGCCGACCGGCTTTACCTTCTTCCAGACAAGGTCATCGACTTGGAATGTTCTGGGGATTACGCGTCGGTTGTAGTTTTGCTTCATCCGCTGCTAGTACGCCATCAGCCGGACGGATGCCTTGGCTCGCTCCTCGTCAACCAAATCCAGCTCCATGTTTCTCCGCTCAGCGTTATCATCGTCATAATTCTGGATCCGAGCGGACTCGACGCCGACTTCAACGGGGATAACCGCTTCGCCGCCACACACCAGATGGAAGGGAGTGACGCCAGTTCCTTCCTTCGGAGTAGTTCGGATAGCCCATAAGACGTCGGGCACTTCATCCACCCAGCTTCCTCCCATATGGTCGAGCCGAGCCCTCAAAATGCGAAGAACTTCCCTGTTCGCCACTTCGGCTTGGCCATTGCTTTGGGGATACGCCACGGACGTGAAGTGTTGCTCGATGCCATAACTTTTGCACCAATCTTCGAGCAACTTTCCTGTGAATTGCCGCCCGTTGTCGGAAACAAGTCGACGGGGGATGCCGAACCGACAGATGATGTTCTGCCAGATAAACTTCTTGACCATCTGCTCGGTAATCTTGGCTAGCGGCTCGGCCTCCACCCATTTGGAAAAATAATCAACTGCCACTAGTAGAAATTTCCGTTGCCCGGTCGCCATGGGAAATGAACCCACAATATTCATTCCCCATTGGTCGAAGGGACAGGACACAGTGGCCGCTTTCATTTCTTCCGCCGGTCGGTGTGAGAAATTATGATACTTCTGGCAAGAAAGACAAGTCGCGACGGTCCGAGTGGCGTCTGCTTGTAGGGTTGGCCAGAAGTATCCGGCCAGCAGTATCTTCTTAGCCAGCGATCGTCTGTCCGGATGTCCTCCGCATGATCCTTGATGCACTTCTTGGAGAATGTACTCCGCGTCTTCTGAGCTTACGCATTTCAGTAGAGGGCGAGAGAAAGCCTTTTTGTATAGTTGATCTCCAATAAGTGTGAACCGACCGGCTCTCCTTCTAAGGAGCTGGGCTTCATTGTGATCAGAGGGAGTAGCTCCTGAGTGGAGAAACTCCATGATGGGTGTCCTCCAATCACTAGGAAACGTGAGGCCCTCCATTCAGTCGACATGTGCTACCAAAGCTACCTGTTCAAGTGGATGCTGGATGCTGACCGACACTATCGCACTTGCCAGTTTGGCTAATTCGTCTGCTGCCTGGTTCTCCGCTCGAGGTATCTTCTGGATAATAACTTCTCTGAAATTGGCTTTGAGCTTTTCAAAGGCTTCAGCGTAGAACTTGAGCCGAACGTTGTTAATCTCGAAAGTACCAGAGAGCTGCTGAGCGGCCAGCTGAGAATCTGAATGCAGTGTTATCCATCCGGCTCTCACATGCCGAGCCGCTTGTAGGCCGGCTATAAGGGCCTCATATTCTGCTTCATTATTTGTAGCTCGGTAATCAAGCCGGACGGACAAGTGCATCGTTTCCCCTTGGGGGGAGAGTAACAGTACTCCAACACCGCTTCCGAGCCGAGTAGATGATCCGTCCACAAATATCTTCCACATGGCTTCGGGCTCAGGCTTTTGTACTTCGGTGATAAAATCTGCCAAGGACTGAGCTTTTATCGCCGAACGGGGTTGGTACTGAATGTCAAATTCACTCAACTCTGTGGTCCATTTGATGAGCCACCCGGACGCTTCGGGATTTAACAGTACTCTACCCAATGGGCTGTTCGTCCGGACGATGATAGTATGAGCCAAGAAATAGGGGCGGAGTCGTCGAGCGGCAAGGACTAGAGCGAAAGCCAGCTTCTCGAGCCCGGTGTAGCGAGATTCAGCATCTTTTAAAATATGGCTCAGAAAATATACAGGTTCGTCTCCGCTCGCCCTTACCAGTGCTG
This sequence comes from Zingiber officinale, assembly GCF_018446385.1. NCBI lineage: Eukaryota > Viridiplantae > Streptophyta > Magnoliopsida > Zingiberales > Zingiberaceae > Zingiber > Zingiber officinale. Next base: position 3,890,760 of record NC_055995.1, on the reverse strand, counting down.
AGCCGACTGCTTGCTCGTTTGAAGATAAATAAATACAAAGTGGTTCGCCTACTGCTGGCTTAGCGAGCACGGGTAGAGAGTTCAAGTACGTCTTCAGATCTTCGAACGCCCGATCACATTCTTCGTCCCAGTGAAACTTCGTGGCTTTGCGCAAGATTTTAAAAAATGGCATGCTCCGATCGGCGGTCTTTGAGATAAATCTGGACAGTGCAATTATCCGACCGGTCAGGCGCTGCACTTCCCTTAGATTTCTTGGAGGCGACATATCTTGTAAAGTTTTCACCTTGCTGGGATTTGCTTCGATACCCCGCTCGGTCACTATATAGCCCAAGAAACGCCCACCTTTCGCTCCGAACAGGCATTTCTGAGGGTTTAGCTTAACCTCATACTTCCTCAGCGTTCGGAACGTCTCCTCCATATCTTTGAATAGATCGGCTGCTCGGACGGACTTGATAAGAATGTCGTCCACATATACTTCCAGATTCCGCCCGATCTGCTCCTTGAATACTTTGTTCATCAAGCGCTGATAAGTGGCGCCTGTGTTCTTTAGTCCGAACGGCATCACATTATAGCAGTAGGTGTCGTCGGCGGTAACGAAGCTAACTTTTTCTTGATCTTCCCGGGCGAGCGGCACTTGATGATAGCCCTGATAAGCGTCCAGCATGCAGATCAACTCACAACCGGCTGTGGAGTCCACCAGCTGATCGATTCCGGGCAAAGGATAAAAATCTTTTGGACACGCCTTGTTAAGATCTCGGAAATCAATACAAACTCTCCACTTGTTGCCCGGCTTGGAGACTAATACCACATTTGCTAGCCAGCTCGGGAATTGGACCTCGCGTATATGGCCGGCCTCCAGGAGTTTCTCCACCTCCTCTCGGATGATGGCATTCTGCTCGGCACTGAAATCCCTCTTTCTCTGCTTAACTGGCCGGGCGTCCGGTCGGACATGGAGCTCGTGCTGCGCTATACTCGGCGAAATTTCAGGAAGCTCATGTGTTGACCAGACGAAGACATCACAATTTTTCTGGAGGCATTTGATTATCTCCTCTTTCTGGTCTGTCTCTAGATCGACCGCAATGAACGTGGTGGCCTCCGGCCGGGTCGGGTGAATCTGCACTTCCTCTTTTTCTTCATAAACCAAAGAGGGAGGCTTTTCAGTGATAGCTTTCACCTCGACCCGGGGCGTCTTCCGAGTGGAACTGGATTCTGCTCGGACCATCTTGACGTAACACCGCCGAGCTGCTAATTGGTCTCCTCGTACTTCTCCCACTTTATCCAAGACGGGGAACTTGATCTTCTGGTGGAAGGTGGATACGGCCGCTCGGAACTCGCTGAGCACCGGTCGTCCCAAAATGACGTTGTATGACGAGGGAGAGTCGATTACCACGAAGTTTGCTGTCCGCGTCCTCCTTAGCGGCTCCTCTCCCAGTGAGATAGCCAGTCGGATCTGTCCGACCGGCAGAACTTCGTTGCCCGTGAACCCGTAGAGGGGGTTCGTCATAGGCAGCAGCTCGGCCCGATCGATTTGTAGTTGGTCGAAGGCCTTTTTGAATATAATATTGACCGAGCTCCCTGTGTCAATAAAGACGCGGTGAATAGTGTAATTGGCTATTACCGCTTTAATGAGGAGAGCATCGTCATGTGGCACTTCGACCCCTTCTAAGTCCCTGGGCCCGAAGCTGATCTCGGGTCCACTCGCCCTCTGTTGGCTGCAGCCGACTGCATGGATCTGGAGTTGTCGGACGCTCGCCTTTCTGGCTCGGTTGGAGTCTCCTCCGGTTGGCCCACCAGCTATGATGTTGATTTCCCCTCGGGAAGTGTTGTTTCTGTTTTCTTCTTCCCGAGCGGACGGTCTGGGCTGCTCCCTGGATATCCGAGGATTATTTTCACGCCTCGGAGTGTGGTGCCTTTCCGGAGTTTATCCCTGACGCCTGTCGGGTATCATCCGATCAGCTTCCCGAGGTCTTTGTCTCCTGTCGGATGATGGTGATCGTCGGCCGCCACTCCGAGGAACGGGATGAGCGATCAAGGGGAGACTTCGACAATCTCTGTTGTTGTGCGTGTCCGTTCGGTGAAAGGAACAGAACATGGGCGTCCATTTTTTCTTCGGCTTGGGCCGCTCGGCTGCTACCTCTTGTACATGGGACCTAGCGTGAGGGGAGCGGATTGCTTCAGCTCTGGGTCCTTTGGGGGGCTGATGAGCAGTATGTGGCTTCCGCTCGGCCTGGGGAGCCCGTTCGACGGGTGTTTCTTTTCTTCGGGCCACTTGGGCTTCTTCCACATTGATGTACTCGTTGGCCCGGTGTAACATATGATCGTAGTCTCGAGGTGGCTTCCGGATGAGCGAGCGGAAGAAATCCCCGTCCACGAGACCTTGTGTAAATGCGTTCATCATTGTCTCTGAGGTGGCCGTTGGAATGTCCATGGCCACTTGGTTGAAGCGTTGAATATAAGCCCTGAGCGACTCCCTGGGCTCTTGTTTGATGGCGACGAGGCTCACGCTAGTCTTCTGGTAGCGCCGACTACTTGCAAAATGGTGAAGGAAGGTCGTACGGAAGTCTTTGAAGCTTGTAATGGATCCGTCCGGCAGTCTCCGAAACCACCGTTGAGCCGATCCAGAGAGGGTGGTCAGAAAAACTCGACACTTCACCCCATCTGTATATTGGTGAAGGGTAGCCGTGTTGTCAAATTTACCCAAGTGATCGTCCGGGTCGGTGGTTCCATTGTATTCACCGATCGCCGGGGGCACATAGTGCTTTGGTAGAGGGTCCCTCAAGATGGCCTCTGAGAATTGTCGATTGACCCGCTCGGGCGAGGAGTCCGTTCAAGGGGCTTTGCCTTTTCGTCGTGGTACTTCGTCGGATGAAGAGCCTCTGTCCCGATTAGCTGCTGCGGCCTCAGGAGGAGTGCGGAAGAGGGCTCGATGGAATGGAACCGTGACTTGTGGTGCTTCCGCTCGGCCACCCGATGCAGATGTGGCTTGCTGCTCCATCCGTTCGGCTTGTGACTTTTGTTTTTGTTCCACCATCTTGGCGGCTCTTATCTCGATCAGAGCGTCGAGCTCTTCTGTGGAGAGCATCACCGAATGTTGTCGTCCAGCTTCGTCCATCGTTTCCGCCCGGATACAGGAACGCTCCCACAGACGGCGCCAGATTGATCCTGTCCGGAAGCTGAATCAACGGACGCTGGGTACGTGGCGCTCTCCGGTTGCTGACGTGGATCCTTGACTGCTGGTGCACATCTCCGGTGAACCTGCAAAGAAGTCGGGCCGGGAAAGGGTTCCCGGCGACGACCCTCCAACGCTCAAGTCAGAAAGATGAGTAGCAAAGAAGTGGCTCTAAGGATTCTTTTTTTACATACCTCCGGTGAAGTCTGATGGTTCATATATATAGAGCCACGGGGGCTTGATGCATATAATCCGAAGTGCACACGTGTCACACCCCATACCGCAACATAGGCTTGTCAGGCAAGCATACCTGACTCCATGTCGCTTCAGTCTGAGCGTCTTTTCAATGGGACAGCAGAACTTTCTCTCGACCCATACTGAGTATGGTCTGATCTTTGACCATGCTTGTTGTCATCAACAGGGGTTACTGAAATGACGTTCGCACTGTCCTCTACTCTTTGACTGTCGTTTCCCGGATCGACCACCGAGCCGCTCGGCCAGAACCCTCGTTTGATCTGGCGTAAGTGGTCGTCCGTCCGGGAAGGCTCAGGGTTGTCCATCCACTCGGCTCTCACCGCCTGAGACCTTGGCCGATCGGGCACACGTCTCGACCTTTACTTCCGCGGTGTAGCACGGCCGGGCGGGTTATCCGCTCGGCCCTATGATCCTCCCACTTCGATTCCCTGGGGTTGACCCTCCTTTGACTGCTGACCTACACGTGTCGTCGGCTTTTCCCTTATGAGGGCCCCCCCGGTCTTACCACCGGATCAATAGGAATATGAATAAGGAAATGAATCCTTGAAATTGGGTAATAACTCATTCCCATGTACCTCCCCTTCAATGAGTCATTACCCTATTTTCATCAATCAAAATATTCTCTTATTCCAAAAATACCCTTGACCTAAAACTAAAATTTTCTCCCTTAATATCAAATATCAAAATTTATTTATTTATTTTTTCTTCATATCACTTCTCTCTCCTTGTTCTCTCTCATCATATTTTCTCTCTCATTATTTTATCACACACTTTCTCTCTCCTATCACACTCTCTTTCTTCTTTTTTCTCATTACACTTTCTCTCTCCTCAATCTCTTCCATCACACTCTCTTCTTTCTTTTTTTCATCATACTTTCTCTCTCTTCAATCTCTCCCATCACACTCTCTTTTCTCTTTTTTTTCTCATCACACTTTCGCTCTCATCACACTTTCTCTCTCCTTAATCTCTCTTGTCACTCCTTCCTTTTTTTTTCCTCAACACACTTTCTCTCTCATCATACTTTCTCTCTCATCATCTCTCCCATCACACTCACTGTTCTTTTTTTTTCTCATCATACTTTCTCTCTCATCATACTTTCTCTCTGTAAAATACTGAAAATAGGCGAATATTAATAAGGGAATTTTCCGGAATTTTTGGATATTTTTCGGGAATTTTTCGGAGCTCGTATGGACGAGTTAACGGGGACAAGAACGGGGTCCGGAAAAGCCTGTTTAGGCAACCCAATTTAAGCGAGGAAAAGATTATATTTATATATCCTTTTCCTCTTTATTTCTTTATTTCTTTTCCTTTGCTTTTGTCGCCGAACCCGAGCCAAACCCGCACCCTTTCCTTCTTCTCCCCGACGCCGCTGCGCCCTTCTCCTTCGGTGCCCTAACCGCCGGCCACTCGGCGGTTCTCTCCTCTCTTCTCCCACGCGTGCTTAAGCCGGACCAAGGGAGAAGCCGACTTTCTTCTTCTCTCTGTGCTTTTCTCCTCTGTGCAGCGCCGAAGCTTCTTCCTCTTCTCATCTCTTCATCGCGCCTCTCTTCATCTTCTCTTGTGCCCTAGAGAGCAGCGAGCCACCACCGCCGCTCCTCCCTGTTGCACACCGCGAGCCGATTCCCTGTGCCCTATCGCCGGCCTTCTGCCGCGACGCTGACCCCTCTGCCGTCGGCGACGAGCCACCTCTCCGACTCTCTCTGTGCCGGCGACCGAGCTTCCTTTCCTCCCCACGGCAGAGCACTCCGACAGAGCACCACTCCTCCCCTTACTGTGCTGTGCCTAGTTTAGGTGTGGCCGAGCCTTCCTCTGTATCCTAGGTTCCGGTTGAGGTAAGTTTGGAATGTTGATTTTTCATCTTCTGTTCTTGATCCGAACAGTGTAAATCGTTTCCAACTAAGGGTGTTTTGTTCTTGAACCTGTTCTGGACAGAATCTGTGCGGTGGATTTTAGCAGCAAAGCTTTAAAATTTCAGCAGCAACGATCCTTGCTTCAGCCCTGAGTAGAGAGTTGTCAACCCTACAGCGGTGTTTGGTGTTGAGGTAAGAAGAATGATATCAGATTTGTAGTGATGCAAGTTTGATTTGTAGTTAGAGTTTGTGATTGTTTATCTACCAGTCTTTGTAACTTAGCCAACATTGTTCTCTAGCGATCCACAGCACCGGTCATTCTGTTTTGGGCAGGGAACCCCTTCGACTGTGAGCCATCAGCGATCATCTTGGATTTGGGTGAGTTCTTATGATTGGTTTAGATTAAGTTATTGTGATGGACTATGCTTATTGCAAGTCCCAATTTGAATGGATTGGTTAAGAAATGATTATCATGTGTTGAATGGATTTTGGAAGAAAAGGATGAGATTGTTATTGAGATTTTGGCATGCATTGTCCGATCTACGATAAACCTAAGTGATTGATTGTATATTTATTTCAGGGTTTTGATTTGAGACAAGAGCTCTGATTAGAGGACATACGATCTATTGGAGGCGGGTACCTCTTGACTTATCTTTTATGATATCGTCATTTGGATATGCATAGTACTTTATAGCTGCAAACAATGAACATGTTTGTCTTTGGTATGTCACTGTTTGATATCCATAGCATGTTAGGTTTGTCGCTTGTTATGTATCCGTGCTTATATCCCGTGATTTGTTACCATGAGTATCTTATTGCCATGAGTACTGTATTACCATGAGTACCTTAGTTCCTAGAGTAAGTGACATACCATGCTTTACTGAGGTTAGGACTAGGTTCTGGATTTTTGTTTCTGGCATGTGTATCTAAATTATCTGATACTTAGGTTTTTATGCCATACCTGGCTTGTGTACCTCTATTTGTATATCATATATGATTCGCGTACCCAGACTTTGATTCTTTGATCTGTGCATATTGTTGGTACATATGCTATGGAAAGGGGGATATGTTTAGGATCTAGGTTGTTATATCATAAAGGACCTGTATACCCTAGATCTGTGGATTTGACCTACTGATACTGTGGTACCCATACTATATATATATGGATTTTTTTCTATGCTGATCAGGATATACCATACTTGTTATGTTCGGGACATATGTTTTGATATTCTATCTGACCTGTGTACTCTAGATTTTGGTATGTGACCATCGCTTTTACAGTACCCATTTTATATATATGGATATGGTTATGTTGATCAGTTTTTCTATGCTTAGTGACATGCATCATGATTGCATGTTGTGCGATTGTCGGCTCCACTATGGTTGAGCCCATCGCCAGTTACATGTACTGCACACACCCCCACTCATGGTTTAGTGGTATATCAGGCAGGTGTGTGGCGGTTCTGCTGTTTGGCTCCGTTGGTCATGCGACTCAGCGTGGTAGCCGGCAGACAGTTCCGCTCTGTTTGGCTCCGCTGGCATTTAGTGTAGCAGCGTGGTAGCCGGCAGACGGTGGACTCTGTTTGGCTCCGTTGGTCAGGTGACTCAGCGTGGTAGCCGGCAGAGATGTCCTCCCCGTCATCGTGTACCGGGAGATGAGAGCATTACGCTCCCCCATTTATGATTTGGGGTCACAGGACAGGAGTACTCCGACAGCATCCCGTCCACTCGGTCACTCATCAGGAGCAGTGACGACAGAGTGCACGGTTGTCACAGCCCTACCCACTCGGACTCGCCATTTGTGTGTGAGAGGACTGACTGGCGTCAGGGGTGACCAGGACGCATCATTAGCATTATATGCATTGATGCATTTATATTCTTACGATTGTGTTTGCTGTATTTGGTTGCTGCATTTTGGTTGGATGCATACTTTTGACCTGCATACAGGATTATTGACACTTTTGGTTGACGACCCTTTTTGTCTGGATAGGAGTTCCTAGTGAGTACAGCTTCCTCAGTTACCTTTCAGTTTTGCATATTCCCTATATATGATTTGGAAGCTGTATTCCATGTTTATTGCTGTTAGATATATCTTACTACTCATGTCCATTGGTATTCGCTGAGTTGTTGAACTCACCCCCGTTGACACTATCTTTTTCAGGTACCAGGTTATTTATGGTGTCGCTTGGAGCATCCTGTCTGCTGGTCCCCACATCACATCAGAAGACTCATCGGTTTCACGTATGTTTTGTTTGTTTTATGTATCAGTTTGTTTATCTCTGTACTCCGGTTTTATTTTTTGAGTGTTGATGTTGTTATGTAGTATTTTGTATTGGTTCTTGGTTGTGTAAGCCTAGCCGGCTAGCAGTTTCGTGTTTGGTTTGTATATGGTTTCTGTCGTTTTCCGTTGTGTTTTGATTTTGGTACAGCCGAGTGGGCTGCTTTACTTATAACTGCGTGGTTGTGTTATTATTGTATCAGCCGAGTAGGCTGTATCATATAACTGCGTGGTTGTGTGTATATTCCAGCCGCCTGTGGCTGATGTATTATGATGCCTGTAGAAATGCTTCAGATTGTCCGCCGTACAGGGGAGGTGCTGCCGAAATTTCTTCGGACAGGGACTCCTCCGGGGTGTGACAATTTAGTGGTATCAGAGCAGGTATACGATACTTGCTATGTGTTCTGGATTTTCGAGATTTATCTGATATCAATTTATTTGGTATCAGAGTTCGACTTACGTGTCTTATTTTTCCGGTGTTTCGGATTTTGTGTTTTGGTCTTCTCGATGTGACTTTTCAGATTTTGGGACCTGGCAGCAGCAGGATATCTCCAAGCTATAGGAGGTATGTTGGTATACTGTTATCCTACATTTTTGTTAGTATATGTACTGTTGACTATTACAGTTTATGACATGTATTAACACTCTTTACTAGTACCTGTCTAGTTGATATATCATACATTTTATGTATTAGATAAACCACTGATCTTGATCGACCTTAATAGAGATTAAGGAATATAGTCTCTGCTGATTTTTCATATCATACCATTAGTAGTATTAGCTTTTGTTACTACTAATTGGTTAGGAGATGGAGGCACATACCAGCCTATGTTATTATTAGTGTGTAGTAGATAGTACCTTCATATTTATGTTGACTAGTCAGTAGAATACCGATATACTTTAGTTAGTTTTCGTCGGTAGATGATTATTGTACTATGGTTAGATCGGTCAATAGAAAATTGATTTACACATATTGACTTGGGTAGTCGTGAACGATTTACCTTAGATGTTTGTAGAGGCTTTATTTATTCTTGATTAGTTAATAGATGACCGATTAGTTTTGTTGATCCGATCAGTAGGGGAATTGACCTACTTTACTTCTAGATATTTGAATCTTGGGTTATTCGTGCTTAGTTGGATATCTTGAGCACATCGAGTACCTAGCTTATACTGACGTGGGAAAGGACTGAAATAGCCATATACTATTGTCGGTTTGGTCAGGCGATAGAGGATCGATGTATCCTATTCCATGGGTACTTTAATTTTAGACTGTATGTACCTAATTGGATAACTTAGAAGATGACATAGGGTTGGTGTGGTAGATGGGATTAAATATGCTGATTATGCATATCTATGTGGTGTACATGTGCTTATTATGTGATGTAAGAGTTTTATGGTAGATTGTCTGATTGTATCATCGAGCTAGTAAGTTGATTATACTCTTGGCATAGGTGTATATATGCCATGTGAGTGTGGTTTGAGGGGTATTCTTGATTTTACCTACGATGATATATGCACACGGGTTCGGTATACATTGTTGGAGGTATCATGGTGAATTATACCTATGATGTGAGTATTTTTTGTGTGTACTAATTGGAGGATTATGTCGGTCATACATATGTTGTGTGTGAACGTGTGTCAGATATATGGTTGGTAGCATCATGATGATTCTACCTATGTTAAATGTAGAATGTTAAATGTCTACATTATGATATTAGTTGTTTTACCCTGTCAACTAATTCTCCCATTAGTGGGTGACCGACCCACTAGGAGGATGATAGAGTTGACTATGGATTTGATTTGCTTACTGGGTGGTTATACCCTAGGCTACCCACAGTGATCTGTGGTAGAGAGATCTTGTGCAGTCTCTAGCTAGATAGTTAGGTGCTTTGGGCACTTATGTATTGTTTGTGGTAGAGCGTAGCTCCCACATGTTATGGATTGTTTGTGGTAGAGCGTAGTTTTCACTTATTCTGGATTTCCACATATTTAGGGATTGTTTTGTAGTGGAGCGTTGCTCCTACATATTGCGGATTGTTTGTAGCGGAGCATTGCTCCCATATATATTGTGGATACATATTTTGGATTATTTGTGGTGGAGCGTTGCTCCCACATATGGAGGATTTCTTGTGGTAGAGCGTTGCTCCCACATATGTGGTATTTCGTGTGATAGAGCATTGCTCTCACACTGGAGGTTCTATTCTTTGGTGATTATATATCGTTGGTGATTAGATCTGTTTATTATTGAGGATCTTATGGTTAGGAATGTCTGTGATACGGACATTATGTGTCTTGGTTTTACCATTAGTGCTTGAGGTGCCCTAGAGGTTAGCATGAACTCGATGATTTGAGTATTACTGGAATGTTTGGATTAGTTTCCATTGTCTTTGTTGACGATGTGGTGATTTATTTCTGATCCGAGGTGAGTCACGCACAATGTTTCGACGAGAACATCTATATGCGAAGATCAGTAGTGTGTAATTTTGGTTGTCTTCTGTGAGATATTTGAGACACACGGTCACCAATAGGAGTATACCGTGGTTACACAGGAGATAGAGGATGTTACTGTTGGGAGTAGACGGAGTCTATAGAAGAGGCTCGCAACTTCCTTTGTTTGGCCGATATTTCCGGAGATGCGTTGAGGATTTCTCACGGATTGTTATGCTATTTACATGCCTGACCAGGAAAGGCGTGAAGTTCACGTGGTCCGAGGACTACGAGACCAGCTTAGAGGAGCTGAAGCGGAGACTAGGGGTGACTCCGATTTTGGTTTTACCTTCTGAAGAGGACATATTCGTGCTCTATACCGACGCATGACTACAGAGTTTGGGCGCTATTTTGGTGCAGCACGACACGGTAGTCTTCTATGTTTTTCGACAGTTGTAGGAGCATGAGTAGAACTACCAGTATATGACTTGTGGCTGGCCGTCATTATTTTGTGCCTTGAAGATTTGGCAGCCTTATCTATACGGCGTTACATTTGAGATTCTCACGGACCATGAGAGTCTCAAATATTTGTTCACTTAGAAGGAACTTAAATCTCTGACAGAGGTGATGGATGGAGTTCTTGAAGGATTTTGATTGTACCATTAGCTATCACCCAGGAAAAGCTAATGTGGTTGTCGATGCACTTAGCCGGAAGTCCAGAGGGACTTTAGCTTGCCACCGAGTTGTGGTCACAGACTTGATTCAAGGTTTCTCCGATTTGGGGCCTTGAGAGGATAGGACAGACAGAGCAGGGTACTCTGGTTACCATGGTTGCTCAGTCGTTAATCAGGATGAGGATCGAGAGCCCTAAGCTGCTGATCAGTATTTACAGTTTATTTGCAGCCAGATAGCTTCCGGGTAGCAGACCGAGTTCACACGAGACGAGGAGGGTGTTGTACACTTCCGAGGCAGATTATGCGTACTTCAGTCTCGTCCGGTCTTATGGGAGTTACTTTCGGAGGTTCATCACTCATGATTTGCTGTCCACCCAGGCGGTACCCGTGTGTACCAAGATTTGAGGTGTTTCTATTGGTGGAACGACATGAAGGAAGACATCGCGGATTTTGTAGCTAGATGTCTTGTTTGTCAACAAGTGAAGGCCGAGCATTAGAGATCTGTCGGCTTATTTCAGCGATTCCTATTCTTGAGTGGAAATGAGAACATATTACTATGGACTTTGTGGTGAGTTTGCCGAGGACATGACGAGACCATGACGTGATTTGGGTAATCTTTGATCAATTACCCAAATCCGCGCACGTTGTAGCTAATCGGAGGATAGATTTCCTGGATCGATTGGTAGATCTGTTTTGCCGGGAGATCATCAGATCACGTGGTGTTCCGTTGATTATTATTTCGGATAGAGACCTCGGTTCACGTCTCGTTTTTGACAGAGTCTGCAGCAGGCCTTGGGCACGCAGCTCTGTTTTAGTATAACTTTCCATCCGTAGACAGATGGACAGTTAGAGCGGACCATTCAGACTCTAGAGGATTTGCTGAGGTCTTGTGTATTGGATTTTATGGGCAGTTGGTAGGACCATTTGCCATTGGTAGAGTTCGTCTATAACAACGGTTTGCATTCGGCTATCCAAATGCCACCGTTGAAGCGTTGTAAGGTAGGCCTTGTCGGACATCCATCCTCTGGGTTGAGGTTGGGGAGGCCCAGTTATTAGGACCTCATAGAGCTCAGTATGAGGCAGAGTTGGTCCGTATTATCAGACGGAGGATGTTAGAGGCGCAGGATCGCCAGAAGTGTTATGCTGATCAGAGACGCAGACCCTTAGCATTCTCTATTGGCGACCATGTATTTCTGCGAGTTCCACCCACGAAAGGGGTGAGGAGATTTGACCTCAGAGGTAAGCCAGCTCCGCGATACATTGGTCCTTTTCAGATCTTGGAGATGATTGGAGCGGTAGCTTACTGGTTACCTCTACCACCATCCTTGGTAGGCGTGTACGATGTGTTCTACGTGTCTATGTTAAGCAGATACCTACTCGACCCGACACATAACCGGAAAGAGCGTCAGTTGCGGAACCAGACTATCCGACTGGTTAAAGTCGGATGACAGCATCATTCGGATAAGGAGGCTACTTGGGAGCTCGAGGATATGATCCGAGCTCGATATCCCCATCTTTACACTTGAGATATGTGATTTAATTTACCCTTCAGCATTAATAAGGGAATTTTCCGGAATTTTTGGATATTTTTCGGGAATTTTTCGGAGTTCGTATGGACGAGTTAACGGGGACAAGAACGGAGTCCGGAAAAACCTGTTTAGGCTACCCAATTTAAACGAGGAAAAGATTATATTTATATATCCTTTTCCTCTTTATTTCTTTATTTCTTTTCCTTTGCTTTTGTCGCCGAACCCGAGCCAAACCCGCACCCTTTCCTTCTTCTCCCCGACGCCGCCACGCCCTTCTCCTTCGGTGCCCTAACCGCCGGCCACTCGGCGGTTCTCTCCTCTCTTCTCCCACGCGTGCTTAAGCCGGACCAAGGGAGAAGCCGACTTTCTTCTTCTCTCTGTGCTCTTCTCCTCTGTGCAGCGCCGAAGCTTCTTCCTCTTCTCATCTCTTCACCGCGCCTCTCTTCATCTTCTCTTGTGCCCTAGAGAGCAGCGAGCCACCACCGCCGCTCCTCCCTGTTGCACACCGCGAGCCGATTCCCTGTGCCCTATCGCCGGCCTTCTGCCGCGACGCTGACCCCTCTGCCGTCGGCGACGAGCCACCTCTCCGACTCTCTCTGTGCCGGCGACCGAGCTTCCTTTCCTCCCCACGGCAGAGCACTCCGGCAGAGCACCACTCCTCCCCTTACTGTGCTGTGCCTAGTTTAGGTGCGGCCGAGCCTTCCTCTGTGTCCTAGGTTCCGGTTGAGGTAAGTTTGGAATGTTGATTTTTCATCTTCTGTTCTTGATCCGAACAGTGTAAATCCTTTCCAACTAAGGGTGTTTTGTTCTTGAACCTGTTCTGGACAGAATCTGTGCGGTGGATTTTAGCAGCAAAGCTTTAAAATTTCAGCAGCAACGATCCTTGCTTCAGCCCTGAGTAGAGAGTTGACAACCCTACAGCGGTGTTTGGTGTTGAGGTAAGAAGAATGATATCAGATTTGTAGTGATGCAAGTTTGATTTGTAGTTAGAGTTTGTGATTGTTTATCTACCAGTCTTTGTAACTTAGCCAACATTGTTCACTAGCGATCCACAGCACCGGTCATTCTATTTTGGGCAGGGAACCCCTTCGACTGTGAGCTATCAGCGATCATCTTGGATTTGGGTGAGTTCTTATGATTGGTTTAGATTAAGTTATTGTGATGGACTATGCTTATTGCAAGTCCCAATTTGAATGGATTGGTTAAGAAATGATTATCATGTGTTGAATGGATTTTGGAAGAAAAGGATGAGATTGTTATTGAGATTTTGGCTTGCATTGTCCGATCTACGATAAACCTAAGTGATTGATTGTATATTTATTTCAGGGTTTTGATTTGAGACAAGAGCTCTGATTAGAGGGCATACGATCTATTGGAGGCGGGTACCTCTTGACTTATCTTTTATGATATCGTCATTTGGATATGCATAGTACTTTATAGCTGCAAACAATGAACATGTTTGTCTTTGGTATGTCACTGTTTGATATCCATAGCATGTTAGGTTTGTCGCTTGTTATGTATCCGTGCTTATATCCCGTGATTTGTTACCATGAGTATCTTATTGCCATGAGTACTGTATTACCATGAGTACCTTAGTTCCTAGAGTAAGTGACATACCATGCTTTACTGAGGTTAGGACTAGGTTCTGGATTTTTGTTTCTGGCATGTGTATCTAAATTATCTGATACTTAGGTTTTTATGCCATACCTGGCTTGTGTACCTCTATTTGTATATCATATATGATTCGCGTACCCAGGCTTTGATTCTTTGATCTGTGCATATTGTTGGTACATATGCTATGGAAAGGGGGATATGTTTAGGATCTAGGTTGTTATATCATAAAGGACCTGTATACCCTAGATCTGTGGATTTGACCTACTGATACTGTGGTACCCATACTATATATATATGGATTTTTTTCTATGCTGATCAGGATATACCATACTTGTTATGTTCGGGACATATGTTTTGATATTCTATCTGACCTGTGTACTCTAGATTTTGGTATGTGACCATCGCTTTTACAGTACCCATTTTATATATATGGATATGGTTATGTTGATCAGTTTTTCTATGCTTAGTGACATGCATCATGATTGCATGTTGTGCGATTGTCGGCTCCACTATGGTTGAGCCCATCGCCAGTTACATGTACTGCACACACCCCCACTCATGGTTTAGTGGTATATCAGGCAGGTGTGTGGCGGTTCTGCTGTTTGGCTCCGTTGGTCATGCGACTCAGCGTGGTAGCCGGCAGACAGTTCCACTCTGTTTGGCTCCGCTGGCATTTAGTGTAGCAGCGTGGTAGCCGGCAGACGGTGGACTCTGTTTGGCTCCGTTGGTCAGGTGACTCAGCGTGGTAGCCGGCAGAGATGTCCTCCCCGTCATCGTGTACCGGGAGATGAGAGCATTGCGCTCCCCCATTTATGATTTGAGGTCACAGGACAGGAGTACTCCGACAGCATCCCGTCCACTCGGTCACTCATCAGGAGCAGTGACGACAGAGTGTCACAACCCTACCCACTCGGACTCGCCATTTGTGTGTGAGAGGGCTGACTGGGGGTGACCAGGACGCATCATTAGCATCATATGCATTGATGCATTTATATTCTTACGATTGTGTTTGCTGCATTTGGTTGCTGCATTTTGGTTGGATGCATACTTTTGACCTGCATACAGGATTATTGACACTTTCGGTTGACGACCCTTTTTGTCTGGATAGGAGTTCCTGGTGAGTACAGCTTCCTCAGTTACCTTTCAGTTTTGCATATTCCCTATATATAATTTGGAAGCTGTATTCCATGTTTATTGCTGTTAGATATATCTTACTACTCATGTCCATTGGTATTCGCTGAGTTGTTGAACTCACCCCCGTTGACACTATCTTTTTCAGGTACCAGGTTATTTATGGTGTCGCTTGGAGCATCTTGTCTGCTGGTCCCCACGTCACATCAGAAGACTCATCGGTTTCACGTATGTTTTGTTTGTTTTATGTATCAGTTTGTTTATCTCTGTACTCCGGTTTTATTTTTTGAGTGTTGATGTTGTTATGTAGTATTTTGTATTGGTTGTTGGTTGTGTAAGCCTAGCCGGCTAGCAGTTTCGTGTTTGGTTTGTATATGGTTTCTGTCGTTTTCCGTTGTGTTTTGATTTTGGTACAGCCGAGTGGGCTGCTTTACTTATAACTGCGTGGTTGTGTTATTATTGTATCAGCCAAGTAGGCTGTATCATATAACTATGTGGTTGTGTGTATATTCCAGCCGCCTGTGGCTGATGTATTATGATGCCTGTAGAAATGCTTCAGATTGTCCGCCGTACAGGGGAGGTGCTGCCGAAATTTCTTCGGACAGGGACTCCTCCGGGGCGTGACACTCTCTCCTCAATCTCTCTCATCACACTCTCTCTCTCCCCTCATTTTTTCTCATTACATTTTCTATCTTTTCATCCTCTCCCATCATAATTTCTCTCACATCATATTTTATCTCTCATCATGCTCTCTTCTATCACACTTTATTTTCATTTTCTCTCATCACACTTGTTCTCTCTTCATTTTTTCTCATCACATTTTCTTTCTCATCATTCTCTTTCATCATATTTTTCTCTCACATTCATCTTTCTCTCACATCTAATTTTTTCCTCTTATTTTCCTTTAAGGGTAAAAAAGGAAATATTAATTTATTCCGATAGAAAGTATGCAACTAACCAAACATTGCTTTTAAGAGTGATATTCATGCTCATACCCATTCCCATTCCACAATACAATGATTCCCATTTCGATTCTCATTCCCATACTCATACCAAACGGCCCCTAAGGTTTACTAATTTAAATAGGTTAGTAAAATTATTAATTCAACAAGAACAAAATATAATTCCTAGTTATATTGCGGTTATGGATCCAATTTAAAATTTGTATATATTTTATTTAAAAATATTCTTATTTTTGCTACAATATATAACATATAAAAGTTACTTTGTAACTATTACCATGTATAATACTGAATACAATGTTGTTATAGTATTATAATAACTACCTACTAGCTTTTGTAACTATATAGCAATTACTTAGAGAGTTGTTACAACTATTTTAAAATAATTTTGATAAATTTAAAAGAATTTTGACTAAATTAGTATATAGTATTTTGATATAATAGTATTCAAAGTTTAAGATTTAAAGTTTAAAGTTTAGGATTTAAGATTTAGAATTTAGAGTTTGTTTATGATTGTGTAGAAGCTATTAAGTAAGTATGGTAGTAAAACGTGAAATTCTTCACTCCAACGGTCCCGCACGGTTAGTCCGACGATCACTTATGAGAAAGTAAATTGAGAAATTGTAGTTAGTTAGCGTGGAGGATAGAAGCTACTAAGTAGTTCCTATAAGGATAGTTGTTATAATTATTTTTATGTGATTTTGATAAAGTTTAAGTAATTTTTACTAAGTTATTAAAGAGTATTTTGATATAATAATATTTTGTATATAATAATTTTGATTAAAATGAATAGTCAGTTTTCCACTTAAATCCTAAAACCTCAATTATAAATCCTAAACTTTGACCACTGGTATATTAAAATATTCTTTACTAACTTGTTCAAAATTATCTATATTTTATTAAAATTAATTTAAATTAATCAAAATTAATTTAAAATAATTGGTGTAGTAATCTAAGTAGTTGCTACATAGTTATATATTACAATAATATCATATTAGGTGTTACAAACTTACATTTACTAATTTCATAGTAACTTCTACCTATTATAGCAACTAAGCATAGTTTATATAATAACACTTAAAGAAAGAACAATATTATAATAACTATTCAATATATAGCTGTTACACATAGCTAACGCTCAAATAAATGGTATTTTCAAGATAAAGCACCTGCAGTAAGTCCCTTTATTTCTTTTTGAAAAACAGAGATCTTACAAAAAAAATTTTTTTTGACGTTTTATATAATTAATTTGAAACTCATGTTTGATTTTTTTTCTTTTAATTATTATTAAGTTTCAGTAGATGGCTGAACATTTTAATGACAATATTCAAACACAAATTATGACTACATCTTTTGCTACACCACTATGACAATAATTAGTGGCTATAGCTTTTTATTAATGTTTTTTTTGCCGATTGGTTCATTAAAGGTAGGCTTTAACAAGACGTTTTCAAACTGTGCTAATCATAGCTCAAAATTGTATCTCTTTGATTAATAAAATTATATCAAAGGCTTTAACAAGACGTTTTCAAAGATTATTGTACGTCGAGTAACATTAAAAATGTATATCTAATGATTTTTCACTTGAGAAATTAATTGAATTGTTGCGAATGGAACGAATAGGGCGCCAATCCTAATCCTATTGGGAATAATAAGGACATTTTGAATATTCAAAGTTTTATATCCGAAGTTTTCAAAAACGATTTGCGACGTCTTTTCCTATCTTAACAGCTGTAAATGTAGCGACTGATAGCGTCGTGAAAATTAATGGGGAGGGGGCAGCGTTGACTCAGTAAGTCTTCTTCCGTAGGAAATCAGCATGCAAATATCAATTCTAAATGGGATTAATCGTTGTCTCACGGATAGGACTGTAAATGAATTAAGCGTTCATGAATAAATTTAATGTTCGACTTGGTAAGAGCTTGTTTATATTCGTTTAATATACATAAGATTAATTAAACAAACAAGCTTGAACAACTCGTTAAGCTAAACAAACAAACTTGAACACATATGTGTTCAGCTTGTTAACGTTCGTGAACAATGTTCATGAACAACGTTCGTGAACAATGTTCATGAATCATATTTATTAATAAAACTCTTTTCAATATGCTAAATAAATAATAAAATAAAATAAAATAAATAAATAAATTTAAATTATCAATCTTAATAACCAATCAAATAATTAAAAGTTTCAAACAATCAAACAAGCTTGAAATGAGAGCTTGATAACATCTAAACGAACCAAGCTCAAGCCAAGCTCGAACAAAACTCAAGCCAAGCTTGAATTGAGAGCTTGATAACATCTAAATGAACCAAGCTCAAGCCAAGTTTCAAACAAGCTCAAGCTCATAAAAAATAAACCAAGCCAAGCTTGAACACTCATTTCAAAAGCTTGGTTCATTTTAAGCTCGGTTTGGCTTGACTCGGTTATCTTATCAAACAAGCTTGAACACCCCCAAGCTCGGCTCGGCTTGGCTCGTTTACAACCCTACTCACGGATTAACATATATAATTGGTATTCAATCGGTGTTAGGTATCTCCAATATAAGGTTTATAAAATAAATTATTTAAAATTATAAAAAAATATATATTTAAAATTCAATAGTAGTAATTTATTGTTTTATGTTGGGAATTAATTAATGCAAATATTCGATGATTATCCTATTGCCATTGCTTCATGGAACCCAAAACTCTACCTCTATATATAAGAATTCATTCTAGCTTAAATCGCAGGAACAAGCTAGGGACGACGTAACGTAATTAGCGAAGCGACGACTAGTTCGCCAAGTTTTATACAGAAATATAATTAGCAGTGGTGACTGGTGAGTGCATATCCTTCTTGCTTAATTTTCCTTATGTACAGTTTGATGCAGAAATTTGCAACCTCAGCTCGTGATTAATTATGTACAGACGTCATGTAAACTTACAGTTTAAAGCGATGCAAAATTTGTGCATTAACTGATTGCTTTCTCTTGGAATATACAGTTTGGTTTTTAATTGACAACTGTGAGTACGTATATCTGCATGGATTTCTTAATCAATCTTTCAATTTTGCAGATTAATTAATACTCTTTTTATATACTCATACAGATAGTTGAAATTAGTAGGACGACCATGTGATTCACTGAGATATGGCTGCTACTGATGACATTGACACTAGTGAAGGCCTCCACAAATTCAGCAAACACAAATCAGAATTTTAGTCCGCCTTCATATTGTCCCAACCAAACATGTGGGGATATTGAAATTGAGTATCCTTTTGGCATCGGCCATATATGGTTGCTTTTATGCTGCTGGATTTAATCTTACTTGTTCATATGATTCCTATCCTGCAACACTCCTGATCCTATCCAAAAATTGTTGAGATCAAAGTTAGGGATGTGGATGTCCCGCTAATCGCTCTAGACTCTGTTTTGCTTTACAAGACAAATGATGTCAGTGTTGAGGTAGGGAAGGGGTCCCCGACGACCCTCCGACGCTCAAGTCAATCACCAACGATAACACAGTGGGTCCGTTGTTAGGCCGAGCGGGTTAGCCACTCGGCCAGAACTTCGCTACACTTGAGCTGCGTCCGCTCGGCCGGAACTCCGCTGCGCCTGTGCCAAATCCTATCGCCGGGCCGAACGGGGTAGTTGCTCAGCCATAACTTTGCTGCGCCCGTGCCGAGTCCTGTTGCCTGGCCGAGCAGAGCGGCTGCTCGCATCTGTTTGGCCATATAATACCTGAACGTTGAATGCCTTAACTTTGACTTCCATCGTGACTGTTGGTTGCTACTCGGAAAGCCTAGAGGTTCCACTGTACAAAAATTTTGTACAAAGGTCTGAACCTTTTCCTAGCTACCATGTGTTCTTTTAAATTAAATTTTGGATCGCCTGCGGAACTTAACACGTTTGATCCAAAACTTAATCTATTTGTTCTTTTAGGTTTTGACTTGGATCTCCTGCGGAACTTAACACGTTCGACCCAAATCACCTTAAGTTATTAATTCCATTAAATATTAATTTCCATAATTGGTTCCCAGTACTGACGTGGCGAGGCACATGGCCTTCTTGGATATGGGAGCAACCACCACCGACTAGACAAAACCTTTTATAGAAATCTAATATTTAATTTCCTAAAATAACTTTAGGTTAACCGAAAAGAACAATTAAATCACAAGGAAAAATAAAACAAAAGAACACAACTTCGAAAAACATATTCGAAATACTAGAATCGTAAGCCTCTTGTATTTGGTATTATTTCCATAAATAACTAGCATGATGCGGAAAGAAAAATTACTAGTTATACCTTTTAGAAAGACCTCTTGATCTTCTACCGTATTCCTCTTCTAACCTCGGACGTTGTGTGGGCAACGATCTTCCGAGATGAGAATCCACCAAAGCACCTTCTTCTCCTTTCTTCAAGTTTCGGCCAAGCACAAAGCTTCCAAAAGATGAAGATCTTTTTCCACCAACCAAGCTCCAAGGGATACAAGCTTTTCTCTCCTTCTTCTTCTTCTTCTCTAAGTAGTATCCGGCCACCACAAGAGCTCCAAGCCAATAGAGAAGGTTCGGCCACCACCAAGAGGAAGAAAGGAAGAGAGGTTGGTCGGCCACAACACCAAGGAAAAGAGGGAGAGAAATAATAGAGGTTGTTCTCCATGAAGCCTTCTCTACCCCCTCTTTTATAATCCTTGGTCTTGGCAAATAAGGAAATTTAATTAAAA